>NC_092869.1:41439645-41523356 GCF_032062135.1 Pyxicephalus adspersus
GTCCGGTCGTTCGTTTCCAACAACTTTCCTCGTTCGTCGGCGTCGTTGGTTACTTTTTTACGAATGATTTTTTGCCCAATCGATCGTTCGTCGTTCGATTGGAACGATAAAAATTGGAAGTGTGTACGCACCTTTAATTCTATAGATTGATTTAGAAGAAAGCTGGATGGTTTCTAGAAGCACAGAATATAACGGGGGATTAAAGCTTTAAAGTAAAGATAACAGTGACTGTTGATCCCGGGAACATCCGATTGCCTCATATCTGATTGCCTTTTTCCCCTGTAGGTGCAAATTGTACCAGAGTTTTTTTTCCTTCCTCTGGATCAACTATGTCCATAGGGTTTTATATATGGGTATGATTATTTCCCTAGTGGTTGAACTTGATGCACTTATGTCTTTTTTCAACCTAACTATATATAGTGTGGTGGGCTTTGGTTCATGAAATCATTCTTCATACCTCCATAATCTTCACTTTTCATCATTCTGGATTCTTGGTATGTTTCTTTCAAAAGGACATCATCAGGAGTTAGATCAGTTAGAGGTCCAAGGACACTACACACCCATGTTAGCAATCTTGTTGAGTTCTCACCAGTGCCAGGACCCGATGCCATAAGCAATAATACATGCCCGTGCCATACTTTTGCTTCCTATGTGTCTTATATACTGTGGTACACTTTGGTTCATTAAATCTTTCTTCTCTCCTCCATACTTTTCACTTTGTATCATTCTGGAGCTCCTAGAGCTGTCCAAAGAATATAGTTCCAGAACCAGGTGGCTTGAGGCTTATTATTGGTACTAGTCTGTGTAGGGAGCAAAGAAGGGGTAGGAGCCAGGGTAGATAGTAGTAAGGGGTACTATAGTGTGTTAGTATTAAGATGAAGTACTTTGGAGGGGTAAGCGAGAGGAACTAGATAGGAGGAGTACTAGTAAGGTTGTGGGGTACCAGTAGGAAGTAATAGTACTGGTGGTGTAGTAGTGAGGAGTAACTGTGTGGAAGTAAGGGGGAAGAAGTATTAGTAGGTCGAGGTGTTAGGAGTAACAGTAGTAGTGCAGGGAAATGTCAAGGAATAGTAGTACTGGGGTAATAGTGAGGTGTAATAATAATGGAGTTTAGTAAAGTGAGTAGTGGGGTAATAGTGAAGTGTAGTTGTGCAGACATGGAGTAGTAGTGAGGGGTAAAACTGAGGTGAAGTAGTACTGGGGTATTTTTGAGATGTAGTATTATTGGGGTAATAGTAAAGTGAAGTAATAGTGGAGTAAAGGTGCTTTAGTGACGTGTAGTGGGGTAACAGTGAGCTGTGGTTGTACTGGTATTTAGTAGTATTGGGGTATGTAGTAGTACTGGTGAAGCCTAATAGTAAGGTGTAGTAGAGTAATTGTGAATAATAGTATTAGGGTAATACATTTGTATGGTAATGAGGGGTATTGGTAAGTAGTGGTACTGGTGAGGGGTAATGGAAAGTCAGGGGTAATGGTAAGTGGTAGTATTGGGATAACAGTGGGGTGTGGTAGTACCGGTAATTAAAGGTATTGCTGTAAGAGGTAGGTATGGTAGTAAGGGGTAATGGTGAGGTGTTATGGGGTAGCAGGAAGGTGCAGTAGTGAGTAGTATTATTGGGGTAATAGGTAGGTATGGTAATATTGGGGTAATACTGAGGTGTAGTAGTGAAGGGTAAGGAGTAGAAATGGGGTAATAGGTAGGTGTAGTAGAATTGGGGTATTAGTGAGTAGTAATGGGATAATAGTCAATGTAGTAATGGGGTAAAAGGCAGTATTGGAGAGAGAATAATAATTGTGAGGTGTAGTAGTATTGGGGGAATAATAGTGAGATGTAGTAGTGAAGGAAAAGTAGTAGTATTGGTGTAATTGGTAGGTATGGTAGTGAGGGTTAATGGTGAGGTGTAGTGGGGTAAAAGTGAGGTGCAATAGAGAATAGTAGTAGTGTTGGGGTAATAGGTAGGTATGGCAGTACTGGTATGAGTAATAGTAAGGTATAGTGGTGAAGGGTAAGTAGTAGATTGGGATTATTAGTGAGTAGTAGTATTGGGGTAACAGGTAGCTATGGTAGTATTGGGGTATTAGTGAGTAGTAGTATTGGGGTGATAGTTAGGCAGTATTGGGGGAGAGTATTAATAATAAGGAGGTGTAGTAGTGTTAGCGGGAGTATTAGTGAGATGTAATATTGAGTAGGTGTAGTAGTATTGGGGTATTAGTAAGTAGTAATAATGGGATAATAGTTTGGCAGTATTGAGGCTGAGTAATAGTGAGGTGTAGTAGTATTGGGGGGAGTAATAGTGAGGTGTAATAGTGGAGTAAGTATGTAGTAGTATTGGGGGGAGTAATAGTGAGGTGTAATAGTGGAGTAAGTAGTGGAATTGGGGAAAAAGGTAGGTGTAGAAGTATTGAGGTATTAGTGAGTAGTAATAACAGGGTAGTAGGCAGTATTGGGGTGTAGCAGTATTGGGGGTGAGTAATAACGAGGTGTAGTATTGAAGGGTGAGTAGTAGAATTGGGGTATTAGTGAATAGTAATAATGGGGTAAAAAGCAGTTTTGGATGTAGTAGTGAAGGGTGAGTTATAGTGAGATGTAGTAGTATTGGGGGAAGTAAAGGTAGGTGTAGTAGTATTGGGAATCAGTGAGTAGTAATAATGGGGGAATTAGGCAATATTGGGGTGTAGTAGTATTGGGGGGAGTAATTCAGAGGTGTAGTAATGAAGGCTGAGTAGTAAAATTGGGGTAATAGGTAGGTGTAGTAGTATTGGGGTATTAGTGCGTAGTAATAATGGGGAAGTAGGCAGTATTGGGGGGTAATAGTGAGGTGCAGTAGTTTTGGGGTGTAGTAATGAAGGGTGAGTAGTAGAATTGGGGTATCAGTGAGTAGTAATAATGGGGGTAGTAGGCAGTACTGGGGTGTAGTTGTATTGGGGCGAGTATTACCGAGGTGTAATAGTGAAGGGTGAGAAGTATTGAGGTATCAGTGAGTAGTAAAAATGGGGGTAGTAGTTAGGCAGTATTGGGATGTAGTAATGAAGGGTGAGTAGTAGATTTGGGGTACTATTGAGGTGCAGTAGTATCCAGGTGTAGTAGTTAGTAGAATTGGGGTATCAGTGAGTAGTAATAATGGAGGTAGTAGTTAGGAAGTATTGGGGAGTAGTATTAAAGGGTGAGTAGTAGATTTGGGGTAATAGTGAGGTGTAGTAGTATTGGGGGGAGTATTACAGAGGTGTAGTAGTGAAGGGTGAGCGGTATCAGGGAGTAGTAATAATGGGGGTAGTAGTCAGGCAGTATCGGGGAGTATTAGTATTGGTGTGGGCAGTATTAGTGAGTAGTAACAATAGTAACGATACTACAGTCAGGCAGTATCGGGAAGAAGTAGTATTGAGGTAATAGTGAGTAGTAATAATGGGGGTAGTAGTCAGGCAGTATTGGGGTGTAGTAGTATTGGGGTATTAGTGAATGGTAATAATTGGGGTAGTAGTCAGGCAGTATTGGGGTATAGGTGAGTAGTAATAATGGGGGTAGTAGTCAGGTAGTATCAGGGAGTAGTAGAATTGGGGTATTAGTGAGGAGTAATAATGGGGTATTAAGCAGTATTGGGGTGTAGTAGTGAAGGGTGAGTAATAGTGAGATGTAGCAGTATTGGGGGGAGTAGTAGTGTTGGGGTATTAGTGAGTAGTAATAATGGGGGTAGTAGTTAGGCAGTATTGGGGTAATAGTGAGTAGTAATAATGGGGGTAGTAGGCAGTATTGGGGAGTAGTAGTATTGGGGTATCAATGAGTAGTAATAATGGGGGTAGTAGTCAGGCAGTATCAGGGTGTAGTAGCATTGGGGTATTAGTGAGTAGTAATAATATGAGTAGTAGTCAGGCAGTATTGGGGTAATAGTAAGTAGTAATAATAGGGGTAGTAGTCAGGCAGTATTGGGGTAATAGTGAGTAGTAATAATGGGGGTAGTAGTCAGGCAGTATTGGGGTAATAGTGAGTAGTAATAATGGGGGTAGTAGTCAGGCAGTATTGGGGTATTAGTGAGTAGTAATAATGGGGGTAGTAGTAGTGGAGCATCAGTGAGTAAATAATGGGGGTAGTAGTCAGGCAGTATTGGGGTAATAGTGAGTAGGAATAATGGGGGTAGTAGTCAGGCAGTATTGGGGTAATAGTGAATAGTAATAATGGGGGTAGTAGTCAGGCAGTATTGGGGGTAGTAGAATTGGGGTGAGGGATGTCAGTGCGCTCGGTGGGCGGGGTCGGGGTCAGTGATGGGTTAATCCTCTCCCTCTCTCTCCCGGGTGTGTGGGCGGTGCGTGTCGGGAAATGGGGCGTGGCTTGCTCTCGGGATCTCTCGGAGCGGCCGGCGGTCACTGTACACAGATCGGGAGTCTCCGGAGGAGGGTCGGGCGGCAGTCTCGCGGTTGCCATGGTAACAGAAGGGGTCTGCAGGCCGGAGACTGGAGGAAGCTGCTGAACACAGAGGGGGATTCCAGGATCGGCCAGCATGGAGGACGGCTTCTCCAGCCTGTATGACACCACCTCCCTCCTACAGTTCTGCAATGGTGAGTGTACGGGAGCCCCCCGACTGGGTCATTACCTGGCACTATTGGCACTATTGGCACACACTACACACTATTGGCACACACTATTGGAGGCTGGCACCTTGTGTGAGTGGGCACAGCGGGCTTCATACACACGGCAACCTGCTATTAGCCTGTTACCCCCTGCTATCTATATTGTCAGGCTGGGCTGTACCCACATGGCACCCTGATAGACTCCAGGTGGCAGAGGAGGGCTCACATATATACTTGGGGTATTAGCATGGCACCCCGTGGGCACCCCAGCTCACCCTTCCTATCTATAGACATGCCCGGGGTATTAGCATTGCACCCCCTAGGTACCCGCTGGCAGTACAACTCACCCTTCCTATCTATAGACATACCCGGGGGTATTAGCATTGCACCCCTGGGCACTAAGCAGGTCCATGGAACTGGCAGCACATCACCCTTGTAATATACAGACATGCCAGGGGCATCATACTGCCAGCATGGCACTCAGCAGGGGTCAGGCTGCCATCTCATTACAACCCCAGATACAAATACTTTGTAACCGTCATTTCCCCAATCAGATCAGATTATCCACCTAAAAAGTGACAGTTGGTGCCTTCTTTGCCATGGCACCCGCTCTGCCCCAAACTTTGATAATGGTATGAATCCTTAAAGATTCCCCACACCCCTCCGATGATATTTATGTATAAAATTCCTAATTTTTCCTTGGGGTGGCGAGTGGACGGATTAAAATTTAATACTACCAATAATATACATGGGTCCTGGGGTCCTAGGAACCCGCCAGTGATGTATAATTTACCTGGTGGGCAAGGGGCGATGGAATGGCAAAGGAGGTAAGCACCGGTATCCCAATCAGATGGCTAGGGCAAAAGGATGGCACACTGACATTGTGTTTGTTTGGCAAACATTGCCGCAGCATTCTCCTCACCTGGCACAATGAAGTCTGCAGGTGTATGGCATCTTCTGGCAGATGTCCGCTCATGAATAAAGGGTCAGGTTGTGCTTTGTAGACCTGCTGCTTGGCACACGGCACAGCACATGAGACTGGCACCGCTGAAGTTCATTCCCATGCCACCTTTCATACACCCTGGCAATGCCCTCCTGCAGTTCTGTTGTCCATGACCATCCATAAAAATGCCCAGCTCACTGATTATTACTTCTTGGCACCAGCTGCAGTTCATTCCCATGCCACCTTTCATACACCCTGGCAATGCCCACCCCTCATTATGTTGTCCCTGAGTCCATTACCATCTATACAAATACCCGGCTCGCTGCCTATTGCATCCTGGCCCCAGCTGCAGAGCCACAAGTTTGCCCATCCAGGTTGCATATTTACAAACCCTTCCCCCACCCTCATCATCTCCCTTTGGTAGGGGTTCCCTCCCGGGGATTTGGCCAAAATCTGCTTTGGATCATCAAGCCGCACATGCTTCCAATGCATTACACCTCACCATTGCACCTCTGTGATTAGAACCATGTGCCGAGGTGTAGTATGGGGCAGAAATACAAAACCATTGCTCCAGGGTAGTTTCTGGGTGAATGTGGTTTTACCAAACGCCAATGTTTGCTGAATCCGCCTTTTGTAAGAAAATAATTAGACATTTTTTATTATTTGTTGCATTTCAGTGCTGCTGATCCCATGCATTGTAGCCACATACCATCTTATTAAACTGTATATAGTGCCAACATATTATGCAGCGCTGTACATTAAATGGTGATTGCAAATGATGCACGGATACAGACAGTGAGACAGGAGGAGGAGAGGACCCCGGCCAAAAGAGCTTACAATCTAATTGGGGGATATACTCCTGGCTAATGATGGGTTTTAATGATTGGGTTATATACACCTGTTTAAAAATGGTGAATCTGAAATTCACTGAAACACTCAGTGGTGGAGAATCAATGACTGTCACGATGAAACGCATGGAAGAATCTCCAGCAATGTTTCAGTGAATGTCAGATTTTATAAATAGTCCCCTTTGAATGTTTAATGCTTTGATATATTTATTTTTCATTACCCTCCACAGTATATTCTCCATGTTAAAGCTGGGTGAGAAGAAGCTTTAGGTGGGTGGCATTCCCCTGTATTGTCACCCAACTTTTCAGGAAGCACCCAAAAACAGCCAGGTGGTTACTAAAAAGTTCCGGGTGGTGCACCCAGCTGAAAGGGTCCGGGGATAACACTGCTCCATGTCCTTACTTCTGTGTGGCACCTTGTATTCCAGGGCCTTGGGGGGGGGGGTTCATCATCCACTATTGATATTCTTACAAAATTAGCACAGGCAGGTAAATAGGTATCAGTCCCTTGAAAAGAGAACTGGCCCATAACCCACCGCTACACTTTATGATTTAGCTTCTGAGGCTAACATTCTAATTCTGGCTTTACAACCTGGTGATTTGTTGTTGGGTAACAGGTAGGAAGATTGGGACTTTTGAGATTTCAGGTCAATGGCTCCCTAGGTGGTGTCACCAGGATGGGAATTGATAACTGAAGCTCTGTACTTCATATTTTGTGTAATGGAATACAAGACAACCCATTTGATGCCAGAAGGGGACGCTGGTTCTATTTTTGTTGCAATAGTTCATATATCCACTGCCGATCATACTGTAACTGTCACCCTCCTATTTCTGGAACGCACCATTCATTAGAGTGTGGCCCCGTCCATTGGCCTTGGTTGTTGGGTAGCACCGGTTTTTGTGTTTTGTTTTTTATTGTGTCTAAACTTTTTGCAAAGAGGGCCAGGTTTGGTGAGACGAAAATGCGTGCGGGCCGACCACTTACCAGGGTTAGTGTAGGCGTGGTGTGCGCGGGTCCCACACAGCACACGCTCACTAGGATGACGTGAGGGATTCCCTGTGCACAGGGTCCGGTGTCAGTGTGGGCTTCTGGGAATCGGAGTGGGCGTGGTCTGTTTGGGTCCCGCATGGCACACGCCCACTATAATGACGCAGGGGATACCCTGTGATGACAGAGGCTGCAGGCCCGTGGAAAAATGACCACAGACTGCAATTGGCCCCCTTAGACCTTCAAGATTTTCCCATGTTATTTCAACTTTACATTCACCTTAAAGAAACCATATTTGGGTGAAACTCACCTTTAAAACAATGGAAGGTTCTGCGTGACTTTTCTCATGCAGTCCTCCCACACAGAGCGCCGGCCTTCGCCCTTTCGCCATCAGAGCCATGCCGTGCCAAGAATCCCATTAAAGCGTGGTGTCTGCTAGGAAATGAAAGTATTCGTTGGCACACAAGCATGTTATGATATCTTGGCATTAATACCGGTAGCGTTTAATAATTAAAATTCTGTCAAATGATCAGCTGTGTATCAGAACAAAGAATTCACTTTCGCTTTGTGCCAGAAATTCACACGCTGTCACGGCTTATTGGAGAAGGAAGGTGCAGACGCCCTGTGACAGTCCATATGGATTGTTGCCACCGTTGTGGAGTGACACATCCGAGAGTTAATCCTTTTATTGCAATATTTCGTGAAGTCTAACTGCTTCATTTGCATGTCGTGTCATGGCATGTCAACTAAGTGTCGCGCTAATGATGGAATTTGTGTGGCTGAATTGTGACATCTGTTTACCAAAACACAAACAGCATTATGCCAAAACAGATTCAAACAGGCTGTCATCATTTTTGTTGGTTCCATTAAAGAAGAATATCGAATGTCACCGGTACACTCGCCTGAAGTTACTTTTGCACTGGCTGAAACAATGCAGCAATGCTGAAAGTGGCACAGAAGCAACACAATGCTGGGAAAGCAGCTGAGCGCTTTCTTGTCAAATTGCTGTCAGCAACAGGTTTGTGAGAGCGATGAGACCTTTAGCATGTCACCGAAATGCAATGACGTGCAGCATATTAGTGGGAACATCAGACATTACTTTCTGTGACCTTACATAATGCACACACGCTACGTAAAACTGCACAAAGTATGTATGGTATGAATGGGCCCTTAGGGCCTGTGTACACTGATGCGTTGCATTGCCATACATTCATACAATGCATGATCAGTTTTTTCCCCGGACCCTTTTAGCTGGGCGCACCACCCAGCACTTTTGGTTCACAATACAGAGGCAATGGACAGTTGGGGCGTAATACAGAGATGATGGAAAAATGGGACATACTAAGGGAGTGAGAATTAAAAAGTATGAAGTATAGGGGGTGGTAGAAAGCTGACAGAATTATAGGGGTAACTGGATTCCTATAGCAACAACAACTGGGAACACTAATTTTGACATGCATTTCCCTGTCTGCTTTTTGACTACCCACCTACAGCTTCTTCCAGCTTAAAAACCTTTCAGGGGAGACCAATGTTGATAAATGCATCTTGCAATTTATTTAGAATTAGCTGCAATTGCATTTTTAGGGAAGTGCACAATAACGTGATCACCTAGGAGTGTGATTTTTAACTTGGGTTGGTTACATCTCTGTCTGGGTTAACTAGTTCTTTCTGATGCTCTTTGACATTGTGAGGCCACTAGTTTATGATTGAATTGTGCTTTGGTTCCCATCCATTTCATTTTATTATTCTGTAGGTGTTGAAGGTGCAGGGTTCTCCCCAGGCCCTTCTAGCTGGGTGCACCACCCGGCACTTCTCAGCACCCACCCGGCTGTTTTTGGGTGGTTACTAAAGAGTTTGGTCACAATACAGGGGCTGCCACCCGCCTACAATTTCTTCCCACCCCGCTTAAAAACATTTCTGGGTTGAGCACTGAGGTGATACAATACAGTATCTTCAAGTGGACAATACAGTACCTTAAAGCGGACCTAAACTCAAATTGTTTACATAAAGGGGTAAACAACCCTTTTATTTAAAGTAAAATTTGTATTTAAAAAAAAAGGGTGCAGCTCCCCCCTTTCAGTCTCAATCACTGCGGTGCAAAGCCTCCCAAGATACCTACATCACGCATGCGCAAAAGGAACCCTTTAATGGAAGAAAAACAAAATGCTGATCTCACACATGCGCAGTGGGATTGATATCCTTTTTCCCACACCTGCGCAGTGTGAGATCAGTGACGCAGGAAAAAGAACCCGGAAGAAGATGGCGGCGCCCATTGCATCCTCTGCAGAAATAAAGGTAAGTGTTTTTTTTTATTTTGGCTTTAGTTCCGCTTTAATTAATGCCAAACTAACAACCTTTAAGCTGTAAGCTGTGCAATTAACACTAATTCACATGAACGGCAGAGATTTGTGTATCCTGTTCAACCTCTTTTTTTTTTATAATCACCAGAAAGCTGGTAATTTTCTGCTTTATGGATCTATTAGCTGTATTATAGGCAGCACTGGCGGACTTATTTTAATTGAGACTTCCTTAAAGAGAGTCCAGGAGCAATTCTCCAGGGGAAGTCCGGAAATGATTTTTTACTCCGGCTGTACTTTGATCTAATCTTTTCACCTTTGTTTTAGAGTGCATACGGCTGATGAGTTATTCCTCCTGCATAGCAAGGATCAGGAAAAAAAGGCACCGGAATGGCTGTATTATGGTTTTACGTGTAACTACCATGTTAATCAAAGTGTATAATCAATCATTTCTTTTCGACATGGGGGAACACTTGAAATAAGTTTCAGGTCTTCAGGGAACCCCTTCTATAATTACTATATCCACAGCTCACAGGATATTAGTGTAATGGCCTGGAGGAGGAATGCCTCTTACATCAGTGAGAAAAATGTCGCCCCTATAGCCAAATTTAAACTGACCCACAGGCACAAATTGTTCATTTCCCAACCTCTGGAGGAACCTTAAGCTCCCACAAGTCCCTGGTTGAGAAACACTGATATCCAACATTACTGATAATACGTCTGTGCTTCTTCAGATCGTTCCATTGTGCCTGGGAAGGAACCTGCTCCTAGTTGCATACATGGCCTTGACTTTTCAAATCGAGCCCCAAGCCCTACCCTTGTCTTTCAGTTGTCACTTACCAGAACCATTGGAGGGGGCTATTGGAACAGAGGCAGAAATAAATTCTGACCATATGAATAACATGATTATTCCATATAGATAATATTTAGGAATCCACAGTCAGGCTGGTCATTATTGCACAAAGTGACAGGTGATATCCCTTCTGCAATAATCCTTCCTATCTACCCGCCTGATCACTTTGTTGTTCTGGAAACAAACCTGAGCTGCCCATGCGCAGCTTGATCTTTGGATAACACCTTGCATCCCCAGCACTTTCTGTGCATGTTTCGGGAATGAATGACCTGGCCCAGCCAATCAAAATAACCGAGGATTGCAATGTGTTTGTGTTAGCAAAACCGAGCTGCACATGCGCAGCTAAAGCTTTGGCTGCCAGGAGGAAATGGAGAAAGAAGAAGATGGCGGGTGAGTAACGCAGGGTTTAGTTCCACTTTAAGAAGAATTATATCTTTCTGAAATTGAGGATTCAGGAACTGTTGACCTGTAGAAAATTGATTGTGCCCCAGTCGATCCTTTTGTTTTCTGTGCCAGCCGATTATATTAAAACAAATACCAATTTGAATCTGTAATTGACCAATAGTTTATCGTTGCACGCATGACCAATAATAATGGTGCCCATGCACATTACAGGCCAATCATTCACTGATTAAGTCGCTTTAATATTCTGATCTTATTTGGATAAAATTTGGGGGGTGAGCGGGCTCTCCTGCTAAAGTCAGAGAAGTCCGGTCACATCACATTTCCAATCTCATAGTGTTGTCTTCTTTTAGTGGAACCTTTAAAAGTTTTTAAAAATTTCAGGCTGCTCCTAACAAGGTCCCGGCATTCCCTCTGCCTTCATTTTTTATGGCTGAAGCGAAGCTTTTCACAAATTTCAAAAGCCAAAATAGTAAAATCCTTGCAATTTTTAAACAACCAGGCATGAATAATTGGATCATCTGTGGGGTTGGTATGGCTTGTTCCTTTCTTCAAAGGCATCTTGACGTTGTAAAATGCGGTCAGACAGATTCATAGAATAATATGTGGTTTATCCAGCTCAGGGCGTTGCTGAGAGATGGGGAAGAAGTGTGGGAGAGTTTATAAAAGTCCTTCCTGTGCTGTATTCAGGGCTGCCATGAGCCGCTTTCTGCCTTTTAGTAGGATTAGCAGGAGCTGGGGGTGACTTCACAGGAGCAAAAGGGGAAGCCGCATCGTTCACTGCTGTCCCAGACATAATATGCCTATTGTATGATGGCAGAAAAACACTTTATTCCATCTGGAATCGATGTGACGATGGAGGGAATGCATTCAGACTGAACAAACCAGTCCTGTTTAACCCCTGTCTGCCTATTGTGACACCGATATAGTGAGGGGATAGACTTTGTTGTGTGTTTTATGTGGCTTTATAGGTAGTCGTTGGTCTTTTTGAAGTTTTTTTTTATTATTTTATTAGGCTGATCCAAAAGTTTACAGTTTAAAGCAGAGAAAAGGTTCAGGATTATGAAATCCTTTTTATCTTTCAATTTAGTTTCAGTACAAGTCATTATATAATACTAAACTACTCGACAACAGCATTCAGAACTTTTTTCATTGTATTAATATTATCCAGTATTTATATAGCGTTGACATATTATGCAGCGCTGTACAAAGCCCATAGTCATGTCACTAGCTGTCCATCTAAGGACCTCACAATCTAATGTCCCTACCATAGTCATATGTCTTTAATAAAGTCTAAGGTTATTTTGGGGGGAAGACAATTAACCTAACTGCATGTTTTTGGAATGTAAGAGGAAACCGGAAAACCTGGAGGAAACCCACACAAACACGGAGAACCTGCACACTCCATGCAGATAGTGTCCTGGCCGACATTCAAACCTGGGACCCAGCGCTGCAAAGGCCAGAGTGCTAACCACTAAACCACCATGCTGCCCAACAGGATTTATATAGCGCCAACATATTATGCAGCGCTGTACAAAATTATGGGGTTGCAAATACCAGACGGATACAGACAGGACACAGGAGGAGGAGGAGAGGCCCCTGTCCCAAAGAGCTTACAATCTAGGAGGTGGGGAAGTATCACACAATTCACATTGCTTCCAAGAAGTACTATAGCACTTTCACCCCCTTCCATATTGGTCGTCTGGATTGTGTATATGTAGTACGTGGTGGCGGCCATATTTGCTCATTACATTTTCAGACTTTGCTTCTTCTTTAGTAGTGCTACACAATGTCAGTTCTTTGCTTCTTGTTTTCTTGTCTCACCATGAAGGTCAAGCAGAAAGGGAGGTTCTGTTGCTCCTTTGGAGCTTGGAGAGTGGGACATGGTTAAAACCCCCACCATTTTTTTTAATTGCTGTTTTGGAATGGGAACATTTCCTTTTACAACCTGTCCTAGTAAACAAGAAAAGTGAGTAAAGACCTCTTGTAAATGAGGGTAAACCACCTCTAGGACAGTTGTCACCGGTGTAGTTGAGAATCACTCAACTACAGGTCCTAGGTTTGAATCTTGGCGGGGACACTATCTGCATGGAGTTTGCTGGTTCTCCTCGTGTTTGCAAGGGTTTCCACTCCCTCTAGCCGCTTTCTTCGCTCCTCCAATGACCTAATACTAATGACTTCTTTACTCATAACCTCATCACACGCACGGCTCCAAGACTTTTCTAGAGCTGCCCCGACTCTCTGGAATGGTCTTTTATTGTCGTTTACGTTTAAAAGATCACTCAAAACCCAATGCTTCACCCTCACCTACCCGTCTTCTTCTGTCTCTTAAACTCTCACTACTTCCCACTATTACATATCTCCCCTTCTATTGTGTGATCCTTCCCCCACCTCTTAGATTGTAAGCTCTTCTGGGCAGGGCCCTCTTCTGTGTTACTGTCTGTATCTGTCATTTGCTACACTTTAATGTACAGCGAATGGATTTCCAGATCTGTAGATAAAGTTTCATCATGAAAATATGACACAGCAAGCACATCATAAATGATTATCAAATACACATTACAAAAAAAGCTAAAATGTTCTATTTTGGAAAAAGGAACTAGATTATAGGGCAGCACCTTGGCTCAGTGGTTAGCACTCCGGCCTTTCCAGCGCTAAGTCCCAGGTTTAAATCTTGGCCAGGACACTATCTGCATGGAGTTTGCAGGTTCTCCTCATGTTTGCATTGGTTTCCTCCGGTACTCCGGTTTCCTCCCACATCCCAAAATCATGCAGTTAGGTTAATTAGCTTTCCTTCAAACTTGACCTTGGACTACTATAAAGACATATGACTATGGTAGGGACATGAGATTGTCAGCTCCTTTGTGGGACAGCTAGTGACATGACTATGGACTTTGTACAGTGCTGTGTAATATTTTGGCGCTATATAATATATATATATATATATATATATATATACTGTGTAATGATAATTGAATTCCCCAGTCAATCTGATATTTAAACCCTGAAATGTGTAACAACCTATGAATATTTCATCTTAGCTTTCCAGTTGGTTGCATTGGTGGCACAACTAACAATTGCAGTTGATCCTAAAGAGGTGGCGGAGAGATGAAATAGGAGGCTCATTTAGCTTTCCTGCAAAGATCATTTTTCATGTCCTCTGACAGTCTCATGCTTCAAGCTCCAGGGGGTGTATGGGCAACACAGAGGGTTTATGCATTTATCAGAAACCCAGACGGGACACCAGTCACAACCAGACAGGCATTTTAGGTGACAACCTCTCTCGGGTGGGAGGGATTGATCTGACCACCCGTTATGTTTCCTATTGTCCATGCCTTGAGAAAAGAGCATCTGCTACCGAAACTTTCATTCTCTGCTTCCCTGCATTGAATATTTAGAGAAGACTTTTAATAACTGAGGCAGAAAAACACTTTACCCGCTACTTCCTTTAACTGTCACAAAAACTTAATTTTTTCTTTGATCTACTTGAGTGTCTCTTAACCCAGAAATAGTTTTCTTTTGATGGTTGTACGCTGCGGGGTGCGTCTGAGAGCTTCCGCACCAAAAAACAAAACTGAGATTTCTGAAAGGTTGCAATCTGCAGTGAAGAGATGATGCATTGTATTATCGCATTCCCAGCTTCCTGTACTTAGATTGCAATACTGTTTTCAGGATTCTAATAATTAGTCATAACACTGTTGGATGTGGTATATTATTGGGATCCCAGGGCCTCAAATTGACAATATAATGATCTGGGATTATTTTGTGGGTCAGCATAACCATGCAAGGGGCAGGTGGATTATTAATACATAATAAATAACTGTAAAACATGCAATGAGCCAACAGAAGGATAAGTAAGTGATTAAAGTTAGAATTATATTGCATGCACTGGCATAGTGTCACATCAAACTTTAATACCCAAACATTCAACTGATACTTTGGGAGATGAGAACTTTTTCTTAGCAGAGAAAGGGGTCTCCAATCTTCTAAATATTACCCTGTAATATCTCATACAAATCTGATGTGTTTAGGAAGAGAAAAGGTGAAGTATCGGATGGTTGTCAGTGAAGAGAGGAAGAATAAATGGGACATGAATGGCACCTGATAATTCAGACTGGAGTCTACTTTGCCCTGACATTGCTGGACCTTTGGCTGGATGAAAGCTCAATGGCCACTTACTGAGATATCCTTAGCTGTGGACCAGATTTGTATGCGATACATGTTAGGCATTCCAGATTGCAAGGACAATTTCATTTATTTATTTATTACATTTTATTAAAGTTTTTTGCATCACTATGGCTGTGCACAAAGTTTTTCCGTAATGAGCTTGAATGATGGGCAGACTGGAGCTGCAGCCATGACATTGGTATACATTCATTTTCAATCATCAAAGCATGATCAAAACACAGGTTCCCTTTAAGTCCAAAGCAATTGCAATGGTTTTGTCCTACATTTTTCTCTAAATCTTCATTACTTTGACTTTTTTTTAGTTTGCCAAACTTTTTATATCAAGTGAGTATCCTACTTAATGCTTCTGTGTCCGGTGTCTATTATTTTGGATCTAATTAAAACAAATGTATGTAAGTTTCTGTAGGCAGCTATTGATCAATATTGACTGGCTGGTATTTTAAAATAGTGACGGTTTCATTGAATTCCTTCATGTCAGTTGGCAGCTGGGAACAATGGAGGGTTATCCATTATTCAGAATAATACACCCAATCCATTGAAAAAGAATGGCTGACTTCACGGAGTCTCTGTAGTTTTCAGTAAGGGTATCATAGAAACCGTTGACTCCTCTTACTCCATTTTTTTTTAAGGGATCTGTCGTCAATGTTTAGGGGGGCACAATGGATGCGGGGTCATTCGTGGAAAAGAGTATGAGATGCTTGTTCCCAGGTTTTGGCTATTGGTTATCATTCTTCCCATACAGGAGAAATTTGCTAAAGAACACCTAGTCCTTGGTGCCATTCCAATACTGATAAACTGATGGGCTATTATAATCTTATTACATTTTATATTGTTTTTAATCTGTTTTGCAATTTTGTAGTTGTAGTTTGGGAGTTTCTATGCGATCGGTGATACCGGAAGCAGAGAGACAGACTTGAGGGAATCTCCAGATTGGACAAAGCAAGGCAATTTGCTGGTCATATATTTAATTATTTCTCAATGTCCTTCAGCTTTGAACCACAGAACTTTTCCAATTATGACCAAATAATTGCACTTGATATTGCAATTGAGGTCCTTCGATTTCTTTCTTCCTCTGTTACACAAATTGAGCCTTGCAATCGGGAGCACGTAGTGAGATGTTAGCGTGCCTGTCACGAGGAAAGCTTCTTCCAAGAATGAACGACCACATATGTCAGCGTGATGCATTTAGCAGAGAAACATAAATCAACTTTCCATAAAGAAGTACCAGTCAGCAGAAACAAAAGAATGCAGTTCAATGCAGCAGCAACAGGCCCATTTAGTAATTGCACATTCTCCTAAGTGGATTGTATTGAGGAGTAATATAATTACAGAAGGCAAGCTCATATTTTAAATTCTGTATGAAAGCCCTGGGATCAGAATGGTGCCATAATGAGTTCCTGTTAATGCACCTCCATTGTCTTATTTTACTATGGACTGAATAAAGGATCTGGTGCAATGGTCCTGGGAATAAGGTTTCACAGGAATACATAATATATAGTGTCAGTAGCTGAAGATATAGAATTTCACCCTGCACTTCTATCCATGGTGATGGAAAGTATTATACTTCAGTTCCGGGGTTTATACCAAGTTGTATTGAACAAAATACTATGGTTACCACTTTATTACCATACAATATTATACTTCAGTTCCGGGGTTCATACCAAGTTGTATTGAACAAAATGGTTACCACTTTATTACCATACAATAAACACCAAAAGGAAAAGTATAGCATAGGCCAATTTGGATCAGGACAAAGATTGTAAGCTCTTCTGGGCCGGGTTCTCCCCATCTGTGTTATTGTATCTGTCATTTCAGCAACTTTTATTTAATGTACAGCGCTACGTAATATGTTGGCACTTTATAAATACAGTATACTAATGATGATCATAATAATATTAAAAGCAACAAGTTACTTCAAGCTAAACTTTTGTCAGCACTAAAATTCTGTGCACCGTCTTCCTGGATAACAAGCAGAACCAAACCTTTTTTATACCTTACATTTGACCCAGTTCCGTCGTGGGCACCATCGCCTTCCCTTTTGTTTTTTTTTTTTGTTTTTTTTATTTTATACTTGTTTCAATCTTTAGGCAGCTTATTTGGCCGGATCAGAATGACTTTACTCCCATGTAGGTGCAGGAGTTTATTTAGGTAACCCCCACCCCCCCTTTCCGCAGGATGAAGAGAACAGTCAGGTTGGTAGGTACGCTTATTGCCATCATCTGTTCCTTTTTTGCAATAAATCCCCTGCCTGGTCCCAAAAGTTTAAAACTTTAGTTCCGATTGAATAGCTTGTTCAGTCTAGCCCAGGGGTGTCAAAACTTTTTGCAAAGGGCCAGATTTGGTGAGGTGAAAATAAGTGGGGGCCAATCATTCAGCACGTACTCGGGGCTAGTGTGGGAGTGGTCTGCGTGGGTCCCGCACAGCACATGCCCACCAGGGTGACGTGAGGGATTCCCTGTGCATGGAGTCCGGTGTCAGTGCGAGCTCCGTGTTCTTGGATACAAAGTGGGCGTGGTTTGTACAGGTCCCACACAGCACACGCCCACTATAATGAAGTAGGGGATTCCCTGTGCACACGTGGGGACTCCCGTCCTGCTGATTATGCCTGGCTGAGTAGCGGGCCAATAATTGCAAGGCAGTTGATCAACTCTAATGAAATAAAAAAAAGCTTTTTTGTACGCGTGTATTTTATACTGTGGTCAACAGTGCTGCCAGGCCGCATAATATGACAGAGGCTGCGGGCCCGTGGAAATCTGAGCACGCGCCGAAATTGGCCCCCGGGCCGGACTTTGGACATGCCTGGTCTAACCCAACTTGAATGCGGAATCAAAGGAATATCAAAACACCTTTTTTTCTGCTCCCTTGTCAGGTGGCACTTTCCTTCCCCTAGTATGTAAACGGTCCCGGAGCTTCCTCATGTCCAATATTGGACCTCCGGTGCTACATTGTACCCAATGGACTTGGAGAGTTTGTGACCAAATTACCAGCTTTTCGGGACTGGTTGTATGGTGGAGAGGAAGCAAAACTCCCACAGAAACATTTCCTTTATTTGGTATTTGCAATGTAACCCATTGCATGTTGTAAAGCACAATCACTGCAAATATTAATTATCTGTAAGTGACTTGAAGTAAAGGCAATCCCGTTACATGAGAATTGATTTTGCAGTGGATTGCTCTCTGATATTACTGATGAGCTCAGCAGAGAAGAAGCAGCTCCGGAACTCAATGTATAATACTTCACTAGCCTCTCTCCAAACGTTGACTGTGTTTTGGCATTTACTTGGCATGAGTTAGGCTTGTAGCGTGAGCCTCTGATAAAACACACATGTTCATTTCATATATAGACAATCACTGTGTACAGCTCTGTGACTCACTGCAGATCTCCGGGGAAGGCTGGGGGTGACAGAAGTCTGTTGCTTGCTGCAGGACCCAATCTGGATAAATATCAGGAGCTCAGTAGCTACTTTTACATCCTACTGAAATCCAACTTGCTGTTCTATAATATAAAAAGTTTGAATTTTTTTAATGTAGTCATTCAGCAGACACGGGTTCCAAATATTATCTTCAGGGAAAGAAAGTTTGCAAAGCTTCTCATGCAAAGTGTGAAAGGCTTCAAAGTTTTTACCTGCTGTTCTTTGAGAAATTGGAGAAGCAAAACTTGACTGAAAAAATGGGAAAAGCTAAACGTTTTGTGTGATGACATCCCCAGTCATGTTGCTTATCCAAGATTGTAATCTTGTACATAGTGGGCCTGGTTTGGTAAAGCTCCCCTGGACTGGAGATGATAGACTATCATCTGAGAACCAGCAAACCTGGAATGGTTCTGTTCCTGGATTGAATACAATTGCATCTAATAGCCATTTTTTTTAGGAAATCCATTCCAAGTTTGCTGGATCATCCGCTCCAAGTTTGCTGGATCATCCAGCTTCTCACATGATACCTTCCCTAGCCTTACAGAGCTATAATAAATCAGGCCCAATGTCTGTGCCCAGTCTTCTCTTTTAAAGATTTAATTTACAATGGATGAAAAGTAACACTGTGACCTGTAAAAGAATACATAAGTGACCTCCTAACAGGCCTGACTGTTAGGAGGTCACTTATGTATTTTAAAAAAAAGCTTTCCATGGCTGGAGAGGAAACACTTTCATTAGTGAAGCTGGGTGATCAAGCAAACCTGGAATGGATTTCTTCAAAATCATTTGCTATTTCGTATCCTGGACCATATCCATTTCAGGGCATAAATCGGGCTCAAAGAGTTTCTTTATATGTACGTAGTTTTCTTCCTGACACTTGTAATTATCAAACCGAATCTAAATGACTCAGATTTTCCATCTAATACTCTAAAAGATTCATCAGTGTGGCCATCCAGCGAGGGGGCAGCCTGCAGGAATGAACCGCACAGCATTACATCATCCGGACCGGGAGCCCCCGCGCTCCACAAAACTCGGAGCTGGATGTCACTTCCTAGCATTTACAGAAAGGTCGCATATTTTACTTTCTGCCTGTAGATTTTCCACTCTCTGTTTATGCATCTCTGTGATGTTCTGCCATTTGCAGTCGCTGAAATCGCAGCCAAATTCTTTCTGACCTATAGATAGTACAGCGTGTTCCTGATGATCTGGTGCAGTGAGTAAGATGCTCCATTCTCTGCCTCTGGAAAACTTGGAGTTGGAGACCCTGGGGTCAGATTCCCCGGCCTTGATTTATTTTCCGGGACAGTGGGATGGGAAAAGTCTGCTAGTGAATTTTTTTTTTTTACTGTTTAGGGCCAATAATAGTACAATAAAATGTGCTGCTTTGGGCAGGAGTTAAAATCAATCAGTGCTAATGCAGTCCGGGAAATAAAGCAATCAGTTTAAATTGGACATGACATTGATTTTTAAACTTCAAATAATCAGACTTGTATTGCTTTTAGAATTTTGGCAAGGGATTTAAAAAAAATTGCCAAATTATTTTTAATCTATCCTTTTATTATAAAAAAAATCTACAAGTTTTGGAGTCTACAGGAATCCCCAAAATGACATTGCACAATTAAACTTTAATTTCAAATAAATTATAAATCTGTATGATTTTAATTGCATTGTCAACATTTAGGAAAAGACTAGACTTTCAGGAACAATTAGCTGTGGACCGATTGAATCTGAGATAAAGCTACTTGGCCACAATAGCGGTAGATATGTTTAGTGCAGACTGACAACCAAATTTCAGGAGAAAACTCCCCATACCAACTGTGAGGTGCAGTGGTGGAAATGTTATATGGTTTCTTTGCTGCTTCAGGGCAGTTTTGGAGTCCAACATGTGCATGCTATCATATGGTGTGAGGACATCTCCAAAGAGTCCATGTCATATAAAAAAAAGTTGAAGGTCCACAAGAAATGAATGCATGGGGATGTAATTTTTGTTTATTTAAATATGTTCATTTTTATGGGGTGTCCTTTTTCACACTTGGGAAATGGATGAGTCTTATGTGAGGGCACCAGTGTTTTGCCCATAGAGAGCGCACCTGGCAATCCAAGGTAAACAGAAATACTTCTGGATATGGGGAGTATGCAAACCTTTCAAGCTTCCCCCTCTCTAACAATCCATCTATTGGTGTCTGAGCAGCTAGTTGTTGGGCACCAGTGTTGTCATGAATGTTTAGGGAGAAAGTCCCTTGTTCTTTGTTAATTCTCACAAGAGTGGCTACAGGACTGAGAATAATAACGGTTGAGTAAAGAAACCACCTATTGCATTTGGTGGAAACCTTTATATCCTTTATACCAGTGGTTGCCAACCTTTTGGATGTCACAGATCACTAATTTCACGGACCGCACATGGGCGGAGAGCCGTGTGTCACTCTAAGGGGAAGACGTTTCCTCCAGAGTGACGTCATGATGTCAGAACCCGCTAACTCTCCCATCGCAGGTCTGACCCTGCAATAGGAAAGTGAGTGGGTTGTGACCAGAGACACAACCCGCTCACTGTCCTGAGTCTACGATCCATACGGGAGACATGGTCCGTGGCCCTGGCCAGTGCACCCCTCAGCGGGGTCAGGAAAAGGCTCCCGCTGGGAGGGGCACACCAGCCAGAGCTGCAGACCACCAAATTTTTCACTGTAGACCACTGGTTGGCGACCGTTGCCTTATAACATCCTTAAGGGGGAAGTCACGGATTTGCATTTACTTTGTTACGTGTTAAAGGTAGTACAAGAGAAGCATAGAGAATCACCTAGTAATATAGTCTGGGTGTAGGTACAAGAAATCAAGGAGTGGATAGACCTAAATGTGGTCTATTCAAAAAGAGAAGTCTTTCGTTCATATCAAAGTAGTGTGAAAAGCAAGTAATATAACAAAGTTGTAGTTATACAATTGTTTCTACATAGGTCCATAAACAACTATACATGATGTTTCATTGATATCCTAAAATCTAACGCGTTTCACATCTCTTGCTTCTTCAGGGGATATGTAGGTATCTGTTAATGCATCTGGTAAACTCATTGCTTGAACCAGGGATAGAAATTGGATGGATGTCGCTAAAAAATGTTTTTTTTTCTGTGCAGCTGCCATTTCAACTGGGGTTTTTAGTTCTATTCATTTGAATAAAGGGTATTTTGAATGTTGATGGAGCCCAATCACTGATGGAGTCCGTCCTAATAGTTGTTACTATACAGTTGAAGGTGTCCAATACAGTAAAGCTGTTATGTTGTTTTCTGGCTGCTCTGAGAGCTAGCAAGTCTCCTTGCAGAGAGAGTCCTTTTACCTGTTCCCCTTCCATCATGGCGGTTGCCATCTTCTTTCTTCTCTTCCACATTTTGCCATATTAGCTGACGGGCCAGGACGATGTAATTGCTGCATGGGTGTTCACTGTTTATTGGCACCGGCAAAGGGAAGCCGGGATTTGGCCAGGTATCCTGGCAAACAGTGCCGCAGATTTAGATGGGACGGCGATGACAAATATTTAAAGTGGAACTTTAGTTTCACTTTAAATTACACATTTTTGTCATGTGTATCATCTTTTCACTGAATAAAGTTATATTCTGTGCTTATTGTTGTTACCCATTCCATGTAGATAAGTGATAATTGCATTTTAGAGAAGTGCTAAACCTCTCATCATTGCCTGCCTAAGAGAAGACAGCGAGGAGTGCTAACGCACCTAAACGTGTGGAAATATCACTTTGTCAATGCAGTGTTATTGGCTGAGACTTGCATCTAGTTAATTATTTCTGAGATTCCTATGTATGCAGTGATTTAGCTGCTGTGCAACCACGGAACCCCAGGGCCCATTCGTTGATCTCTGACCCATGGATAGGTTGTTGAACTTCAGTTCCAGTGCCTGAGCGAAGTCTGCTTAGCAGGGTGAATAATGCTAATGATTTCATACAAAAACCAGGGAAAATAATGTAAACTGAGTTACTGATAAAAATGTGTGAATACAAAATTTATGTCAAAATTGAGCTATTTACTGTAGATTTGTTTTACGTGACGGCAAGGTCTTCCTCTAAAGTGGTGTTGTCGACCTTTTTAACATTGGAGAACCTTTGAAATACCTTTCAGGTCCCGGCTATAATTATTATATCCACAGCTCACAGTACATTCGTGTCTTGGTCATTGGGAAGAATTCTTTTCACTTTGCTGGCCAGTGGGAAGAATGGTCACTCTTACAGATAGCCAAAAAGATCATTGGGGTCAGTGATAAATTGTTCATTGGTCACGAAACCCCGAGCAGCCTCTGGAGGAACCCTGGTTGCTACAGGATATTAAATTAATTTTGTTAATAGTATAAGTGGAGGAATGTATATAGCAACCCAACGCAATGTGGAGCTAAACCCGCGATTACTCCCCTATCCCTGTTTCGATTACTCCCTTATCCCTGTTCCGTCACAGGGTGCCATTATCCCCCTTCTTTTCTTCCCGGAGGCTATCTTCAGCCCGCTTGATTGGCGGGATGTTGTAACTTGCGCTCAGGCGCGCAAGAGTTCTTTCGTACCCGGCATGTGCAAGAGAAGCCAGAATTGCCGGGTTTCCCTAGTAACTAACGCATGCGCAGCTCATTATAATTAGACAGCTGGGGGTCGATCAGACAGGTAAAAGCATTTATTGCAGAAGGTACATGGCATGTCCTTTTTCTACAAAAACCACCTGCCTGATCACCCATAAAAAGCAGGTAAATGTGGGACTTTTTAGGTCATCATTGGCTTTCTTCCAGAATAACACCCGCTGATCCCTATAGTTTGCTAAGCATTAATTACTTTGTTGTTGCTTGTTTTCGATTTCATTTAACTCGCTAAGCAGACACCTGAAACTACTTTAATTAGTTTCAATCGTCCGCGGTTTAATTGCAAATGCAATCTTGGCATACCAGTCTGATTTTATGTGTTTATGTGTGTAATTGTGTCATCTGCCACGCCTGGTTCCAATGCTGTTCTTCTGCTTCATCAGTATTCTAAGATAATGTACAATGACTCAAAAGATATTTTAGTTTTATATATAGAATAGATTTAGTCAATGTGGATAATTTATATGTAAATAGGGGGGTTTATGTATGTATGTTGTTTGCTGATTACAAATGCAGGCTGTGCTTTCTGCTATGTAGTCTTGTCCAGTGGTTGTGTTTTTTTGTTTTTTTTGGCAATGCATGTATATGGCTCTGCTGACCTTCTGAATGCCTCCACAGTTATGTCTGATATCTCAGCAGGTATAAAGCAAATGGGCTGATTGATTTCATTAAAATGCAGAGCTCCCTCTAGTGGCTAATGTACAAACCTCTTTATTTATTAAAGTATCAAAAATATGGACAAGCAGATAAGTAAAGTAATGCAAAAATCAAATATATGCTCACTGAAAAGACTGTATACTTTACCTTCTGTACAGAAAGTCCAGTAAATATTAGAAAGTTCTTTTATAAGAAACTCCGTTACCACCCATTCTAAAAGTGCTATTGGCTGGCAAACAGTCAGGATGAAATCACAAGCTCCTGTGAACTTGTTGCAGATCACTGACTCCGAAAGTATTGATACCTTTGAAACCAAATGACAGTGGGTTATCAAGTATTTTTGCCAGGACTTCCATTCTCTTTAAAATGAGCATCTTTTTAGTTCCATAAACACAACCAGCTATCAGTTTTGTACCCTTTTTGCACCTTTATAAATTGTACTTCTAACTCACAAAATCGGTGCCTTACAGGCATAATTAAGAGAGGAATAAACCAGAATTATAATCTTAGGTGAAGTTGTTTTTGTTTTTCAGATATATTTACACAGGATGTTCTTCCATTATCTGTCTCTGTATATGGTGCTGAATTTGCTCTGCTTATGTTTCAGATGACAGTGCCTCGGCCTCTAGCACAATGGAGGTGGCAGACCGCATTGCGTCGCTGGAGCAGCGCGTGCAGTTCCAAGAGGATGAGATCCAGGTGTTAAAGTCTGCCTTGGCTGATGTAGTGAGGAGGCTGAATTTTTCCGAGGAGCAGCAGGCACTACAGAACAGGAAGGGACCCACCAAAGGTGTGTTAGTGTGTCCTTGTCGCTATGTCTCCACCAAACATCTCAGACCTGACTTGTTCTAAAGTTACTTTCACATTTGGCAACATTGACATTTTTTTGTTTTGTCTATGCCTCTTTTCAACTTGAAGAGACTTTGAGTTTCAAAAATGGACCATATTGTAAACCCGGTGCAAAGCAAAGGTTTGGCTTCTGCATACTGAGAGGGTTCCTCACGCTAAGAGCTTTAAAATTGTGGAACAGTTGTTTTAGTTAGGATTGAAGTATGCCATAACACCTGTTGCAAGTGCTTTGCTCGTGTACAGTGTCATTGCATCTTTGGTGCTGCAACATATCTGTTGTAGTACTTCCAGCCCTTGCATCAGTCTTATGTTCACCTCTTCCCAGTCTTGAAATATATTAGCTGTGCAGCTTGTTAATGCAGCACAGCCACTGGTGAAAATCTTTAGTGTGGAGCGTTCATATCCATGCTATTCTTCTCATTCAGTCCTATCGGGATTTTGTTCTTAACTACAACATTAAGCAAAAAACTCATTGTCGGACTGAATACCTTTCCTCCACTCTGTTCAGACCAGGAACAAAGAAAACGCTCAGTACTTCCTGATGTGGTAGAGAATAAGACTCCCCCCTTTGCTCTCATATGCCAGTTCTGGTGTTTGAGGATCTGTCTCAGCTCCGTCACATAGGGTAAGATAGCCCTCAGTTCTCTGTAAACCCTTGCTAAAGCTACTCAGAGTGTCCAGGGAAGAAATGGAAAACATGTTACTGGGGAGTAAGTCCTTTAAGTGAACCTAATGCTTTGCCCTGTATAGACCAAACACAGTTCTAGGTTACAGTACCTATAAACCCTAACAATGAACCTGTAACAATCTCCCCGTTTTCAAACTTTCCCCACCTCTTAGATTGTAAGCTCTTCAGGACAGAGTCCTCTCCTCTTCCTTTGTCGCTGTCACCAAGCAGTTAGTAGGATTTCACTGGACAATGTATTTTATTAATATTAATAATAAACAAGATTTTTATAGCCTCAACATATTACGCAGCGCTGTACATTAAATAGGGGTTGCAAATGGAAGACAGGTACAGGCAGTGACGAGGAGGAGAGGACCCTGCCCCGAAGAGCTTACAATCTAGGAGGTGGGGAAGTCTTACACAATAGGAGGTGAGATATGGAGTAATGGGAAGTAGTGAGCAGTGCTAGCTCAAACAACAAGGTAGGAACATAGTATATTTCTGGCACATCTACTGTTTTTATATTTTACTGTACTATTAAAGTGATAAAGCATAGGGAATTTTTCCTGTATTGCAGAAATGTTATTAATGTTTGTTAGTCTGTCTTGACATATACAATAGGGCGCATACAAAAGTATAATAATGTGCATACTAAAATAATACAACATATATTTCCTTTAATTTACTATCCTTTCCCATGGGTACAGATAAGCTGGCAGTTTTATAGAGAACAAGAAAAAAATTGTGGTAGTGGAACAACGCTTGTAAAGTTCTTTAATGATCTGATTAAAGGAGTGAAGAAGGGACTATAGACTAAATACATTTATTTTTCTGTGCTTTAAGAAGCTCCTAGGAGTGTTCGGGGGTCTGATGTAAGCTGTTTTATCTCTGCTTCCTTTGTGTCAAGTGATTACAGTGTATGAAAGTTTTATTGGGCCAATCAAGAACTATTTGTACAGAATACAAGACATATACAATCATTAATATTATTCTACTGTATTTATATAGCGCCTACATATTACGCAATGCTGTACAAAGTCCATAGTCCTGTCCCTCAAAGGAGCTCACAATCTAATTTCCCTACCATGCCTCTACTACAGTCTGTCAATTTTGGGGGAGAGCCAATGTTTTTGGAATGTGGGAGGAAACTGGAGTACCAGGAGGTAACCCACGCAAACACAGGGAGAAACTGCAAACTCCATGCAGATAGTGTCCTAGCTGGGATTTGAACCTGAGACCCAGCACTGCAAAGGCCAGAGTGCTAACCACTGAACTACTGTGCTGCCCAATACAATATAATACAATACAACATTACTGCATACCATTAAGGTATGGGATTGTCAGGATTGTATTTAAGCCTAAAATATTGTCCTTCCTTTTGGTTTGGTGGAGGGGTTCAAAGAGGTAAATTTTAACAGAAAATGTTGTCATTCAGTTTTAAAGCCATACAAGAAGCCATTAGAGAATTTGGAAAAAGCCTTTTAAAAAGTGAAATCCTTGATAGGCTTGGCAATATGTTAGATCCTCAGTCTGTTTTTTTCTTGTTGTCTTTGTGGATAACCTATTTGGGTGTAAATACTCCTTTAGACAATGATCCCCACTGTCTCTCAGTTCATAAAAAGCAGAGATTCTCAACCAGGGTTTCTCAAGAGGTTGCTGGGGGTTCCTTGAACTACAGCTGATTGACCTGCTATTCATTGATGGTTACAATATTCTGAGGCCAGCACTGCTTTGTAGAGTCAGCTGCATGACTCTAATGATGTTTTTAATGGGTAGGTGGGAAATCTGGCCACCAATGTAGGAGTCTTTTTTCCTACTGACCACCAATCATTTGGTTTTAGCAGAGGTTCCCTAAAACCTGAACATAACTTAAGGGGTATAGAGTTAAGAAAGGCTGATGTAGAGCTAATTGACAGTTTTTTGACAGCCCATTCATATAACAAGGTATACCTACCTATTCATGCTACTTCTGCATCTCTTTCATAGCCAAACCCATCACTCTATTGGTGCGTCCTCCATGTTATGGCGCAAAGCATTTGATCTTCCCATGTGATGTTCTTGAGTTCTTAGTGCCCCATTCACAAGCCTGGACACCCTAAAGAGGGCTAGTAACATCATTCACCCATTTATTATCTAACACTAAAGCTTACCTATTGTAGACTTCCATAAGCAGGGGGCTGGGGAGTGGACCTTGCTGCAAAAAATGTTTCCTACCCTTGTGCAGGCTATGCTTTTTTTATTTTATTTTTTAGATTTGGCCATGTTTGATACATTTTTGATTTTCATTTTCCCATCCAAGGGTCAGCATCATTGAGACAAGTGTCTGCAATTGAGGCTCACACTGTACAAATATAAAATAAGAAACCCATCATCTGCACCTAAAGGTTCATGCAGGGCAAACTTAGCACAGGTTTTCTTTATTTTTCTTTATTTTCTTTCTTTTTGTTTTTTTTTTTTTGCTTATAGTAGTTTATTTTTTTTTTATTTTAACTTAAACTGGTAAATATAAACCCAGTCTTGTAGAAAATTTGAGGTGTTATCTGTTTTATGCAGAGTCTACTGCTGGGAAGGAGAAACAAAAAGGTAACAAGAAAGCATCATCATCACCATCTTCATCTGATATATTTAATATTTCGTTATGTAGTACTAACACGGAATGGTGCATGGGTGTTTCACTATAAAGTTGGGATTGTTTTCTGTAATGATCCCTCATTTTCTCTGGATAATTTGAGCCTGATTTATTAAAGCTCTGGAGGTGATAGACTATCATGGGAGAATTTGAGTGGTCCAGCAAACCAACAATGGATCTGGTCCAGGAATAAAAACATTTGCAAATAGCAAATGATTAGAAAATCCATTCCAGGTTTGCTGGATCACCCAGGCTCACCCAGGATAGTGTATCTTCTTCAGTCTCTTTGTGTCTTGCTGTGTTTGTTCACATAAATTGCATTGATGTTTGTGCTTTCCAAATGTTAGTTTTTGCACTTTAAAGGTTTTGTAAAATTGTAAAATTGCTTTGGGCTGTGATGGGGTTAAGCTACATTTTACTATTCAAAAATAGTATAAAGAGTAAAAAAATGATTTCATTCGGTTATTAATTTTGAATACAAGGCTTACAACCTATTTGGTTATATTTTGTCCATTTGTTTGTGTGTTCTATTAATCCTTTTTGTTTTCAGTAGAACATTTTTATATTTGCTGTTCTGCCAACTAACAGTGTGCATGCCATTGTAATCGAAAAACAGTAGTTGATGTATTATTTGATTTTACAGTTAGGCCCTTGATCCATGGGTTACCTTTGAAGATGACGGTGAATAGCGAGACCATCTTACCAAAGAAGCCTACCGGCTCTCTCCCATCTCCGTCAGGGACCAGGAAAGACATTGTTCCGCTACCATCCAAAAGGTAAGTGGACTGGGCTGGAGAACCCAAATCAGGACTGGTGCAGGGTTTGACTTTTTTGGGGTCTGAGCTTCCTTTGCTGTCAAAGAAAGGGTCTAGCTGTGGTTTTTATTGGTTACTAGGGTCCCCATTTTGTTCTGCAAGTCTACAGGATGATTGTACTATCCTTGCACTGTTCTGCTGGAGATCTCTCCGTGCTTCTGCAGATTTGTTAGTTGGCTCTGCTGACTTCCTCATGGGTGTGAGCATGGTGGGGACTTCTGACCTGGAGTCCCAGGCTGTAAAAGTAAAATTCTTTGAAATAGAAATTAAGTTTGATGCTTAATTTTTTTTTTATCTGTAGTCAGAATCATCTGTGTATAATAAAATATAGAAAGACATATTAGACAATAGTAGCTTGGGAAACAAAATGCCCAGTGATGAAAAACATAATTGTAATCAACCCTTCTTATTTTTATTATTATTATTACTAAACAGGATTTATATAGCGCCAACATAATATGCAGTGCTGTACATTAAATAGGGGTTGCAGATACAGACAGTGACACAGGAGGAGGAGAGGACCCCGCCTCGACGAGCTTACAATTTTTTCCCTTATTCAATTTCTTCACCCCCCCCTTTAATTTTCTTTTTATATATATATTTTTTTTTCTTTTTATTGTCTGTTTTTTTTTTTTCCCTCTGACTGATCATTGTTCTTTGCTGTAAATCCGTTAATGCCAATCTATTCCAACAGACTGAACACCAGCATGTGTATGTGTGTGTTGGAGTAGCTCTGTGTGTTGTCTTGTTTGTGCTCGTTGTCAATTGTGTGCTGACCTGTCTTTGCACTCATTTACACTTTGCTTCTTTCCTGCATCATTCTGGCTCTAGCAAGTCTGTGCGTCTCGTGAATACATGTAAAATAACTAAAGCCACATCCAGGTAAATGCTTTTCACTTCTTTTCTTTCCTCGTCACCCTCCTGATTAATTGTAAAGCATAAAAACATTTCGTGATTACATTCAGTGACATTTTAGGCCTTGCACACATAAGCGGATCCACTGCTGATTTTGCATTCGACTGACTGGTCCGATCGATTTCCCAATCGGTAATCAACACACAGGAGTTCTGAAAAAAAAAATGACAACCATGTATGAAATTCTGCCTTTCCGATCATAGGGTGGGGAAAGACAAAAGGGAGGTTTCGTTGTCAGAATTGCTTGTTTATTTGTACACACAGTTTGTATAACTTAATATTATTTACCAATATGACCAAAAAAGCAAGATGCAGATGCACTTCAAATCCAATTATTTTATCAAATCGGCTTTCGGATGCATACACACAATAATTGTCACTGGAAACAATCTTTCATGATCGTTTCAAGCATCAAAAGAGGGACAGATGAGCAAAGAGCACTTGTACATACAGTACTGCTCTGTTCTATAGAGAAAGGGAATGAGCAAGTGGCACCCAGCTGTGCTCTCCTCCCCTTGCTTCTTTTGCCAATATTTGTCGTCCGTCCTTCAGACGATGGACGACCTCTGTGCACATTCTAAATTTTGCTAAAACCTAGACCGACCATTTGTATCAAGTGGGAATCATCCTCTCCGGGCTGATATCAAACGTGAATCTGGTGTCATCCATCATCTGAACGACCGTCCTGGTGGATCCACGGACTAGGAATGATCGTAATGAAAGTGAAGGGGAAAGAACACAGTGGAGTCGCTCTCTGTCGCTCTCCCCACTCCATAAAGCAGAACAGCACTGCATGTACAATGCTCATTCTTGCATCTTTCAGTCTTTTGTCATTGGAAAGGCTCTTGAAAGATTCTTTCCAATGAGAATTATTGCACGTGTGTACATAGCCCTAGGCTTTACTTCTGCATACTTCCTTCAAAAATGTATTATGTGTTGCAAGTCCTTACACTCTCTGGGTGCACCAAGTACAAACATTGATTGCTTGCTGATTGCAAGCCCCCATCAACTGCTTATTACATTTTTAGCTGTACCATATATCTGACAATTACTTCAAGGGCAAACATATTGTGCACAGACCTAAAAAAATATCTTAAGGTAACAACAACTGACTTGCTGAATACAAATAAAGATAATGATCTTCAGGACCCCTTCCAATCTGTGTATTGAAAACATGCATTAATTTACATGGTACTGTAACTCTTGTTATAAATGCTAGTGTGTTGAAATGCTACTCATTGTCAATGGCACCACAACACAATGCCAATGCTGATGCATTGCAGTGCACTACAACATATGCTAGCACACTACCATGCCTTGTGGTGCACTGTGTTTTCCATTTTGTTGCATTGGAAGCCAGGGTATTTGAATTGGCTTCCGAAATGCAGGTTAGCACATTACATAGCATGCATTGACTCAATGCTCCAAGACAAACAGCTGTCAGTGGACCCCTATGGTAACCTTTTTTTGGCTTTGTGAATGACACAACAGGAATAAAGCAAATAAAGTCACAACTCCTAATCTGCATACTTTTCCTAGGTTATTGAGTGAGAAATCCATAGCCGGAGCAGCAGCATGATGACCAGACAGCTGGTATTTTTAGAAGAAGCCAGCTCAGATTGCTTTCAATGTTTCCTTGGCCTGCAGATAATTCTTTACTCAAAGTATTACCTCATTTATGCCATTAGAAACATTTTGTTCTGTGAATCATATTGCGAAAAAAATGTTAGGATGTGAAGACTGGAATATTTCAACAGAAGCAGCAAATATGTTAACTGTCAGGAAACTCCTGAATGCTGTAATTCCATGCATTCCAATAGTCATAGCGGAAACCCATTGCAAAATATGGCATATTAAAGACTAATAATTTTTTTTAATCCCATTTTCCAAGCTTTTCTTTGTACATTTTTATTAGAATATAGAAAATTTTTATTAGAAAAGCTCCAAGCTGCGGTTTCATTGCAATCATCATTTATTGCTCCAAATGCCTCATTTACATTTTAATAAATTTCTAAAACAAAAATTCCACTGTTCTATCTTTTTTTTTCTATATTCTATCCTTTTTTTCTAAATTGGTATAGACCAAGGCAAAAAATGATCACTTGTATTCTCTTTAATCAGGTCAAGCAAATTCTAGGTGTACTATGAGCTTGTATAGACATAATATGGTAATGAATGTGGTGTATACAGTATGTTGTTTTCTGCCCTAGGCCTAAATTTAAATTTGTCAAACATACACTTAGTAATAACAATAAAATGTATGATTGTATTGTCAGAATTATGATCCACTTCAAGCCTGTGGTTTGCTTATAGTGGCATGAAGTCTCTAATTAAACTCATTTTGTGTTGTCTGGTGTCTAACGTTCAATTTGTTGTAATAAATGTAATATATTGTGCTGCTTTCCTCTTTTTTTAAATCTGTGTTTAAATTGTTTCCTTTCAGTAATGTCAAAAGAACCAACTCTACTGAACGTGTTTCTCCTGGAGGCCGAAGGGAAAGTGCTGGTGATGCCAAAAGTAGCCGGAATCGTGCTGGGTCCACCAGCAGCTCATCCAGCAGCAAGAAAAACAGTGAGAGGTAAGAGATTAGGTTATTGGAGATTAGGTTCAGGGACGCACAATGACACTTATTAAAGATCTGTTTATCCATACCTGCCGTTTTCATGTAAATGACATAGGTATGGTGGGAACTTTATTCCTATTGGAGAGGAATTTTCAGTAGCCCTTGTCACATTGTAACTTCTGTTGCATGACAAAACAGTATCTAACAACAGGAAGGGTTGTACAGCTGTGTCACAGGGAATTCCCAATTCTGAATTACAAGTCAGAAAGATGGCATTATCATAAAGCCTTGTTCAGACTAGTAGACATGCTGCAACTATAAAGCAGTCCAGTTACAACTTTATAAGTGCAGCAGCATGCTGGAAAATGCAGTTAGCATTGGCCCTATGGAGGAGTCACAGTGTGGTTAATGATGGGTTAGTTTGAGTAACTCCTTCCAGCAGCCCATAGTATAGTATAGGGGAGAGAGCGCAGTGGGTACCGCTCCGGCGTCCTCTCCCTAAAGCAGAATGGTGGTGCTGTATGTACAGTGCTCGTTAATGCATCGTGCAGTCTTTTATTGCACGTGTGTACGCAGCCTGTCTGCCATTGTCACTATCTGGAAGCTGGTCCAGAACAATTATGTGCAGTTAGATTTACTAAAATACGAAAATGGCTCCCAAAAAGAAAAAAAAAAAGTCCCAAACTACAATGCTTTGGGGTTGCACGGGTTACTGCCCCTAACAAATAACAAAATTCAGAGAAAATTCACTTTTGCCGCTTGCTTGAGTGCATACTTTTGCATGAATGTCAAGTGATGTCAACTGGAAGCATTGCAGGCCGGGTCTTGGTAAGTATGTCTCTTTTGGGACGTGAACTGGTTGTTTTTTTACAAATGGCTTTTTAAAGCTGTTTGTGTTAGGGGACAGGAGACTGCCAGCAATGAACTTCTATATGCCATGGAAGATCTATTTTAATGACTGCAACATCCTATAGAGCCATAGTTCAGAGTCTCTTCTCGATCAAATGTGTGAAGACAGATTATTTTGACTTTGCATTACAGACCCATCACGCTGAGATGTTTTGCAGCATTCTTGAAGAGTGCGCTTGTTAATTCCGTTCTCTGCCGGCCAGAGCAAGAATTTTATTTTTAGTTTGGAACTGATGTTTCCTGTACTAGAATTTCCCCCCTAGATTGTTTATAATGAAGTTCTAAATACATCAGTTTGCTTCTATCATATCATCCTTATCTGGGATGTACACTTTACAGTGTCATGTAATCAGGAAGCCAGCTGTTTTTGTGATTACAAATGTTGTGTTTAAGTGAGTGTCCCATTGTGTATCTAATGCGGAATGCTGGATGGACAGGTCGTTTGATATACAGCAAGGAAGGGAGGGGACCAAGTTCACATGCATGGTAACCATTGCATCAAAGCTTACGTAAGCCAAAAAAAAACATTTTGTCCCCTGCTTCTGTTATCTACAGAAACAATAAAACAACTGGAGCTGGTAATAATGGGTTTTTTTTGTACAGCTGTCAAGTGCACTGTATTTCTTTATGTACTAAAGTAAAGGTTGCTCCCTTTCCCCACAGGTAGTAGTTGGTAAAATCTCAGCTGACCATTGGCAAATTCAGCCAACAGCAGCTGTACATGTAAAGTAATCTAAATGTTGGTCGGTATCCTATTGATTCTCTTCTATTAACACATACAGAATCCCAGGGTTTGAGCCAATCCTATGGACGTGCAAAGCAAGACTATAGATAACATGTTCACGGATTTTCTATATCCATTTCTGCCTTCACCATTATAAATTTGTATTCTTCTGTCTGTCAATCTGGCTCTGGCAATCTGTGATAAGATTCACTGACCCAGCACAAGATTGAGGATTAGGACTTGCAGCACTCCTCTGATGTTCTCAATCAATATGTTTGTTTTGAGTCGGTGAATTGTAAAAGTAATAAAGCTTAAGCATAGTATGACAGACAATCAACAGGCGTATTATGAAGGAAATTATCAATGCACTTTCTTATTTTTTATAGGACAGGTTTATTTAGCAGTGACCCTGTAATCTTGCTAAAGTTGTCAAGTGTGGGGGGTGAAACACAGGCGGGCATATATGAGCGATTCCTTTTGGTGTGATTCATCCTGGCCATTGAATTTCATACATGAGCCACTTATTTGATGAATACCATTGATGCTGTGATTGCTTTCCGGATCCAAAAATTGTTTACCCTGTAAATGTTTTCTGTATAGAAATGAAACGTGTAAGAGTGTCCCTATGCATATCAAAGCACAGCTTGCTCCAGAAGTTAATGAATTTCCAGGCTACATAACTGGGGATTAAAGTAAAGAGTAGAGACTGTTGATCCAGGGAACATCTGATTGCCTCATGCAATCAGGAAGGAATTTCTTTCCCCTGTAGGAGCAAATTGTACCAGAGTTTTTCTTTGCCTTCCTCTGGATCAACTATGTCCATTGGGTTTTATATCTGGGATATGTTTATTTCCCTAGTGGTTGTACTTGATTGACTTATGTCTTTTTCAACCAGACTTACTATGTAATCTTAATGGTTTCATCTTTATTGTCTTTCAGCAAACCCAAAGAGCCTGTCTTTAGCACTGGTGAGTACTTTATTACATAGTTTAATGTTGCCTTTATTCCAAAATGATATAATTATACCTGTATGGGCTCATGGACATTCAATTAAAATTCATGGTCATTAATATAAGGTTTGTCACTTCTTTCCAGCTAAAACTACTTTAACTCCTTTTAGGAAAGGAAGATGTGTAGAAAGATTTTGGAGTGTGTTTTGGGCAATTTGTTCGAATAATTCTAAGAGCATTTGTGAGGTCTAATGCTAATGTTTAATGGCAAGTCCTGGGTCACAGTTAGTGTTTCCATTCATTCTAAATATATTATAAACATAATAAATGTTCACTTTCTTACTGAGTAATTCCAATTGTTTTAATAAGGTTATGTATTTTGTCCTTTCAGAAATGACTATTTATTATGAGCTGAGGACAAGGTGAATAAAAAAGAGGTAGCAGAATGCCTGGGGGATTATTATTTTTGCTGTTAGTGTTTAATAAATGCCTTGTACAGTTCAGTACAAAGTCACCAGATATGTGAGATATAGGAAAGACAAGCAGAAAACATTTCAGAGGCAAGTGAAGGGAATAACTGTGAATCGAATAAGTCTCAAGTGATCTGGACAAATGTGTTGTGATTATTCCAAACCAAATTTGCATGATTCATTCCGTGCATAATTCCTAATTACTAGCAACCTCAAGTGTACAAATCAAGGTGGATCACCTGAGTCTGGTTACAGAATAGATATCTGAAAATTGTTTAATTATGGAAATGTGGAATGTACATTTTAACATTTCACTTTTCATGGGTTTTAGATATAAACTGCGTTGCAGATGATCAATAGATATGAACCCTGGCATTTAAAAAAAGTCAGTACCTCAGTGTAATCTTCAACACCATCCAACAGAACACCGCGTTTGACACTCAAAGCAACAGAGTGGCAGGGTAGCGAAGGAAAAAGGTGAAAAGCAGGTCTAATTATGGACTGTTCAGTATGAGGTGACCAGGTGGACATAGATCAGGCAATAATATGCACAGACAACTTGTGTTTCTACTTATCAACCACCATAGTTTATATTCTAATAACTAATTATGGATCTCTTTAATTAATACATTACAGTTTGTATAATCTTGGAGCAATTTTGCAAATTGTGTTGGTACCTCACATACCCCTGTATGTATTTTTGGAGAACATTTTTTTTTAAAAGTATTTTATGTTGGTTATATATATTTTACAATGTATTTTCAAGCACAACAGTTAACACTCTTAGTGAAGCTGTGCTATTACATTTTATATACCTAATATTTTACATATCAGAATTCACTATGCAAAACAAATGATTACATTTTGTTTGTGAGTCTGACTTTACAAAGAAATGGTCTTCACATATTAACATACTGACATTTTCTGGTGCAATTATTTTAATATAAAAAGCACATTTCTAGTCATTGTCATCGCTTGCACCCGGAGGATTCTCAATATCTGAGTAGCCTGTGTCCCATCAGGTTCAAAAGTAAACAATGCTGCAGGTTTTCTTATTGTTGGATTCTAGTCAATGGAAGAACAGGCTGCTTGGCCTTTTAATAAATTAATGTATTTAAAAATGTATAAGTACTTTTCACATAGCAGTTTAAAAAGTCATTTTTCGCAGTAGAACCTCGCTTTTTCTTTGAGAGCTATAATAAAGGGACCAACCTGTTTAAATTTTGCCTTTATTTTTTTTTAAACCATCTTCTGAGTTCCCCAGCTATTGGGCCTGATTTATGAAAGATTTCCAAGGCTGGCGAGGATACATTTTCATCAGTAAAGCGGGGTGATCCAGCAAACCTGGAAAAGTTTTCATCAAAGTCCTTTGCTTTTTGCTAGCAAATATTTTGATTCTGGAGCAGATCCATTACAGGTTGGCTGGATCACTCAGCTTCACTGATGAAAGTGTATCCGCTCCAGCCTTGGAGAACTTTTATAAATCAGGCCCATTGTGTGTGTGTGTGTGTAGAAAAAATTTAACAAGTGTAGCTTTTTAGAATTTATTCTAATATATATTTATATGCTTTTAAAGTTTCCTCTCATTTACCTGAAATCACATTCTTCACTCGTTTTCCAACCCTGAATTAAAGGCTTGTGATGTATTGAAATGACTATGGGCTCCTGGCATTATTGGATTTGGATTATTCAGATACAAACAAGAACCAAGCATTTTAGTTTTTATCATGTTTGTCGTCATGAAATGTTTCTTAATCCTTTAAACATCTTCTGGCTTATAACGAGTTCTTGAATTTGTCCACAAAGTTCTTATCAGCTTTCATAGATTGGGTTCCACAGGCTCTTTGGGGGCGGGGGCATTGGGTATCTGACAATGGCGCTGTAAAAACATCTTTACCCAGAATTCTCTTTCTGTTTCTGTAACCACAAGGCAAGCGGAGAGTGACACGCTGCAAAGGTAGGATTGCCATGTTAGGCCTGGTGCACGCTTTAAACAGCACTGTTGCCAAGATGATTAGAAACTGTTCTTTAGTTCCATTACTGTCACACGGCATGTTTTTTTTTTAACAACAGAATGGTGACCTGTCCTCATTTTTGAGGGTGTTTCTTCATATGTTCCCAATATATGAACAAAAAAAAACTGCCATTAAAAAAAAACAAAACATTCAGTAACAATCCAGAAAATCTTGGCACTGGAGATGTTGCATGTGCAGCCACGTGTATGTGTGATGTACTCGTTTATAGACCAGCGGCTTAGCACTTGTAGCTAGTAGTGTATTCCCATAGCTAGGAACTAGTGTTTGCTTCTTTGATTTTGCTTAGTAAATGGTCTTATTACACAATGAAATCAGTGTGGCTTTTTTCTCTCACCTATTCATGGTTAAAATACAGCATTTCATGTTTGAAAATATTTTTAAGCAAAAATGAACATAAAGTATCATCTTTCTATTGTTTAGGCTTCAATATGGCTCCCTCCAGGGTGCAGGGCTACTGGTAAGATTTTAAGGGTATCTGCCTAGAAACCCATAGGTTGTTGCAATTGCTGAATATATTAGTTTTCTGGCCATCTCTGGCTTAAATATTGACTTAGAAGTATCAAGTGACCGTGCAACTTCATCCATTTGATTTTTGGTTTGTGATAGAATAGGAAGGATTTACCTTTTGAAGTGACTGTACTGGTCCAGTGACCACCACCAGGAGTATCTTCCCAGACGCGATGGAGGTGCAGTAAATAATCTTCCTTTCCAGGAAAACAGACAGGTTTTTCATGCTGACAGCCAAGCTCCTAAAAATGCCTTGGTTCCGGTCATTTTTTGATATTGGTTTCCGTAAAGACACATGCTTGAGGGCATCTGTATTTCAGCAACCACATTTTTTTTTAAATATTGTTTAGGTCCAAAGGGCAGCTTGTAGGCATCAGCTGACCACATAAATAGTTTTTCATGACCTTATGTTGGTGGGAATCGCCCTGGATTTGTATGGCAGAAAGAACCTCAATGTTCTCCCCAGCCTTTTTTACCCGGGGGCGCACCACCCGGCACTTTTCAGTGACCACCTAGCTGTTTTTGGCTGGTTACTGAAAAGTTGGGTCACAATACAGGGGCTGCTGCTTCCCATCTAGCTTTAAAAACATTTCTGGGGAAAATACTGCACCTGCTGCAACACCTGTAGGTAAAGGGGAGGGACTTCAAAAGGAAGCAACAAACCAACATATAGATAATTGGGTCAGAACACCTGAAGGTTTTATTGCATTCAAAAAGTGTTAATAGAATAGCATCCCATGTCCACATATCGGGACTGCCAGCGATGGAATTAGGCTGTAGAGGCATTGGATGTGCTGTGTAAGTGCCTAAAGTGGACCTTCAACTAAAATAAAAGGTCTGCTTACACTTTCTGGATTCTCTTACCAAATCACCTATTATTGGGTGAAAAAAATATTATACCCACATCTTCCTTGTTACAGGTGTGGCATCTCTGTCCTTCAGAGAAGATTCATGTGGAAAGCAGAGCAGTTGTTGCATTGTATTACAATTGCATCTTCCCGTCAGATTCCAGATGCTTTGTGCATTGCAAGAATCGTCCTAGTAGGACAGTGGCCCCATCCTCACCTTTTACCTACCAAATGTAGCTGATTTTAGAAAGGGAAGTAGGCTCAGAACATGTAAATGGATTTTTCAGTCCACTTAGGATGACTTGAAGGACCTGATTTATTAAAGCTCTCCAAGGCTGGAGAGGATACACTTTCATCAGTGAAGCTTGTCATCCAGCAAACCTGGAATGGATTTCTTTAAAGTAATTTGCTATGTTCATGTAAACCAACCCGGCACAGAGATGAAATGCTGTATATTAGCTTTGTAGCATTAATATATTTCTAATAGCTGTGTTTTATGAAACCTTAGGTTACACTGATTAATCTTACTTAGATTTGTAATAGTTTGATTTTACAATATCACTAATTATTATTTAAGTTGCCTGAAGCTGATTCTAAAATATTAATTATTTTAAAACTCTACTCAGATTCAGATAATAGTTTTTACAGAGTGTGTATAGATGTCCATCCATCACTCATTTATTTACAGAGGTTGAACCAATTACATCAGAACTTGTGGCCAAAGGAGCTTGCAGTCTAATGTTTTACCACAGTCCACATACAGCTGACCAAATCTGGTTAATATTGCTTAGCATTCTAGTATTATTTTGGACTGTGGGGGTAGTGCAGACAGTCATATGGAGAATTAACACACTCCATGCTTTTATAATGCACAGGAATTTTGCACATTGCTGTAGTTTCATGTCCCTGGTGGCAACCACCAGCACAGGACAAGATGGCTGACCATTTATACCTCACATAATAAAGGTAAATGTACATCAATATGACTATGATGATTAAAAACTTACATATTTTTTTGTCTCCAGTGGAGTTTTAAAATGAATTGTTTTAGGGCAGTTCTGTATAATAAAGGGCAACTCACCAAATAATGTGTTGGCCATGAAGTTGAACATAGCATGGTGTTGGTTGGACTTCCGGTTCTGCCAGTTTCTATGGCCTTCAGCTTTCTTTTCAGGGTTTCCGTGTCCAGTTTTGCAAGTTCTAGGCACAGTCTGAGGCTACATACACATGTGCAATAATGTTGTTGGAAAGGATCTTTCACAATCCTTTTGAACAATATAGACTGCACAATGCATGAATGAGCTCTGTACATACAGCTCCATTCTGCTCTATGGAGAGTGGAGGGGGGAGAACAACAGAGCAGCACTCCGCTGCGCTCTCTCCCCTTCACTTTTATATTGATTGCTCCTCGTCTGGACGGCGAGCGCTGTACACACGCCAGATTCTTGATACCAGCTCGATGATACCATTATCAGATAAGAATCATCTGACGTAGCCTGAGTCTCCAGAGATTTTGGATGTGGGAAAACCATCACATGCTATACTCATCATACCTTCCTATAGGAGTTGCCTAAAAAGGTCAATCCATCTAAAGGCAAAATTTTAGTTTTTGGAAAAGCCTGGTGGGTGGAATCGGCCCCTGGGCCTATTATGTCTTGGATACCTCAACAATGAGATCTCTGTCCTTAATTCTGACTCTGTATCTGCTCACCTGAAAGTTTTGGGTGTTTCCATCCACATTTGTGTGTTCCAGCTTCTCCTGTTAAATCATTCATAATACCAAATAAATAGAAAGACCAGCCAAACGAATGGAAACCCTTCATAAACCCTTCATAATAGCAACAGCAGGTGTGCAGACCCATGAACTCGGCACAGAATTCTCACTAATTGGGTTCCAAGAAATAAAAAAATGCAAAAACATCAGCTTTGGTTGGATCGACCTTTTAAGCTTTGGGGCAATGGTTCATTTTATGAATTATTTGTTCAGCACATAGAATCACCTGCAACACACATTACTCAATAAACAGTGTGCCCTTTTATTTTTATTTTTGTGTTTATTACATTATCATGGACCTTATGCCTCCCCCTCCTTTTTTGTTTGTTTTTTTTTCTTTTTTTTTTTTGGTTATGTGCTGTGGTATATAGTAACCGTGCAGGTGTTGATGGCTTCGCAATTGCATGACGCTATTAAGTGCAGGGCCGAATCAGTTGACCAGCTCACACAACTCCAGGAACTACCTTGTCCAGAGAGCAGGCAGTTTGCATTGGACAAGAACATGTCACTGCCGCTGACTAACATTCCCAGTCAAAGCATTGCGTCCTTTCCCCGTTCACCCAGCTTCAAAAGCCCCAAGTCTCCCAGCAGCTATTTTCAGCTTTGCTATTAACTGTTTTCTTCTTCTGCATGGTAACTCTTTAGCTTTCTTATGTTAGTTACTCTTCTAATGTACTTTTGGATATGTATTGTGTTTATTATTAATATTATTAGGTTCTTTTTTTCTTTATTGGGTTTGTACAATCTCTGTCATGCAGGATATATAGTCAATTCACAGTTGGATCACTTTACCTATATATGAAGTAGGTCTAAGGTCTAGGTTTAAGCACAACAGCTATTTTTTTATATGTACTGTAACATGTTAATGTCATTTCATATGTTCTTCATTTTTTGCTCTTAAATCTACAACTTTCATTAAAGAACCTTCAAAGCAATGATTATCATCTAGGATTCCTCCAGAGGTTGAATATAATTAGGAAAGCAGAAAGAACAGAGAGGGTTTTTTGGGCAATTAAAGTGTGTATTGAAAAAACAATATAATATACAAACAGTATTGAAGCTGCATTAATATACAAAATATGAAATGAGTATGTATGTATGTTGGATGCCTATGTACATACATATTTATAGTAGGTGACTAATGTCTAGAATATTACCCTTTAGGACTGAGACCAAAAAGATTACAGTCTGATTTCATTGCATATTTTGTATATTATTGCAGCTTCAATACTGTTTATATACTATATTGTTTTTTTTATTACACACTTTAATTGCCAAAACAGCCCTCTCTGTTCTTTATGCTTTCTTAATTATTTTCATACTAAATCAAAACGAGGGTGGGCACATACCCCATTTAAGGGATATCTTTACTAATTTATTGAATGAAGCCCCACTAGTGTTTGCTCTAGCTTCCTTGCTACTTCCTCCAGAGGTTGCTGGGAGTTCCTTGAGCAATGAGCAGTTAGTTTCTCCCAGGTCAGTGTAAGTGACCCCAATGATTTTTTTGGCTATCTGTAAGGGTGACATTCTTCCCAATGGCTGGCAATGTAAGAGGAATTCTTCCCACTGACCACTACACTAATATACTGTGAGCTGTGGATATAGGAATCATAGAAGAGGGTCCCTGAAGACCTGAAAGTTTTATAAATGGCTTCCCCATGTTAAAAATGCCAAGACTCCTCTAAAGGATTCTGAGTGATTAGCTATGCCAACCCATAGGAACCCTTTATTATTACACTGTTTTTTTATAGCGCTGGCCTATTACGCAGCGCTGTATAAAGTCCATAGTCATGTCACTAGCTAATGTCCCTACCATAGTCATATGTCTTTAATACAGTCTAAGGTCATTGTTGGGGGGAAGCAAAGTAACCTAACTGCATATTTTTGGAATGTGGGAGGAACCTGGAGTACACGGAGGAAACCCACCCAAACACAGGGAAACTCTATGCAGATAGTGTCCTGGCTGAGATTCAAACCTGGGACCCAGGGCAGCAAAGGTCAAAGTGCTAGCCTCTGAGCCACCATGCTGCCTACTACTCCAGAGTCCTCAGCATGCCACCGGAGATCATTTTAGCGTTGAAGCCATTTTCATGTGTCAGGAAACCCTGGCTAGGAATTTTTACCTAGAGCCCATAATATGCTATTTATATCAATAAGTTCTGGATATAAAAAGAAAACATGTATGGCTTACTTAGAGTATTTGACACATGTAGTGGATCATTTTAAAACTAAAATGCTCTTAATTAAAAAAAAATGTTATGTCAATAACTTATAATAGCCACATAACTAAACGTTTTGGTCAGTATAGCGCCTCCTTATATTGGTGACTAGTTCGAAGGATGCCACTCATACAGACATTGAGAATGATCATTGTTGCTGTTGATTTTGTCATGTGATGTTGTCCTGAAACCATGCAGATGGGAGATCAAACTGTCAAAGATCCAGAAAACTTAAGTTTTCTGTGGAACTCTGGGTGATAAAGGTGGATCTAAACAGTTACCAAACACAAATACCAAATACAAAGTCATAAATAAGATTCCAAAAAGTGCAAAAATCTTTTCTTGAGTGTGCTGAATCCGATTTATAGGTCTCACACGCTCCTCTGGCTGACACTGCCATTCAGAGTACGAGGGATTCACCAACAAAGATAAAGACGTCAATCCAAAAAACATGGGCAGCACTAGTTGTAGCTAAAGAAGATACAGACTTACAAATCAACATTGATAATACTGACGGCTATGCCAATAGCTAAATCTTCTCATCTCACAGTCAGAGCCTACATTAGGGTGACAAAGCTGATCGTAATTCGAAATCAGTGCAACAGCATTGTCACTCCATCAGAGAAAGCTGCATGAAGTTATCTTCTCTAGCAGGACATCGGGTATTTGCTAGACATTGCAGGGGTACAATGAGAATATTCTGTAACATTTCTCTTTCTGAGGGACACAAGAAGTCAAAAAATATACTGACATCCAAAGGAGGTTTGGACATTAAAAAAAAAAAAAAAAACAAAGGTTGTCCTTGCCTGGAAGGACCTTCCGTTCGGGCATTTTATGAAGAACGGCGCCCCCCCCATATGTCTCATGTGCCCTGATGAAAAATTCATGCCAACACATGATTGAGTTGTTTTGGCTACCAATACGTTCACATTGAGTTGGGAAAATGAACTCTGAAATCAAACTCTGTGGAGATGCAAGTTGGCTGAATTGGCCATTGGCATCACTTCTGCTGATCACTGCAATGCCATTTTGGGAGGTCTTCTCGGGGTTTGATTAAAATCCAGTGGAGAGACAAATTGCAAAAATAACTGCAAACCTGCAGTAATGAATAATGATGTCATATGTCTATGTTTGCATAGTGGCGGAAGTGTGCGAATTGTAAGACTTGCTGAACAACATGTTTGGTGTTTTTGTATTTTCATGGTGTTTAGTTATTTGGCTGGTATAATACAGATAGCAACATGTGCACCTGCCATGAACACCTGTGACACATGACACCACTCCTCTCCAAGTGAAAGGCACCTTGCATATCATAAAATCACTAACGTTTGCAGTTCTATAGATTGTCAAGGCTGCAGGTTTGAGGTTAAAGTCTTGTAATGCCAATGGACACAATTATTCCTTACTGCTGTTAGCCATGAAGTCTCTATATGACAGAGATTGTATATTTCTACCTCATGCATATAGTACTTTATATTTTTTTAGGCTATGTTGTTTTGTTTTGTATTTTGTTTTCCCTGTAGGTGCTCTGAACTTTGTGATTAATGACTTTGTATGTGCATGCTGTTACTAATTTTATTAAAGAATTTCTAAACTTACTTAAGCAGTCTTGTGTTTTCTTTTTTTTTGCTTGTGACAATGTTTGTGCCATTTTCACGCTTGTTTCTATATAACCTTCTGTTTCACAAATCGATGACTGTCCATGCAGTGCAAACCTTTTATTTTATTCTGGAAGAAATAAATAATTTCCTTTTTATTTTCTAGAGGAAGGTTATGTGAGAATGTTCCTGAGGGGCCGTCCGATTACGATGTACATGCCCAAAGACCAGGTAGATTCGTATAATCTGGAGGCAAAGGTTGAGCTACCGACCAAACGGCTTAAACTGGAATGGGTGTATCCTTTACTGATGGCTGTCAGGTAGAAGAGTCTCTAAGTTCAATTTCCGAGGCAGTTTTGAATTTTGTTGGTTGTGATTCGGACTTTCATACAGGTTTGCAGTATGTGGGATTCTGCAATGAAAGTGCTTGGGAAAAACTTTCCTATATTAGGAACAGGTAGGCCAAAGGTGTTCTTAGACCACCAACCTATCAACTGAAATGAATGGGATAGGATTAATGTCTACAACAATACAATAGCTAAACTCTGAGCAAGGAAATGTCCCCTGTATGCATTTTAGGATTAAAAGCTAAATTCATGGAAGTTTTTGTAGTCACATAGAACTCTAGGTACCAATTGTGCAGCTACAGTTTCCTAAGCTTTTCCATATTTTATTTTTTCATGAGATGAGCACTGTTAATACTGCTTGCCTCTTCTCCGCGTTAGCATGAACAGGCAAATTCAGCCAGACGAGGGGTTTCTGTTTCACATATGCTTAGCCCTGCCGGTGAATGTGTGGCCACCATTCTTAAAAACCTTAATGTATTTTTAAAAAATTTCTGTGACACATACAACTTAACTAGTATTCCAGCTATGGCTATCGAGGGCGAGACTGCCGCAGCAATTTGTACCTACTACCCACTGGAGAAACCGTCTATTTTATAGCTTCTGTTGTTGTGTTGTATAATGTAGAAGAACAACTGCAACGACATTACACCGGTCACAATGATGACGTCAAGTGGTGAGTCCATGAAACTTACTAATATACTTGAATAATACTTTAATATGGAATATGGTTTTACACCAGAAATGTGTGTGTGTATTATTAATCTATCTTAAGTTATTATTTAGCCCAAACAGACACAATAACACAAGAGGAGGAGAGGTCCCTGCCCAGTAGAGCTTACAATCTAAGATTGAATATATGTTATGTATGTATATTTTTTTAAATTTAAAGAAAAAGTAAACGTAAAACAAAAAAAATCACACCTTCGAACCCGTAGAGCAGTCAATCCATGGGTGGTTTCTGCCATCGCATCCTGCGTCGTCCTGGTATCTGTCTTCAGGCCAGTGCAGAAGGAACACCAGGCGCCGCCATCTTTTCCCCTCTTCTTCCTATGTCACCCGACACAGGCGGGAGATCAGGTGACGTAAGATTGGGAAAAAAACTTCTTACTGCGTATGCGTGAGATCGGCAATTTTTTTTTTCTTTTGTTGAAAGGGCTCCTTCTGCGCATGCCCTAACATGCGCGGAGCAGCCAAGAGCCTCCTGGGATGCGTGACATTGGTATCCCGGGAGGCTCTGCGCTCCCATTCATTCTTGATCGGCTAGGCAATCAAGAATTAAGGGGGGGTTAAAAAAAAAAAAAAGGTGTTGCACTTAAAAATAACAAACAGAATTTTTAGTTTAAAATAAAGGGTTGTCTACCGTATTATGTAAAGTGAAAATTCTGAGTTTAGACACGCTTTAAATAGCAGGCCAGCAATTCTAAAAAGTAAAAAATCAGCTCTTATAGTTACTCACTCTGGCACAATTTCCTGCAGATCTGCAATTCACACAACTCCTGGCTTGAATTTACCCAGCGTTGATTTTTTACTTTTTACAATTGCTGCCTTTTGATACCTGATGTCTTTCAACCCACTTATTCTGAGTGCGGGGCATGATGGGGTTGCCCCATGGGGTGCTACATCACAGCAGTTTGCACTCGCAGCACAATAATGCAGTGAATTGCACTGCCAGTATTATGTGAAGCACCATTGAAGACCATTTTGTGCCAGAGAATAGATAGAGGACCCTGCATGTTACATGATTGGCCTGAAAACATCTGTAAATGGTAAGTATAATAAACAGGTACATGCTTGCTTAGAGATTATTATAAATATAATCAACTTTTGAAGTCCAGACACCTATAAGAAATTTTGCCAACAGATTCCTTGGACTTTATAACAGTCTTTCTGTTTATATCCTCCTCCTCCTGTGTCTGTCTGTCATTTGTAATCCCTATTTAATGTCCAGCGCTGCGTAATATGTTTGCGCTATATAAATACTGTTTATTAGAGGAGACACGATGGCTTAGAGGTTAGCACTCTGGCCTTTGCAGCGCTGGATCTAAGGTTTGAATCTTGACCAGAACACTTTCTGCAAGGAGTTTGCAGGTTCTCCCTGTGTTTGCGTGGGTTTCCTCCCACAATCAAATAAAATAATAACATGCAGTTTGGTGAATTGGCTTCCCCAAAAAAATTGACTGTAGACTGTATTAAAGACATATGACTATGGTAGGGACATTAGATTGTGGGACAGCTAGTGACTAGGGACTTTGTGCAGCGCTGTGTAATATGTCAGCGCTCTCTATATAAGTACTGTGTAATATTATCATATAGATGGTAAAGCTGGCCAGTCATAGTAAAAAACAAAATATCCAACCCCCCCCCCATCATACATTAGAACTAGACCACTGTTGTGTGCAAGCAGCGTTCTTTGCTGCAGTCTAATCAGAGCACTCCCATCTGGAAAAGCTCATTGCAGATGACAGCAGCATTTAATGTGCAATATTTTAATATCACCTGTTTTATGGGAAAAAAAAGTCTTTTTTCCTGCACATAACATCTAAAAATACAACACACATTTCCATGCTGCGAGTTGCCATCCTCAGCAGTGGTGCACAGCGTGTCCACCATCATAGACAAGCGGACATTCCCATGGTGGGAAACAGTTAACACTGCTTTATGCAACTGACATGAAAGTGCACCCTGCTTAGCAGATGCTTGTCAGACAGTGAGTCATCCTGGCTTGTTCTGCAGAGCTGCTCTGTTTCTACAGACTCTTAGAAGTGTGTGTTAATTATTAAAAGCCTTGGCAAAGTCTGCATAAGTTTTATTTTTTTCTTTTCTCTTATAGCCTTGCAGTCCATCCTGATAAAATTACTATAGCAACAGGCCAGGTTGCAGGGACATCCAAGGATGGTAAAGTAAGTAATTCCCTTTCTGTTACAAGGTACAAAGTGAGATCAGCCCTCCCTGGTGTCATTCCAGACTATAAAAGCCATTCTCATCTTTGTGCAGTTTTGTTTTCTATTGAGTGTGGGGATTGACTGATTCTGCAGAAGCCTTGTATTCAAAAAGGAGCCTTGGGGATGACTGCTTGCAAGTGTGCTGCTGAATAAAATGTTATGGGTGTATAGGAGAAAACATTTAGGCTTGCACTGAAAATGAATTTTTTTTCATACTTTGCATACCTTCCATATTTTTATTTAAATACATTGATTGTCTTACAAAACATTTTTAAAGTTTTAACATGAGAAATTTGTATATGACAAATGGTCATAGCCCTGGGTGAATGGCTAATTACACAGTATTAGGCTAGGTACACAGCTAAATACATATTTGCGCTCCCTTGCCTGCCAAAAATTGTATTTCTGTTTAAACAGTCCTGAGATTTTTACCAAAGCAAGGAGACCTAATTTTTCTCTGCTGCAGTTAAATAGCACATGCAGGTCTTGTCCCTCCCCAATCGTGATTGGACGAAAAAAGGGGAAGCAGCAGACTGATGAGTTTATTTTGCTTTCACTTTCTACTTTTTTTCTCTTCTGTCAGCATGATGGTTCTTAGCATATAAGCCTTGCAGCACAACTATTTAGCTTCTCTCTGTCTGGCAGGCCAATTTATATTCACTAAACATTATTGATTGGATACCTCTGGCATGGAAAAGTTCTTGCCTAAACCAACCTGATGTGCTGGTGAAAAAAAAAAATGTGCCCCCAATCTAACGCCGTAGTCTTCACCTAGCAAACCCTCGCTTAGCCTCGGGTGACTGGCTGCAACTCCCAGCATACAGTTGTCCCAGGACTAATTACGCAAGGGATGGCATCTGGGGGATGGGCTTGCAGAGAACCAGGGCCCCACAGATTAAGCAGTACAGGAACTACTTGGCAAAGCCGGAGTACAAAGCCAAAGTCATACACAGGTGATCAGTCCACCAATCGAGGTATAAGGGTGTGGGCACAAGCAGAGTCGGGGTCACGGGCAGAGGTCGGTCCAGGCTGCAGGTAAACAATGGGTCAGGGAACAGGCAATGGCCAGCAACAGTAATCACAGGAGAACCTCTCCAGTACAGATTAGCCCAGCTAAACGCTACAAAAGGCACTGGAACCTATGCAGAGAGGCTATAGGGACCCAGCAGGCAATGGCAGCCTGGGATTGATCAAGAACCATTCTTCAGCTCAGTACAACTCCAAATTCCCCTTCGGCTGTGCAGGCTCAGTGCAGGGGATGCCGAGAAGGAGTATGGTATCTTTATGGTATCTGTATTTACAGAACAGCGGGCATCCTTACAGGGCAACCACTATAAAGGCTTTTGGCTCCATAATTTACTGTCATTAAATAACAAAAAAAATATATACACTGATTTCATATTTTTTAGAATCTTTTTGATTGCGATTCCCAGGCTGCAGTTACAGTTTTGTTGCTCCCTTGTCTGTATGCACATTTTTATTTTGTAGTTATTTGGCTCCCTCTAGAGTCAAGTTGTTGAACTTTCATAAATGTTGCTAGCTACAGATTATAATGATTTATGTAAATATTACACATGTTGCATTTAAAATAAAAAGCTAGCTGAAACATAATATTAAATTTGGCTTTGTAGAGGAACTCTGGCTAGCTATTTTTTTCCATTGAAGTGATGAGAGTAGTAAAGCTACATTCACACGTCCAACAGTTCTCGACCGATAATTGGCTCAGGGCCGATATCGGGCCAGAAACTGGCGTGTGTACAGCGCCAGTTGTTCATCGTCCGAATGACCGCCCTGGCGGATCCACAGACGATGAGTGACTAATGATCCTAGAAAGGAAAGGAGAGAGCGCGCAGCAGGGTGCTGCATGGTCGCTCCCCCCCTCCCCTCTGCATAGAGCAGAACGGTGCTGTACGTACAGCACTCGTTCATGCATCATGCAATAATAGTTGTTGGAAAGGATTGTTAAAGATCTTTTCCAACAACTATTATTGCACGTGTGTATGCGGCTTTATGGCTTCATCTCGCTCATCTTGTTGAACGCAATAAATTACACATATGGATGTTCTTTGAAAACCAGGACCTACATGGGAGCACTGTTACCAGCATATCAAAGCTGGAACACTATACACTCCCATATTACAATTCACCTCTGTGAATCACATACTGAGTAGGGGGTGGATACAGACATCGGTTTTGGGGTGTCAGGTTCTGCATTGCACATTAGCTTGCATTCGTTACAGTGTTCGTTATTATATTTAGTAATCTTGGCAGCTCCTTTACACCTAATTTTGCCTTATAACCTGAACGCTATAAAACAAGTGAAGCAGCACCTGGTATAGATTTATATTCTGTATGAACCTTTTGGCCGGTGCATTATCCTGCTAATATAAAACAATATGCATAAAATGTTTTATCTAAGTGTGAAATACAATACACATAGATCAGTCCTAAACTATTCCATGATGCTTTGTTTCTATAAGTTGAATGTGATCAGGGTGAGTGATTATCTTTTGTTTTTTACAGCAATTACCGCCACATGTCCGTGTTTGGGATTCTGTGACTCTCAATACATTACATGTCATCGGCATGGGTTTCTTTGATCGAGCCGTCACATGCGTGGCTTTCTCCAAATCTGTAAGTACTAAAAAGGACTGGATTTTTGGTTATGTCTGTTGCTTTGAAGGCTGTCATTTTCAGAGCTGGGTGGGGCCAATATTTGCGACAGGATTTCTAATACAATGAAAGGTTTGAAACCATGGAAGCTCCTGCAAAAAATGTAGAGCTAAAACTTTGATTGCAGTGTTATTGGCCCTGTCTAGTCCTTCTGTGGATACCCCCTTGTGAAGTATCATTGGGAGAAGGGATGGGAAGTAGTTTAGTGTTATCACACTTGTCTTGGGGTGACAATGCTGCTTCTCCAAAAATGTAGCAAGTAAGTGTTTTCACCCCAGGACAAGAAATAAGGTATTGGTAGAACCACCAGTTTAAAATTAGAGGAAAACCCTTATGAATGAAAATATTGCAACCACCACATTTAGGGGCAGATCAGCTGCAATATATTACATTTTTGTTTTAGGATTTAGGTGCACTTTACCTGTATGGTCATCTCTACACCTTCACTGATAGGGTGCTCTGTCTTTTTATAACTATCCTTTTCTTTGGCCCCCAGCTGATTTTGGATCTTTTGCTTCTTTGTTTAGAACGGAGGAGGAAACCTGTGCGCAGTGGATGACTCCAACGACCACGTGCTTTCCATGTGGGACTGGCAGAAGGAGGAGAAGTTGGCAGATGTAAAGGTAACAGGTGTACAGCATGTTATCTCATTATCTTTGAAAGCAAGCCTTATCATTATTCTACACCAAATGTGCAATTTGAGGCCTGTGCTTTGGTGTTAAAGCTAAATTACACTCATTTGCACTAATAAGGAAACCTAAAACCATGGGTTTGGGGGAAGGGGATTGCAATTAATCTATTTTTCCTATTTGTATATTTTTCTACTGTGAAAATATCTAACAATTACAGTATTAAACGAATACATTTTAAGTAGTAATGGTATCATTGTTGACATATGAGCAGGAATTATTCTGTTGGTGAGAAAGAGAACTGCCAACCACCCAAAGTCAAAACTTTAAACCTTGGAAGAGGCTTGGCTTTGCTCTTTTCTCCATGGGACATGATGCAAGGGAACATTAATCTATATTTTGTAAATACCAAGAGGTTTAAAGTAAACCGCAGCAACTCAAACTGAGCATATGACAACTAAAAAAGCAATACTTCAAATGAAAACCACATGTCAAAGTTATCGGTAGATCCACAAATATAGACAGCTTTTATTGTAGTCAAGCTATGTTAACTTCTTGTTGGCCCTTTGAAGTTATTTGTGGCTTTATTACTAAAAGGGAACCTGTGGTTTACATTGAACGCAGCCCTACCTATATTATTTTCTTTTTAGTATTATACTCTGTTTGAGTTGCTCTGGTCTTTGATGGGTTTATTTTATGTTTTTATGTGTATTGATTTTTAAAACCATATGTTTTGTAAATCCAGTTTTATTTTAGCTGTTCTCTTTTATTTTCAGTGTTCAAATGAAGCTGTGTTTGTAGCCGACTTCCATCCAACAGATACAAACATCATTGTGACCTGCGGAAAATCACATCTTTATTTCTGGACCCTAGAAGGAAGTGCTTTGATTAAGAAGCAAGGATTGTTTGAGGTACAATGGCATAATTCACTCACTCAAGAAAACTGACCATATCAGTGGTCACTTTAGTGCCATTTTTTAGTTTTATTATTACCATTTTTTAGTTTATAAATTCTTGTTTTTAAATATTTTTACAGTATAAAGCATAGGGAACGTGTTGGTTTTCCAAATTGAGTCATATTAGCATATAGAGCATGCTATGGCTTAGGGGATCCTTTGGGTACACCATAGATACTTTCCATTATTATTTCATTGTTATGAAAATATAAAAAGGTAAGGATTGAAAGTTTCTAATTAAGGCTACGTACACAAGTCAGATGATTCTCGTCTGATAATCGTCTCAGAGTTGATATCGGACGAGAATCTGGCGTGTGTACAGGGATTGTTGTCCGGACGACTGTCCTGGCGGATCCATGGATGACGGACCAGGAACAATCGTAATAAAAGTGAAGGGGAGAGAGCGCAGAGGAGTGCCGTTCCATCGTTCTCCCCTCTTCGCTCGTTCATGCATTGTTCAGTGTTTTGTTGTTGGTAAGGATTGTGAAAGATCCTTTCCAACTACTATTATTGCATGTGTGTATGTAGCCTAACTAGGGATGGAAGTAGCGAGGGATGAATATACAAAACCAAACCCCCTTCCACAATGTCAACAGAATAGAACAGAGCCAAACATCACAGTCCATTTAGAAAAGCAACAAATTAGTGATAAAATAAATAAGACACTAATTTTCCTCAGTCAGGGATACATGACACCCTTTCCAGATAACTACGCCAAGGTTAACATACTAATTATTAATTTTTGGCTTCCTCTGCAGCTCATGGAAAGGAAAGGAACGGGGCTTCCCAATGTGACAGTGCTTGGGCCTGGCAGCAAATTTTCTGCCCCCAACACTGTCACTTAGGGTAGAATGGCAGAGATATAATTTAGGGTCTGATACAAAAACTTAATCAGCGCTTAGTCTCCTTCAGAGGGGAAGCTGTGAGGCAGCATGGTTGGAAACGGTGAGTATTCCTTGCATGGAGGTGGGCGATCAGGAAACAGTGCCATTTTGAATAACATGTAAGGTATCTCTTTTAAAGAAAACCGAAATGGGTTCTGGTAATGTTAGGCTTTAGGAGATTTGTTTAATTATGCGTATAGTATTTAAAAACTAAAACTTTTATTACGGTGTGTATCTTGGACAGTCAGTTTGAAAAGCATTTTGGGCTTTTTGATGAGCTAAATGACTCAGAGGAGGAACATAACCCCTTGTAATCTTTCAAGCTAGGAAAAGACCATTGTAACTAAATCTGTTATACCCAGGTTACTGTATTATATCAATCAACAATGTATACCAATGATCATCTGAAGGATGTGTTTTGATTCTCATGCAGAAACAAGAAAAACCAAAGTTTGTGTTGTGCGTCACATTTTCTGAAAATGGGGACACCATTACAGGAGACTCCAGTGGGAACCTTCTGGTTTGGGGAAAAGGTAAAAACTCTTTCATTTTGTAATCCCAAAAAAGTGAGAGATTGATTAAAAAAAGTCAATATCTGAAGTTAAAGTATTATTAATATTACCTAGTATTATATAGTCCATAGTAATGTCAGTACCACAAAGGGGGTCACCATCTAATGTCCTTACCACAGCCATATGTCATAACCACAGTCTAAGGTCAATTTGGGAGTAAACTGTCAATGTGGAATGCGGGAAGAAACCCACACATACAAGGGGAGAACTTGCAAATTCCATGCAGATTGTGCCATGGCCAAGATTTGAACCTGGGACCTAGCGCTGCAAAGACCAAAGTGCTAATTTCTGAGCCACTGTACCACTGTTTATTCACATTTTTAAGATAATTACATTTTTATTTATCCTACCCTAAGGCTACATACACACATCAGATGATTATTGTCCGATAATCACCTCAGGGCTGGTATCGGACAAGGCGTGTGTACAGCGCTCGCTGTTCACGGATCCGTCCTGGCGGACCCATAAATGAGGAACGATCGTAAGGAAGTCAGGGTTCTCCCCAGGCACTTTTAGCTGGGCGCACCACCCGGCACTTTTCAGTAACCCACCTGGCTGTTTTTAGGTGGTTACCAAAGAGTTTGGTCACAATACAGGGGCTGCCACCCACCTAAAATTTCTTCCCACCCGGCTTAAAAAAATTTCTGGGTTGAACACTGGAAGTGAAGACATGAAAGCGCAGTGGGGTGTCGCTCCATCGTTCGCCCCCTCTATAGAGCAGAATGGCTCTGTTTGTACAGAGCTTGATCATGCATCTTTCAGTCTTTTGTCGTTGGAAAGAATCGTGAAGGATCACACAAGGGGGGATATGGAGTGGTGGGAAGTAGTGAGGGTTTAAGTGACAGAAGAAGACAACAACATCAGTTTTCCCGGTTACATTCTGTGTTCTACAAATTAGCACCTTCTGATGTAATGGAGATGAGAAGTAGAGGACAGGTTAGTAGTACAAGCAGGTGGAAAAGAAAATGCAGCCACACGTCTAAGGACTGCTACTCTGCAATCTATTGCATTTTTGTTCTTGGGTTTAGATATCTTTTAATCCCTTTCAGCGAAGGTTTCAGGCAGTCCCAGGCTCTCATTATCACACAGCAGGATTTTCCAACTTGTTAGAAACTCTCTCCTCCGGCAGATCTGATGATTTCCTCTGCAAGGGAAAGGATCAAAGTATGGCTCTGTATCCGCTGTCAGCTTCAGCTAAGGATCTTCAGTGTTAATTATGCTGATAATGCATAGAAATGATGAATAATGAAGATTTTTTTTATATTCATTTAGGTAGCAATAGGATCAGCCATGCTGTCCAGGGAGCCCATGAGGGTGGAATATTTGCACTGTGCATGCAGAGAGACGGCACGCTGGTGTCTGGAGGAAAGGACCGGAAACTGATATCCTGGGATGGGAACTATCAGAAATTAAGTGTAGTTGAGGTGAGAATATATACGTTTAAGTGGGGATTAAACAAAACTAGAACTTTTTTAAATTTTCTTTAATTTTTTTTAAAAAAGCATTGATGTAGTATTTATTTGTTAAGATTAAAACTTTGATGCAAATAATTTAGCATATATAATTAGATTAGCTCCAAAAAACACTTCTCCTGTCCTATAAGTAATGTGAAGAAAAGTTGGGACGTCATTTGTTGGCCGTTACTAATTATTTTGACATTCTTTTTTAATCCATAAGATTCCAGAACAGTTTGGACCTGTACGTACGGTGGCAGAAGGAAAAGGGGACATTGTGTTAATTGGTACCACTAGAAACTTTGTTCTTCAAGGTACCTTATCTGGAGACTTCACCACCATTACCCAGGTAGGCTGAGTTCTGTTACACATTATTTATAATGTTATATTTGTGGTAATGCAGGTGTCATGAAGGGAAAAGGTGCTTTAATAAAAAAAAAAAAAATAAATGTACAAAAAGTATCCAAATAGAAACGGAATATCCACCTGCTACATTGTACTGGGCACTTTATATAGAGCTTTTAAAAACTAAAGGGTTATTCCACCCAAAAGTGATTTGTCTTAAATACTTATTTGAGATCCCTCTGCCATGATTTCCGGCTCTGTTCCTGTTCACTTGGGATGTTTGCATGTTCCCACTTTTTTCATATTACGGTCTTCATTCAAATTAGCTAGTAAAAAAGAATTAGTTGCATATACACAGCCCTTTATGACCACAGCATCTGTTTCTGCTCCTCCGTACTCCTTTTCACTCAGTCCATGTAAAATTGTGAACGTTGTGTTGTTCAGGGTCATACAGATGAACTGTGGGGGCTGGCTGAACATTCCCAGAAGTCTCAGTTCCTGACCTGTGGCCATGACAAGCAGATAATATTGTGGGATGCAACAAGCCATCGGCCAGTCTGGAACAAAATTATTGAGGTAAGTAGCTATTTGTCAATGGGATGAGCAAAGGGAAATCAAGGTTTTATGTGATTCAGGTGATTGGAGTAACAGAACTCATTGGAAAATGTTCTCTTTTAGGACCCAGCCCAGTCTGCCGGCTTTCATCCAAACGGTTCTGTTGTAGCAATTGGGACTCTTACAGGGAGGTAAGTACATTAACAAGGATGAAGTACATATAACTAAACTTACCAAAGTATGTGCATTTCTGCAAGTCAGGTTAATTCTTTTTCCAATGACTGGGAAGGTGACACAGCCACAAATGTGCGACAGAATATAGTAGTTTCCCCAGTTTAGCAGGGATGGCTGCCACCAATGTGTGGAAAACTAGTACTATACTAATACACTAAAAAGTAAAACAGTATAAATGCATTACAAAAGTCTTGTGTTGCAATATGTATGGATAGAGAAACAAATATCACTCCCTAGTGGTCATTATGTGGCATATTGGTTTGCATTCAGAGTTCCTAGTACTACTGCAGAAGTATGGCAACCTGTTAATGGAGGGTTAAGGTGTTAACTTTTTCTATACATGCTTTTGTGTGTGGTAAAGTTTTAAAAGCTTGTTATTCTATACACATAGTATATACCCAAGCAGAATATCTCTTGATATTTCCTGATATTACCAAATGTTTGTGGATACTTGATATCGCACCCACCATATGGCAGGAAGCATCTGAACGCCCTCTAAGTGGAGTTCTGGTGTTTCCAGTGAATGGTGCTATTAATAATACATCATACAAAGATGTTTTAGATAATTGTGTGCCTTCATTTATTTGAGTATTTAAGTTTGAGAAAGGTTCTAATGTTCCTGCATGGCTCTATGGCTCTAAGTGTCCCTATATACAAAGTCAGAGTTTGATATGGAGTGTCCTGCACAGAGCCCTCAACCCTTTGGGATGAGTTGGAGACTCAAGATGAATATCTGAACAATTCTAGTGACTGTACTAGGACTTATTTCAGTAATTCTTTCAGCAAAGCTGGCTGGCACTATAGACCTACATATAGAAACCTAAAGGAGACTCTATAAATCTATAAATGTAATAGTCATGAAAATGGTTTGCACATTACCAATACCATTTAGACAAAGGTTGCAGTACACACCTGCTGACATTACAATGAAGTTTCTCTTTTAATAATTTTTTAATCAATCATTCACTAGGATTAGTTTATTGTTCTGTGTTCTGTGTAATATGTGCAGTGATGAGTGTTATGTACACATCATTGGTTCAGTCTCTTATCTGATTGGGGATCTTACGTTGACAGGTGGTTTGTATTGGATACGGAGACCAAAGATCTGGTCACGGTACATACAGATGGCAACGAGCAGCTTTCAGTCATGTGCTATTCACCAGGTCGGTATCGCTTTCATCCCGTCCTCTGTACGATTTCAAACATTGACAGCAAGCAGCATGTGCTTATGGTATCAGCTCCCAATAAAGCTGACTTCAATGAAAATCTAGCCAAAATAAAAAAATAAAAGGTTTTAGAATTGAAGTGCCACTCATACAAACATATGCATCATACATACAACTTATTCATATGCTGAAAGAGCTTGGGGCCATTTTAAGCTCCCAGCACACAAACCCCTTCTGCTGATATATGCTATGCACGCACTGTGCAACTTTTTAACAGATTACATGTTCAGTGCGATAAAAATCAAATTCATTTTCAGTGGATTTTAAGCAAATACTTGAGTACAAGTCAGTAGCAATCTATGGCTTTCTAGTTTTTTACCTAGTGGTACAAAGTAAGGGTGGGGGGGCAGCATTGCAATTGATTTTGAAGGAGATTTCTTCTAATGTATGTTCAATATTGAATAGTTCCCTGATTGATTTTCAATCAGGGAGATATTGTTCCTTTACCAGATCTAGCATCTAATAGGTTTTGCTTAGCCTAAACCACCATTGATAATTTATAATTATACTCTGCATGCTCTGCTTGACAAATAAGCAGTAGTTAGGTCTATACATCAGTTCTAAAATGTATCTGTAACCAAAACTTTTTATTTTGGATATGTTAATGGGAGGATTAGAAGCCCTGTCAGGTTGTTATGGCTGCCCAGTTCCCTCCGATGAGGGTCATCTGCTCTGTTTGTCCGATGACCATTGTCACCCAGTCAGGAAGTGGGAAATCCTAAAAAACTTGATGTAGCACAGAGCCTCTCCAAAATAAATAAAAATATTTTTTTACCCCTTGAGCAGTCTGTCACAATTCTCTTCTTTTTCGCTGACTAATTTCTGGAACCGGCTTCTTTTTCTGTCTCTCTAAATAGATGGAAATTTCCTTGCAATCGGTTCCCATGACAACTGCATCTATATTTATGCCGTTAACGAGAATGGAAGAAAATACAGTCGGATTGGTAAATGCATGGTGAGTTTTAAAGACACAGAGGAAACTTGCCGCTTAGACTGGAGTTTAACTCCTAGATTGTAAGCTCTTCGGGGCAGGGTCCTCCCCTCCTCCTAAGTCACTTTCTGTGTCTGTCTATCATTTGCAACCTCTATTTAATGTACAGCGCTGCATAATATGTTGGCACTATATAAATACTGGTTATTAATAAAAACTTGTCTTTTTTTTATTCCCTCCCAGGGTCACTCCAGTTTTATCACTCACCTGGACTGGTCTGTGAATTCCCAGTATATGATGTCCAATTCTGGTGATTACGAAATATTATACTGTGAGTATGTAAAAAAATATATTTGGTAATTTTGCAACAAAGGTCCATCACTATTGAATAACTTAAGTTTTAAAGGTGCAAGCCTTGGGGGGACCCATTAAGTTTATTTTTTATGAACCATTTTGAAAAAAGCCACCGATGCTATAAAAATTAATTATAACTAAATTAGCCAGAAAAGAGCAGCATTTAAAGTCATACTGGGCAGTCAGCTCTCTCCTCCCGCTTGTCCCAGTGGAAGACCCTCCGTTGTCTTCTCATAAATTGCAGGATTGCTGGTCCTGTGTTGTGTGTGATGAAATCTGAAAGCTAAACGAGCGGCAAATAGAGCTAATGCTGGGTACACACGTTCAATATTGGTTACTGGAAGCGATCTTTGGTGATCATTTACTGTGACAAAGGAGTGACACTTGAATGAATGTGTGTACAGCGCTGTTCACAGCTGTACACATGGCAGATTCTCGCCCGAGATGAGCCTGACCATTTGTAATCATTTCACGTGTGTATATAGCCTAACTCAGTGGTCACCAACCTTTTCCTGACCCACGGACCACTAAATTTACCAGCTCCAGACTGCACATGCGTGGGGAGCCAGGTGTCACTCAAAGGGGAAGTAACTTCCCCCAAAGTGATGCCATGATGCCAGAACCTGCCCTGATCCATATGGGGAGACATGGTCCACGGCTCTGGCCAGTAGGCGCTCCTGACCCCACTCGGGGGCGCACCGGCCAGAGCTGCGGACCACAGGTTGGCGACCGCTGGATTAAATTTAGGAGACCGGTCTTGCAGCTGGAAGGAAGCCTACAGGAGCAGGTAATATGGTAAGTATTGCTTATTCTTGTCCCTCTATATTTATTAAGCATTTAGCCCAAGCATTGATGGTGTATTCCTAACGTTTTGCATCCGTAGCTGGCCAACATAGTACAAAACTTTAATACTAGCATTCCCTTTTAATACAAGCGTGGGTCCGGTGTTGCTCTAGGATTGACAGTCAGCCCTCCATTACCAACAACCAGTCTGCTTATACTGTAATTGCCTTTTAAATTGCAGAGGGTTGCATAGGTTGGCACAGAAGGTATACAACATGTGTTGCTTTTCCTTCCAGGGATTCCTACAGCCTGTAAGCAAGTGGTCAGTGTGGAAACAACTCGAGATATTGAATGGGCTACTTACACCTGCACTCTGGGATTCCAGGTTTTTGGTAAGCCATTGTTCTGCTCTCATAAACTGGCTTTTGAATAACAGTTCCAGGAAAATAATTTTGTGATTTGAATCACAATTGAAGTTAATCACTGCTTTCTACAAATGTGTACTCTATGGTGGGTTAAACAATATCTATGATTGTGTATATATATCCCAAAACATTGCCAATACAAGAAGATACACAGTATGTTTTTTAGCTTGCATGCATATACATCTATTCAAAAAAATATCACAACATACAGACAGCACAACCACTTAGCCTTGTTTATTGATCTGAGAATATTTGTAGTGCACTTAACCAGCTGTACCCTTGTACAGTCATAACCTGACCCAATATTGATCCCTGTTTTTTTTCCTCCCGCAGGGGTGTGGCCTGATGGTTTAGATGGAACGGACCTCAATGCTATCTGCAGATCTAGGAATCAGAAGCTCTTAGCTACGGGAGATGATTTTGGAGAAGTTCATCTCTTTTCATATCCTTGTTCGCAGTTCCGGGTAAGCCAAAACATTTTGTCTGTAATTGTGGTCCAAGGTGAAACTGTAATTAAAATTTACACTTGACATATTTCAGTATAGCATAACTAACATAACAAGTGCTTACCGTTTTTTAAGTTTGAAGTCTGTATTTCCTATAGGTTTGTATTGGTAGTAGATTATGCAGAATTTAAGGGGGATTTCAAATCAAGTCCTGCCCCCACTGTTGCACACAAGCAGCCAGTTTTTCAGTGTTTGGGTTGTGGGAGGAAACTGGACCACATATAGGAAGCTAACGTGATCCAGAGACCCAATTAGGAATTTGACTAGGAATTACCCTTGGCATCACTAAACTGACCTTTTTTTTTTATCTTAGGCCTCCAGCCATGCTTATGGTGGACACAGCAGCCATGTCACTAATGTGACCTTTTTATATGAGGACAGCCACCTTATCTCCACTGGTGGAAAGGACATGAGTATCATGCAGTGGCGCCTACTTTAATGCCTCTAGCAACCCTGGAGACTGCTTCAGAAGAAGATCTACACCGCCGCTTGCCTTCTCGAGTATAATGTGGGCTGTTTCTTCAAGAGTGTCGGAGACCTCTTAATAAAGAACTCAGGAACCCAACACCCCCTTCACTGGTCACCTGACCTCCAGAATCACCTATTTGCTTTCTAAAAAGGGCAGTCTATACCAGTAATGCCCTATAGGGTGGCCATAAAAAAAAAAAAAAAAAAAAAAAAAAAAAAAAAAAAAAAAGGGTATGGTTAATTTTTTTTTTTTTATCCAGTAACAGCATTTATAAAGCTGGATCAGAGAATGGAATGAAGAGGTAAAAATGTTGCTGGATGTTACCACTGCTGACAGTCTTAGTGCTTACAGATTTGCGTGGCTGTAAGAGTACCCGGCATTAATTTATTAGAGTTTATTAAATTAGAGTTGCATCTCAAAAAAAAAAAAACACCAATCTACCTACAGTTTAGTCAGGAATAACGCTAAAAACATTTTTTTTTGTTTCTTTTACTGATAAGCAAAATTATAAAAATTGTGCCCCACTGGGGGTGTCGGGTCATATCTTGGAACCCCCAAAACCTTGGTGGTTGGCTCACCACTGGTGTATAGTTACATGGCGTATACAGCATAACCTGACACGCATTGCACCATAACTCGATAAGCTTGAAGGTCTTATATCCAGAAGTCACGTTCAGCGTCTATAACGTACTGTAAGTTTGTGTTATGACAAGCCTTTCATGAAATCATAATCTCACCTCGTGTACTTATTGTTTCACCTTAGACAGTATTCAAACCAGAATGGTAAGATCCATTGGTACGTTGCAACCGCTAACACATTCTAAAAAAACTGTATATGTGAATGTTTTCTAGGTGTTATGTATAAGTTACGGCTCGTAATGTATTCGCTTGTTCTCGGTCATATCCACATTGCAGATCATATTACTATTTGTTCTAAATATCTGGGCATTGTGAATGTTTGATTTCCACAGAATGTATTTCCAAACATTTGTGTGTATCAGTTGGGGAGGGTGTATAACCTGCAATAATGTTTTTTTTTTAATGATCCTTTTTTTTTTTTCGTTTTCACTGGGTGCTAAGGGTAATGGTTAAAGCAGACAAGTCACCTTTAGGCTGGGTTGGACAGGGGCTTTCATTTACCGTGTCTGATAATCCAGCTAATGTACACTGCCTGTCCTAAAATATGTTTACCATGCTTCACATAAGAAGATTAGCTAACATTTTATAGCTCTTATTTGAGGTGTGAATGATGCTATATCAAACCTTCCTTGCAAAGTTTGAGGGTCGAATGCTGACATCTTGACAGATCCCATGCAACACATTTGCAGCAAAAAGGAAGCTTAGATTGTTGTGTCACCATGAATGCAAATCTGACATCACCCCTAGCAGAAGCAGTCATTTTGTGGTGGGACCACTGATCAGCCTATTTATTACTGGAATTTTACAAAGTGCATCTCCTTCACCTTAGGTGCCAGCTCACTGCTTATTGTGGCCAAACGTCAATTAATTTAGCAAGAACCATTCAGACTCCAAGCAGTACAGTACAGCACAGCATTGCTTAACAGCAACTGAACAAACTGACGCATTTTGCTCCCAATGGAACCAAATTAGGGATTATGCTCAGCTTGGAGTGAAACGCATCTAAAGTGGGACATTCAATTGGTGTTATACAAATAAAGCTGTTGCTGATTTTGTTTTTTTAGGTGCAAGCTTTGGTCTAAGATCAAGTGTACAGCTGTTGACATTCAGAGTCCTTCCCTGTTCCTTTTTTGGGTCAGTGGTGCCTTAAGTATCATTGCAAGAATTTTTGTCAGGTGCCCTTTAAGTGGACTAATTGGTATCAAAGTCTCTGTTGCTCTGTGAAGAAGGCACCTTGTTGTCTGACTTTGTAATTGAAGTTGCTGGGAAGGTGTTGGGATTATTGAACTTTATAGGGAATGAGAAACGCATTGATGGTAAGGAGATTTAAAGTGAGAGTAAAGTGTAGCAGTCACGTCAGGAAATTATCCGAACAACTCTCCTCCTTGTAAGGCGATACAGCAAAGTTGTGTTTCATGTCAAGTGTGCTCTTGGGGATACCTCCAGAGAAAACAAAACCAAAGCCTTTTTTTGGAAGAAAATGCACCCTGTAGGTTGCACAACATAAAATGAAGGTTTTGTCTTGAAGCGTCAGTAGTGTTAAGAGCAGATTTGCTTTGTTGGGCAGCAAGCTTCCATCCAGTCCATTTCCCCACATCTAACCTATTCTGGATTAGAACACTTAATAATAGCTTGTTACATTCAGTACCGGAGTCTGCAGCACATAAAATATTAAAAGGTTCATGTAGTACAGTTATAGTAATATACAAGGAAAATTATAGTTTTGTTTTCACATCAGCTTTAAGGAACCCAGGGAATCCACTGACAGCTGCTGTACACTTGCAAGATCCAAATCTACATCTGTATTGGACTGTCAAGTAGAGGAGCTGTTTTTTCCTTTAAGATGTTGGTGATGTTAGAAAAACTGGCTCAATTATCACAACAATCTGTACGACCGAGTCAGTTATAGGGGCCCTAACAGAAAATTTGTAATAAATTGTGACATGCCCTAAGCAGGAATTGTGATTGGTCACTTTAGTTTCAACTAAGTAGCAGGGAGACACAATCAGTCCAACCAATTAGGATATATCTCTTAAAAGGTCTGTCCATGGCTGTAGAAATGATCTTTCCTAATTTTGGACCTTTGGGTAGGTTATGACTTCCTTATTGGGTTATTTTTTTTTGGTAAGTAGAGTGCCAGGCTTTCTTCTTTTTTGGTTAATGGCCAGTTGAACCCACCAGTATGATCAGTGTAAACCAGGAAAGCACACCACCTGCTAATGGTGAGAATCTGAACCAGGGCTGCACTGGCACAAGGCAAACATGCCACCGCTCTGTCTTTCTCTTGTGACTGACTGCTAACTGGTTTTGTATATTTCCCTGCAACGTTGGATTCCCAGCTTCCCTGGTTTTTGCATTTTGCATTCCCAGCTTCACTTACTTCAGCCATTAATATTAATTACTATTAGTACTAATTAGTATTACCAGTCTTACTTCCCCTGGTAAACTTTAATATATTATGGAATGCAGCAGAAGAAATAAGACTGTGCTAGTATTGCAGTAAAGGGAACCAATGGGTATTAGATTCGGGTTATCTCACGGCCAGGGAATCAAAAATAGTCATTCAGCTTCCCAGGATCTGATCAGAAGTGATCTTCAATGGCATTATGGCTAAGTTGCTACAGGTTAAGGCACAGCACTGTTTTTTTCCACTTATAAAATTAAGCCCTATTATGAATTCTGTTATGTACTTTAGTAAAAGTCCTGCAGATGTCAGCTGCTTAGTAACTTTAAAATACATTGTTTTAATGAAGGCGTGTATTTAAAATATAGCTAAGTGCCTTTCATGTATTACTATTCCAATATGTTTTGCTCAACGGCACTTTGATAATATTAAAAGCTTTGAATAAATTATTGCAATAATCTGATGAAGGAATAATGCTTCTAAAGGGTTGGTCAGCTCTTGATTTCCTATTGGCTAACAGGAAAGCTACGTACACACGTTAATGGTCGTTCAATAAATAAACGTTTGCAAAGAATAACTTATCATACCATGATTCTTTACATACAGCAATGCCGCCATACAGATCGTCACATCTGTACACACAATAGAGCATGGCAGGCCATAGTCAAACAGAATCCATCAGTATAGCTCATTGGTTGCACCCCAGAATCGTCATGAAACTTCATATTTTAATGCAATATTGAACAAAAACTCATATGTCATTAATAGTTCTTTTTGAATGACCATTTTCTAATTTGTTTGCATTGCTTAAGACACTGTGGTTCCTGACTCCGCACACATTCTGCTTTCAAAAGGGGAAAAAAAACCTGTTGTATCCTCTGATAGTAATATATTAGGTGGGAAGAGTTGGGAACCCAGAAATGCGATATCATTGCAGTGCTTGATTCAGTGTACTTGCTTTCAGCCAAAACTAAAAAATCAGGATTGGGTTGACTGACCCTTTAATTGCAAGAATGTTACTTTAATTCTTGTACTCTTATCACTGATACTGTACCGAGCTTTCACTGTAAGCTTTTACCGAACATATTGAAGGGTAAAGCCAGGCTTTACGAGTTTCTTTTTATTTCTGTGAGATCTTGTATATTTGTATTTTAAAGGTTCTACACGAGTGTGTAAAGTCTTTTTAAATGTAACAATAAGTTTGCATGGAAGGGAACCTGAACACAGATTTTTGCCTGGAGTCCTATCAACTTCCGCGCTGGGGACTTAGTCGCTTTTTACATATAATAGGGGAGATTGTATTTAACGATTTCTTGCATCTGATTGTTAAAAAAAAGGCTTGAATGCATTGTTTACATTTGGAAATATGGAAAATAAAAAAAACAAAAAAGCTAATAGTTTGATATGAAATGAGTGTTTTTTTAATGGTAAATCAATATATGAACTGAAAGGTAGAATTACAAGTTTGCAATTCAAGTTCTTTTTTTCAAATTGTTCTTTCTTTGTCTGTAATTGAAGACCTGTCATCACGGGAGCGACCTGTCAAAAAGAGCCGATGTAAGTAACTCAAGGACAAAAGAATGTAATATGCTGCAGCATACTTGTCCTTAGATGTGGTGGCTGCATTTGTTTTCATTTTACAGGTAAAGAATATCATACATTAGAACATATGCAACAAGTACAGAATACAGCGGCCGTGTTACTTCCTGTGAATCGCAATATTATCGGCCTCCCAAGATATCTTTGATACACAAGATATCTTCTATTTTTACTTTATATAAAAGGGTTGTGTACTCTTTTATGTAAAGTGAAAAATTTTGATTTCAAGATGTTTACCATGCAATGGGAATTAAAGGAAATCAGGAAAGCAACCCGGTGTGATAACCTTGTCTCTGCCATAAATACAGTGGAGGTAATGTTGTTGCCCTAGGACTGGATGGTTATCACTCGTAGTATTACTAAGTAAAGTTTTTCTCCTGAGCTCTAAGGCTATATTCAGACTGGCAGTGAGGTTGGGGTGCAGTTACTGCTTCCTCATACTAGTGAACCTTGGGGAAGATGCTAAATGTACATTTACCCACAATAGAAAAGGAATAGTGATGGCAGTGGGCTGTGCAGTACCGCTCACTGCCACTAGTTGTCAAAGGCGCTAGGTGTTGGGTGCCATGTGGGATCTCCTGAACCCCCTGCACCTTAACCTTGACTAGCTGGGCCAGAATTGCATATCCCTCGCACATGCTCATTGTTCATTTAGTTTGTCCACAGAGGCATTAGTGGCTCTAATAAAGATAATGAGCAGACAGGTGAGAATGTTTTATTACAGAAATAACAATGTTTCTTTAAAAAAATGCTTTTATAAGGTTCATTTTAAAGCACAGTCCCCATTTAAGTATAGCAGGCAGATTTATTAGACCATTCTTTGCAATTCTCTTCCTATTGCAGTCAGATTTCAATTTATTTCCCCATCACAAAATATGAAAAGAGTGAATGTTGTTGCTATGGGCAATCCATCCGCTGCACCCATCAAACACTTATTAAACAGAAGGTGCGGATGACTTACCCTGTGGTACCTCTATAACGTCTCTGCTTCATGTAACGGAAGCAATAATAAAAGCGGTAAAGGCGACTACCTAATTGCATTTTGTCTATAGAAAAAAAATTCCTTCCTGGCTGCATGAATTCCAATCAGATTAATACCCTGGATTAGTCACTACAATAATGCCATCTGCTATTTATAGCTTCTGAAGCCGTACTTGATATGAAAAGTGTTGGAGCTTAAAGGGTCAGCCTAACCAGAGCTAATGTTTAAATGTTTGGTAGATGCTGAAGGGTTATCTTTGCCTTCCAGATTTTCCTTTTTAATATGTCTGCCCCACAGACTTTCCTTTTATTAAATTTTCCCCGCAGCATCCCTTTTATTAAATCTGCCCTGCAGACTTTCCTTCAGTCTTGCACAGTTGTATCGGCTCCTCTTTTGCAGAGATTACTTACTTACTTACTGAGGTTACTTACTGCACACTGGGAGCTTTTCATAATATGCATAGGAAGCTGCAGCAAGACAGAGCCCTTCTTATTTCCTGGCTGGAGGTCATCCAGCACCATCTAGCCCTTCCCACCCCTTTTATTTGTTAGATTTCAATCATGGAGACTCGGCATGTAGACATTACCTAAAGTCTGCTTACAAATATAGTCTGTCTACGAATGCCCACTCCTTCACACTGACATCCACCCATAAGGGTGATTTTATATTTGCCCAACTTCTCCCAGGAGCTGGCCCACCATTTGGCTAAAGAGCTAAAACACAGGAAGCACAACCTGTGAACTAATGATAAGTTGTGTAGCCACATATCCATCAGAGTGCCCATGCTGTCCCATATCAACTCTGAAAGTGCCTACAATGGGCATGGTGTTTCAGAATCAGACCAAGAAGGTGGCCAGGTCTGGTGAGTCACATCATGGATGGCCGGGTGCATTAGCAGGATTCATCATGAAACCAGAGGCAGTGTGACTTTAGGATCTGCTGCTAATGTCATGGTGCCAGGTACTACAGGACAGGGTCTTGTCGAATCCATACCCACATGGGTTAGCGCTGTTGTGGTGGCACAAGAGGGACCTACACAATAATGTTTGGGCTTTGCACAATTGATTGGCTCCTGATTTTACTTTTTCGTCCCTTCATCAGAGCTTTGGCATAGAACACTGGCATACAAATTCCCGATAATAAGTATTTAACCAAATCCATTTGTGATATGTTAAGGAAGACAGCCACAAAAATATGTCCAATATTTTATTAGAGTTCAGCTTAAACATGTTTTAGAAGTGTTTATCTGTAATTGTCAGACTCGGCACAAAGATCCCATCCACATCTATGCATTCATGCGTTTTGCCAAAATTCCATTTATTTCATGTGGCCGATTTCACATCTTTGTGTGTTAAGGAAACATTGGAGCCGGAGGGATTATGAGTGCAGTAACGCTGGCTGAAAAGCCTAAAAATAGCTCAAAATGTAAAATTAAAAAGCACCTGTGACTACACGCATAGAACAGGGAACAAAAGGTGTCATTTCTGATTCATATCCCGTGATAGTCCCAACAGGTCATGTGTTTAGAATCTCCTCTTCACAGGTGAGTTTATCTGTCAGCAGCTGTTCTCACTGAGCAAAATCAGAAAACCTGACCTGCTGGAGCAGAGAGTTTAGATGTATCAGCTGCAATCCTCATAAACTCCCAGGTAAGATGTGATTTCAAATATCTCCAAACCTTACCTGAATGTCCAATGTTCTCCATCTCTGAGGGTCGCAGTTTCCCACTATCTTTCCAACCATTCATGCCATAATGTTGTGCACTGCAATGCACCTTTGTTTTCTCAACACACACAATGGTTGGTCTTGTACGCGTTTGCAGTGCAGGACAACATACCACACTAAGGTTTTGTTCAAACTGGTGGCAGGAACAGAAGTTCCTGGATAGCTCATGGTGATTATCACCTTGCCAGCTCCTTGACCACCCCAACCGGCATTTCAACATTTTGGAGCCAGCGGTCCTGAACTGCTCACCACAATTCCCATTCATTATATATCGGAGACGCTACATGCAGAAGTTCAACCATAGGCCACCCATCTGAACTATAGCCATAGCGCATTCATTTGTGCATTTTAAGAAAGGTGCGCCATAGTGCAGTCAATGCATCAGAATGAACATCAATAGTGTGCCTTGTGGTAACACGCTTTTTTTTGGTGAGAATGAACTATAAATCTTCCCCCTTTTTCACTACAGCTATCTGTCAGCTGAATGCACAAAAAAGTGGACAGGAGCAAGGGACATCACATGGGCAGTAAGGTGGCTCAGTGGTTAGCACTCTGCCCTTTGCAGCGCTAGATTCCATGTTTCAATCTCGGCCAGGGCACTATCTGCATGGAGTTTGCAGCTTCTCCTCATGTCTGTGTGGGTTTCCTCCGGGTACTCCAGTTTCCTCCCACATCCCAAAAACATGCAGTTAGGTTAATTGGCTTCCCCCAAAAATTGACCTTAGACTGTGATAATGATAAATGACTATGGTAGGGATATTAGATTGTCAGCTCCTTTGAGGGACAGCTAGTGACATGACTATGGACTTTGTACAGCGCTGCATAATATGATGGCGCTATATAAATACTGGCTGAAATGCTTTAGTAAGCGGTGGTTATGTAATTGAGATTCTCTTGCTACATGTCACAAAAGATCATCTGTTCTTGAAGTGGAACTAAACCAAAGAAAAACTAAAAGTCACCAGGAGACTGAGGTTTATGCGACAAAAAACATGCAAAGTCTCTTTTGCCAAAAAATATTTTCCTTGGCTTCTGGTGACTTTTTTTTTTTTTGCCTACACTGCACCCCACATGCACCATTCACGGTTGCAAATAGAACCAGATGCAAGCGTAGGAGTTTAATCATTGGTGGCCATCCAATGCCTGAAGAGGATTGCCACGGACCCAGAAGAGCCAGGTTATGATGGTGGCTTTGGGGTATATATTATGTGTATGTGACGGGTTCAGGCATGTACAAAAAGTTAGGTATGTTACTCATATACCAATATAATCTTCAAGCTGCCAAAACAGAACCTCATCCGAAATTAAATTTAAAGCAACTATGTACCCACACTAATGAAAAATTTGTTCCACCGTACCCACTGTGCAAATGCAAAAAAATAAAAAGATTTGATCCACAAAATAAAACCCCAGCTCTATATCGGTATAAGGGGCCCTGGACCCCTGAGCAGTGCACTCCTGCTCACTTGTAGACCATGGATTGCAATATTTGCTGGTGAGGGAATTACAGATCTATTTCTTGTCATTATGAGATAAACCAAATAATAAAATCTCAATGCAATATATTTTTCAAAGTTGTTTTTTATCTTTAAAAATCTGTAGCTATCAATAAAATATTACCTAATGATCCTACCATGATTGGTAAATCTCAGACTTCCTGTTATAGGGTGACAACTCCTAGTTGTTGTGCTGCGTTGTCACCCTGGTATGGATATACTGACATGCATCAGAAAGCCGGACCAGAGCAATGCTATGCAGCCAATGCTGGAGCGACTGAAATCTGCAGCACTGAGATCAAAAAAGGTGAAAACAGCTTTATGGGGAAAATTTGGCAATAATTCATAATTCCAAAGCTTTAGCAATAATAAGTCGTCTAGTTCAGGTTTATTATATAGAATGCGGCTGCCCTGCATGCATATTCAACTCTAGATCCATGCTGCAATTATACAATGTGCACTGTAAATGTCCAATCTGATTTATGAGCTTTTATTGATGATCAATAGCAAACTTGGCAAGACAATTTGATTAGATTGGTTGCATTTTTATGCCTCAGCCTCCCCTTTTACTGGCTGACCCTATGAGGCAGATGACATTGCAAAGCGGCAATGCAGACTGTCGCAGCCTTGTCCCTCTGCTTCCGCAATATGCATTGTGGCAAAGTGGATATGATAAATGATTTGGGATAATAATACTCCACCAAAATAATCCAAAACCAAAGGTGGGTCCACCACTGCACCTCATCGGTGTGATGTCACTGCTGTGCATGAGGTCCATTGCCGCTTTTAAACGAAAGGTTGCACCCACCAAAAATAATATAAAAATTGGTATAACAATTTTCAAGTTGCAAGTGGAGTTTAATGGGTTAATTTACACATTGTCCCCCTCTACCTCATAGTAGCCGCACTCATATGGATTCATCAGTGAAATGATCATCATCTGAGCCAATCTATCATTTTTTTTTTTTGCGGTATTGAAAAATATTACGGTCTGTAATACGGATCATTTTGTAGCTAATCATGTAATAATAATATATATATAAAACATTCCTTTCCAAAGTATCAACCTATAATTGGAGTTTACTTTCCATGTTTCAGATACTTCACTCTTTTGTGTTGCATGCAAAACATGCACAATGTTATACCACTCCTTGGGAACCGCAACCTATTTTATGAGCATTTTGTTGCATTTAATTTGCATTCTATTTATAATGAATGGTTTGCTTTGACGCAACACACCCTAACAGATCACTAAAGCTGAATTATGACCATGTGTTTTGCATGCAGTTTGCATTGACGCGTGTTAAACACACTTTAGTTAATGTGTGTTGGCATCATTTTTTTTTTTGTTGCAGCAATGTGCATTTTGTGCAATGCGCAGACACCAAAAAACCTCAATTTCTTTACCATAAAGTGTGTTGCATTGTTCACCCAGTATACATCAGTGCAGCATAGGGGTGTCTACTGGAAATAATGAAATTTAGCTTATTTTTCCATTAAGCAATGGATCTGGTGTGAATGGGTCCTGAATTGTTTATTGCAATACAAAACAATGCACAGACAGGAACTGCTGTTGTAGGGAAATAAAAATATTGCCCATTGTATTGCATTGAAAGACCATTTAAATGGAATAATGTGCCCTAACATAATGCATTTTCACATGCACTGCAATAAAGCACCCTTTAGTTATGAATAGGTAGACCGTGCATCCTAACACAAGGAAAAGTGCACCTTCAGCATTGATAGTAATGCACCACAATCAGAGGTATATGTGCATTTGCAATCTATTTTAAATACAACACAAACACATAGTAGTATACATTAACACCTATTGTGGTAATGAATGTGAAAATGCGCATTACTGCAGTAAACAAGTTTGCAGCCAGCTAGATTATACATATTAATAATTAAAGGATACTTGTAGTCTATTGTATCTTAGAGTCTTGAGAACAGATAGCCAGCACTGTAATGATTTCATCTCTGTGTTAAATATAGATATGCTGATTGGCCACTAGTTGGAGCTCTCAGTGGCTCTGTGTGATCACTTTGTCTCTCTTCTAATAAGTCCAAATATAAAATATCAGCCACTCATTTATCAGTATGCTGACCCATAGACTTGCACTGTGAGCTGTAAGGCATAGGCATTGGGCAGCACTGCCAACGAGGAAGTAGAATATTGCAATAGCAGCAACTTAAAGCACGGTATTGTAGATCAGGAAAGTACACTTTAAGCCCAATGTAGCATTCCCTAAGGGCCCTTTCTTGGCCCTTCCTAGCTTCTCTCTCCTACTTTACTCACAACTATTCAAAAAATGAAAGAAACGTCCTAACATTTTACTTACCTGGATTCATCATCACATGACCTTCTGCCAGTCTGCCAACTGGTCTAGTCGTCACCCCTTGCACCCCTTGTCTTCCGGATCCCAATGATAGACCATCAATGGGAAGCATCAATGTTACCAGGGCCCTGGAGTGACACAGGCACCCTAAGGTTCCTCCAGAGGTTGCTGGGGGTTCCTCGAGCAATGAGCACTTGTGGCTCTAAGGTCAGTTTAGGGGCCACCAATGATGTTTTTGGCTATCTGTAAGGGCGACATTCTTCCCAATGACCTGCAATGTAAGAGGAATTCTTCCCACTGACCGCCACACTAATGTACTGTGAGCTGGGGGTCCCTGAAGTTTGAGAAACACTGGTTTAGATAAATTAGGGGGTGGCATGGGGTAGACATTTTTTTCCTGCCCAATGATGGTTGACGGCTTGCAGCAAGTTATATATGTTGCATCGCCTACCATGAAAAAAGAAAATACTTGTTTCCACAATTTTGTAAATGTCAGCATCCTCTAATAATATTTTCTTTATCTGTCATATTGTATTTATAAAATATTAGAATACTCAGTAAGTAAAAAATGTAAACAAGGAACAGAACTCCTACTTCCTAAACCATGTTGTGCCCTGCATGGCCATTCAAGTCATTGGACTGCCTAATGCAATACCCGGTGCTGCACAGACCCAGTGAATGGGAACCTGCCTGCCATCCTGAACAGCAAAAGGTGAATGGGCTCCAAATCCAAAGCCAATGTATTGGATTCTCAGCAGGGTCACAGAGCTAGGAACGCATATAGGTGCTCATTTTCATTGGGCAATGTGTGCAAGGTTCTAAAAAATGGAATTATAGTTATCGGTTACAGAGTTTCAGGTGTTGTGACTGCTTTTTAATTCACCAAAATCCAGGTCAATGCCTTTTTGTGTGTTCCTCCCAATGCTGTGCAGCCAATTTTATTGGTGGGAGATGACCCGGCTATATTCAATGAATGATAAAAAAAATCCACGTGTGATATCAGGTCTGGAGTAAAGAAGCCCCATGCCTATGAATATGGATGAATAAAATTAAGAATTCTCATTTGCCCAATATTTTAGCAAAAATTGGGAAAATTGGCAAAATTTTTGGTGTATTTAAGTTAAAATAGGAGAGGTTTGTGGTGGCTGTTAAGGGTACAAGGGGCTAATAATAGCTATTTAAAGGGGCACCAATCTAGTAAGTCAATACAATAAGTTGCTTTAGCAGTTTTTACATTTAGGTGACATAGCTCAAATGTCTATCCAGGTATAGGAGGTGAGGTGTTACCTGGTCATTGGAAGGGTCGGAATGTATTGTTAATTAAACCGGGTTTTTTGGGATATTTTCTTCCCTTTGTTTTGGGTTATTAATGTTATTGGTTTATACACACGGTTCAAGGAATACAAATGTTTTAAAAAATGGAAAAAGCAAGGGCACAGATAAAAGAATATAGGAAACTGTACTGAATATACTACTTTGGATGATCTGCATCTATGTATGTTTATATGTTTATTATTTTGTATATAAAGTTTTTTTGGTATGTATTGTTTATTTTGGCTTATAACATATATATATTTTAATCAAATGAAGTCCCCCAAAATATCAATTACACTAAAATAAAATTTACCTTTTGCCAACATTTGCAAAAATTTGCCAACAGCACAGTGAGTCATTTTAGCAAATTTTTTCCCTTTGAACCCATTTCAACAGTTCTCTTCTTTTACTGCACCCATGCATTTACAGATGCTGCAAGAGACTTTTTTTTGCTGCAACAGGGGTGTCTATATAGAAACTGTAATGCCAACTACTGGTCACTGTCACTTGGCACTGATCACCCAGCAGCCTGACTTGATTAGGAAGGGGTTAACATCCAGTGAAAGTGCAGGTGCCTGAGCTGAGCCAGAAGGGGAGGGAGTGATGATAGGCACAGACAGGCAGGCAGGCAGGCAATCAGTGACAGCAGGCTGCCAGCAGGGGCAGCAGAGCTCAGCCTGCCTTTGTATCTACTGCTGCAGCCTCATCTAAGAGAAAGATGGCAGGACCTCTGGAACAGCTGTCAGCAGGGAAGGACCATCTCTGCAGCTAGCCTGGACCTCAAACATGAGCTTCCCAGCAGCCTGCACTGAATTGATCAGCACCAGCAGGCCAGGGAGGACAGTTCATGAGCAGCACCCTGCACCAGCCAGCAGCAGCAGCCAGCAGCACATGCATGATCAGCACTACCAGGACACAGAGCAGATCAGCTACTAATCTGACAAGCCAAGCTGTGAGCCTCCCAGCTAGTCCATCAGCCTAAGGAGGAACACCAGAGAGGAGATCTACAAGCATGAGGTAGGAGCCTGGGGAAGGGAGGCTGCCATGGCACAGGGATGGCAATGCTGCAGTGTGCATGGCAGGGATGGAGGTTTTCATTCATTGCTGAGCTGTCATTGCTGATCCCAGCTAAGGGGGGGTAAACTGTGTGGATTTCACCCCCTTCCTCTCCAGCCTTTCTATTTATTGTCAATGCAGAGCCAGCAGCTCATCACACAGGGGGAAGGGGGTGCTATTATTACAGCCTGCACAATCTGACTCACATGTACATTTTTCATTGAGGACAGGGAGCTGCATTAACCCCTTCTTACAATAGCCCCATCTATAGGCTGTGTGATGTAGCAGCAAGGGAAAAGGGGGAGGGGGTAGCTAAGAGGAGAATTAACCCTACAGCAGCAGAAACTGGGACACCTAGATTAGTAGGTTATCCTGAGCTCCCTGGATGGGAAAGTGTTAATTAAAAAAAAAAACCTTCATTCCAGCAAACCAATGTAGCTCTGTCCCCTCTTATGACATCATTTGTGCTGTGGATTGCTAAGGACATTGGCAGATATGCTTTTGCAGTAAGTCATTGCATTTTTTTTATCTTACATATTTTACATGTTTTTATGAAATATTTGATTGGCCACTAGTTTATGTAATATTTTGGGTGGTATTTAAGGTTCATTGTGTTTCTAGGAATAAAGGCACTTGATTTGTTACATTTGTATCATTTGCAGGATGTTATATTGTTACTATGTTGCATTGTGTAAATGCAAATGTTGCAATTGTGCAGAAGGGTTCAGTAACCTGATAGGCTGCTCTATATTGCATGCTTTAAGATATTGCATTAGATGTAACAATCAGTGTAAATAGGTTACAGTTGAGTAGAATGGGTGATGGGTTTTCCTAGAATATATATATAGCACTTGGGTGTAAGGATTGGCCATGTAATTACATTTGTGTCCATGTATCAGAACACGGATAGGATGACAACGCTGGAATCCAATGACATAGAATGGTCCAGGCGCTTTGATTGACAGACACATAGTAGCCACCTGATAATTATATTTGCATTGGCATTCTGTGATGCTAGGGTGCACATTGACCAGGCTTAAAATAGCCCGAGGGCCCTGATGCCGGGTTTGAGGCCTCGTTTTATCCATCTCTTGGTGTACTAAGCTGATTTTTATCCTCTGCTATTATTATAAAAAATTACAACAAATGTATTTTATCTGGCAGATATTGAGGATTATATATATGTGTGTAGTGGAAACATATCTGCCAGCTCTTTATATAAATCCCACTGCCTGGAAGGAGCTTGCAATCCAATGCCGTATGGAGCTCAGTGCATGGTGGGCAAGGTGGGTTGGCATGGATTGACCCGGCAGTAGGTGACCATGCTGATTAGTGGCCATGGTGAAGCAAATCCAAACCGGAAAAGGAAAATGTTATATATTGCAGCTTGGATATGGTGGCTGCATTGGTTGGTTGACTTCACCTACCGGACCAGTGCCGTGGCAAATCTTGAAAATCTCAAGATAAGAGAGGCAAAAATAAAAAAAATACCTTAAGGAAGCTGCTTGTATGTATCTGATAAAGCTTAAAAATTGCTTTCATAGTAGCCATTCTCCGCCATGGTTCTATGGAACTAAAGGTTACTAAGGGTTCCTTAAGATGTTCCTCCGGTGGTTCCTCTGCTTGGTTCTAGGTACAATGCCACTTGGCAGTGCCAGTGACATTATTATTATTATTATTATTAATAATAATAAACAGGATTTATATAGCGCCAACATATTACACAGCGCTGTACATTAAATAGGGGTTCCAAATGAAAGACGAATACAGACAGTGACAAAGGAGGAGAGGAGGAGGAGAGGACCCTGCCCCGAAGAGCTTACAGTCTAGTGGGTGGGGGAAGTAGCACACAATAGGAGGTATGTAATGGTGGGTGAGTAGTGACGGTTTCAAAAGACAGAAGAAGATGGGTAGGCATGTTTGAAAAAATGGGTTTTGAGTGCTCTTTTAAATGAGCAGAAAGTAGGAGCAAGCCGAATAGGACAAGGAAGACCATTCCAGAGAGTTGGGGCAGCTCTAGAGAAGTCTTGGAGCTGTGTCTGTGAGGAGGTTATGAGTGAGGAAGTCATTAGTAGGTCATTGGAGGAGCGGCTGGGGGACATGACACCAATGGTCTTTTTAGCTGCCTGAGAAGGGGTCATTCCTACCATTACTTCATGGGGGCAATTGTTCCCACCAGTGTAGAAGACCTCCTTCCCAGGGGGTCCTTAGGGCCTGAACATTTATTTGAAGGGTCCCTTTTGGGTAAAATGTTTGGGAAATGCTGCTTTGTAGTTTGGGTTTATTATATTTCTACATACCCATATCTGTGGCCACATTCAGTGAAAAGATCTGTATGTACGACCTGCAGTAGCCACTCCATCTCTTGGGTTAAAATATCCTAAAAATGAGTGACTTGGAACAAAGAAACGATCAGAGTTTTCATTGGACACATTTCCTTGGGGTTGATGACGTAGATGGAGACAACGCTGCTCCTCTATAGATGCAGTACAGTGAGTGTTGTCACCCTAGGACAAGACACTTAATGCTGGAATCACCAATCAGAAAAGGAAACAAACCTTAATATGAAAACTAAAGCAGCAGCCACATCTAAGTACTGGAAGCTGCAACATTTGTGACCTTTGTTCTTTGGTTTAGACACATTGTAGGTTGAGTTTTGTTTGTGGTTATTCTCTACTTTAAAGGGAGGTTCCACTTTCATTATTGTTTATTATTAAACATTGTCTTGCAGCTAAATCTCCTTGTAAATATTATTAATCATTATGGAATAACAAATACATGAGAGATATCTGCAGGTGATTGCAGGTTCTCTAAGATCTGTATTCACATCCAACCATTCTCCAGCTTTAGGTATACATGTGCTGCATTCACAATTATTGCATGTTTTCATTTAAATTCTTCTCCTGGGCTTCCTGGGTGATGCTGAACTTAAACATGCAAATGGAAATCCAGCACAGCCCTCCTGCAAGGTGTCACTCGCCTATAAGACACATTGGGCCTGATTGGTAAAGCTCTCCAAAACAGGAGAAGATAGACTATCAAATGAGAACCTGGGTGATCCAGCAAACTTGCAATGTATCTGGTTGAGGATTGAAAGCTTTGAAAGCCAACAGCAAAAAAATCACCCATGATAGTCTATCTTTTCCAGTCTTGGAGAACTTTCAGGGACTTGGAGAACTTTTCAGGGAATATCAGGAATGTGACTGCATGATCAGATACCTTTAGAGCCACCTAAAGACCTGGGAACTATAATTTGCAACTTTTAACTTCTATTTGCCCCTTTGGTTGCTACTGGTTAGTTATTGTAACTGACAGCATTTCTAACCAATAGCAAGGCATGGGGGAGGGAGGGGTTGGTGCCAGTTTTTGGAACTCTGCATGTTTACTTGCAGTTTCCTGCAAAGATTTGCATTGAAGTCACTCAGTTGCTTGAAAAATCAAATATTAAAAAAAAAAAAGAAAGAAAGAAATCGTTTATACCCCTCTGGTGAGTAAGGAGTCTTCACTTCACTCTTTACAATCCCACTTCCAGGTGTAACCAGTGCACCGTGCCTTGTACCCCAACATGTACTGTGTTTTCTCACATTGACCCCCGTGTCACAATTGTGCCCAAAACAATTCTCCTAAAGGCCATAGCCCCATACAAAAGTGATGACATTGTTCAGTGGCAATGGGGGTGGGGGGTTACTGTAGGTATTTAGATTCTTCTTTGGCAAGTTAATTTTATTCCAAGGGAAAAAGTTGCAGGGTCATATAAAAAAAAAAAATTCTGGAACCTGCAAAAGCCGCCTGCCTGCATTGGCAGAATGTGGCACCATTTAGGAAAAATCTCTGGGTAACTGGCACTGTTGGTCCCCACAGCACTCATTGGTCCTTCTAGCCAAAATCTACATTATTTCTGATGGCAATGTGGAGGTCAGCAGAAGTATCATTGTGCTCTTGGGGGGTGCAAGGAAATTGAAACCCCCAAAAGTTTCAGTTTTTCCATGAATCGTTTCAAAATGGTTCTGTGATGGTGCAGACAAAAGTATTCAGTCTCTTTTTTTGCACGTAGCCCAGGATAAACCAAACAAAGACAAGTTCCTGCTAATGCTTCATATTGGGGATGAAATAATTTGTTCCCATTGAGAGTCCCCAATCTGGTCAATTAAGAGCATTCCCAGGACTTTTTCTCTTTGCTCCGGCCCATGAACAGATCGGTGGTATTAGTGGTGAATGGAAGGGGCACGGGAGCAAGTGTAGGGTAAGGAGAAGTTGACATTAAAAGCCCCTCTACAGGCTGCTGATTATATATTATTATTATTATCATTATTATTATTATTATTATTAATAAACAGGATTTATATAGCGCCAACATATTATGCAGCGCTGTACATTAAATAGGGGATGCAAATGACAGACATATACAGGCAGTGCCACAGAAGGAGAGGACCCTGCCCCGAAGAGCTTACAATCTAGTAGATGAACGTATTCCTGCAGTGGGGTCTCCCTGCACATTTGAAATAGTTACAAATTCTTGTTTCATTTTTCACTTCTGTAAATGTCCTTTTCTCTATGCAATTGGTCTACCAAAGCTGCTTCATTTAGCTACCTAGCTTGTCACAGCTCTCCAATCTAATCCCATCCGGTGCAGGAGCAGCAGTCCTGCATTGCACTCAAGTACAATGAGGCCCATTTAAGCAGCTGCAGCATTCTGCCACGAGTTCACCCGCAGTTCCTGACGCTTCTATTTATTTATTTTTTGCATGCAGCTGTAGCATGGTTTTCCGAAATGTTGGTTTTGGCTTTGTGGTTGCTGTTTTGGATTCGCACCACAGCCGTGTACAAATCTGGTTGCCCGCAGTGTGGTTGGCCACACAGCAGCAGTTCCTGTGCACCCAGGAGCAGTAAACTCTGAGGGTCTGAAAGGGTCCCAGGGTATTTGTGCTGACCCTCCACCCCGAACCAAAGGAGCATTTAACTCATGGGGAGTGGGGGACCTGGAATTGGTTTTAAGTAAACTACATTTAGTAAGTGCATTTGGAGCCCCTGCTTCATATTTGCCCCGAGGCCCATTTTGTCCCTGCCGCCACCCTGCATGGGCAAAGCTCAGTGTCTCTATTTATCCCATTATTGTTTTCAATTTCATAATTGTTAAATATTCTGTTGAAATTTATTCCTGCAAACTTTTTCCTTTCAAGGAAAAAATATCTCACCCACAATGATTGATTAAATATATTTTTGGTAACCTGCACAACGCCCAGAAAAAATAGTCTGAGCTTTGCTATATTTATAAACTGATTTATGGAAGTTTACATTGTATATTATTCTGCAGCTCGCTGTCGTGTATACATGAGTTCTGTGCATGTGAAATGTTTAAATTCCCCATTCTGAAGAAAGATATTTCAGTCTGTGTTATTGGTGTATAAATGTCTGGGTCAGGCAGTCCTGTGTTGGACCATTGTGGCACCCATTGGTATTATAAATACCTAATGTGAGCACATTATGTTATAGTAGATTGTAAGCTCTTCAGGGCAGGGTCCTCTCCTCCTCCTGTGTCTGTATTCATTTGTCATTTGCAACCCTTATTTATTGTACAGCGCTGTGTAATATGTTGGTGCTATATAAATCCGGTTTATTAATAATAGTACTTTATGTGTGTCACAGCCCCACCCCTGATATCCAAAAACTGGAACTATCCAACATGGGTGCTTACAAATTGAAAGTTTGGCTGTAAAGCTATACTATACACCTGAATAACGATGGACGGATATACCCAGCTTGGATTCCTTCAAGGGTCATGTCTAACATAAACTGATATTTACTTTAGCAACTAGTTGTGAAATTGGATGTAAGCCTGTTATTAAGGCATACAGCTGGCAGAATTTGTCCACCTGAGTTTCCCCATTGCTTTACAATAATGGCAAAAGTTCCAGTTGATCCATGCAGGGCTCGCCAACTATAGGAAAAGCATTGAGTTCCATTGGGGTTCTTTATTTTTCTGAACAGCTAGAAGATAACGGAGCCCTATGTTCACCAAGTGTCATGCCTAGGATGAAATGGAGAGCAATGTGATTCCCTAACAATTCCTTAGATGTATTTCATCTGTGCATTGAATTGTTTACCCGTAAGGTCCTGATTGTGAACGGATACCCAGGGTTGGGTTTGTGTGATTTTCATCTTTGTCCCGCACACTATGTGCCAGGCGTGTGGGGTGTAAGCTCACCAGCCATGCAGCTGTGGCATCCATCTCTCATCACATGACTTGTATGAGAAGAACGCCATGAAGAGCGTTGAAGGATGGAGGAATTGCTGGAATTATGTCGGGTGAATCCCTGGAACCCGATTAGCACTGTTTACATGAATCTGACCCCTACAGATGAGTGAATTGACAAAAATACTTACCATTGATAAAAAAAATCAACATGTTTTATGTTTTCTTCATCATTTGCTGCATCTGTTATCTGCATTGCATGCAGCATCCCTTCGCCTGTTGTGTTCTCCAGCTATGGCTGCATGTCAGGATGGGAATTCTGATCATGTCATACCTGCACAATGGGAATGAGGGCCCAAGATCAAAAGGATCATCAGGGACAATGGGCCTGATTTAATAAAGCTCTCCAAGACTGGAGAAGATAGACTATAATGGGAGAACCTGGGCAATCCTGGAATGGATTTCCTACAATCCTTTGCCATTCTGGGTGCTGGATCACCCAGGTTCTCCCATGATAATCTACCTATTGCAGACCCATTGTGTTAGCTAAAACAAGAAGTTAGGCAAATATTGGATTTCTGGTCAACAGGTGCTTTTCCAATGCATTCCGTGAAGGGATGGAAGATGGGCAGATGAGCATGTATTGCAGAGATGTAATGTATTTATTTTGCACTGATATACACTTTTTTGGTAAAAATGGGCTTTTAGCTAGCCCGTGTTCTTGCCTGCCCGTCAGGCCGCTTGTGTGGCACGCTCCTGTGGCAGAACAGGCGTCCACTTTTGATAATGTGGCAATGGGTGAAGATTTATAGAGCGAGTTTAATCCCCCAAGTGGAGCTCGCAGCCAAGAGCGTCCGGGCTGAATTCCAAGAGTTTTAAAATGTTTTAAAGTGAAGAGATGCAGCTTGGTATAGAAATGAGATAGAAATACGTCGTCAGCATTGAGGTGTTCGTTATAGTCACGGAATGCAGCAAGGTCAAGGGTAAAATGCCGCAGGGAAATGGCGCGTCGCAATGCCTAGGGAAAGTGGGCATCCTGCCATTACCTTATCAGGGAATCCATTTTTACTCCACCAATTGCTGCCATACATTCATCAGCATTTAATATTTTGGTCAATATTTCCAATATTTAATGAAAATGTATTTTTATGTGCAACCAAAGCCACTCAATTTACCTATCCGCGTTGCATCGCAGGGCAATCTTCATCCATTTTGATTGGCTGTGCCACTTTAATGACTAACTTCAATCAGGTTTTTTTTATATTTGGTTGGGACTTCATTGGAGACTTTTATCCTTCCTTCCTGTCCCTTTGACACCCATACAAGAAGTGAATGATGTAGAAAGGATCAGACACAACAACGAAACCTTATCAAAAGTGTCCCCTATTGGAGAAATCATATCTTCCGATCTTGGGACACCTTAGGAAAAAACCAACTGATGTGGTGTAAGCCGATCCCCATCAATTTATCCAATCTCCTGCTAATTCCAACTTTCACCTTCATCTGTCTTCCATGCTCTGATGAAGGGAGCTTCTAAACACCAAAACATGTTGGCTTCATGTATTCTAGATGCAAGGAACCTACAATATGGATTCATCATTGAACTGAAACTTTTTCTGTGTCTTATGATAGAAATAAATAAATGATAAAGGTTCCAACCCTCTGCATTTGATTTGGTCGTAAAGGTATTATCTCATGGATGTTGAGCTTGGTAATTGAGTGGATGGGGATGAGTTGGATATTTCCAATCATATGATGTATAAATCATTATTTCTGAAATCATTCCTTGTTCCTGGCAATGCATTATAGACACCAATAGTTATTGAATGGAACTACCAGTTGTGTTCCATCAATCGTTTTCAGACTTCCATCCATCCAGCCCAATGGTGAGCTATGTGCATTGATCTGATTGATCGAATGGAACATATGCATCTTGTTGGACTCTGCTGCATGCAATTTAGGGGATTCATTTTTTATCATTTTCATGAACAGATCATATTTTAGATCAATGAAATGTGTAACAATATAATGCAGCTTTTCCCATAGGGGAACCCTTGAAATATTTTTCAGGGGAACCCCTCCTATAATTCCTATATCCCCAGATCACAGTATATTAGCATAGTGGTCAGTGGGAAGAATTCCTCTCACATTGCTGGCCATTGGGAAGAATGCCACCCTTACAAATAGCCAAAAAGACCATTGGGGTCACTTGAACTGACCAAGGATCCCAAAATCCTTTAGCATCCTCTGAAGAAGCCCTGGTTGAGAAACACTGATATCATGTTTGATATTATAATTAATTAATTTGTGGCAATCTCTCAAACCAAAAATTGATTACAAATTTCTTCATGCTTGGCCACCAGATGCCTCTCTCCTTTAATATCATAAATATTATTGTTTCACCTTTCGGATTCAGTTTAAATTTATTTCTGGAAATTTGCAAGGTCTTTTTTAATGGGGACCAGTGTGTAACAAGAGATTGGGAATTTATAGATTAATTCCTGCCAGGAAAATTACATTTATTCGCCAACCCTGGAAATTTGTGGTATTAGAATGAATGTAGTTCAAAGACAGGGTACCCTGTCTTTGAACTACATTCATTTTAATTTGTTACTGACTTTTTCTGACTTTCTACATAAACCCCACTCACTCCAGTAATCTGATTGGACAGTGAGATAGAGGCGGAGCTGGTGGAACTTCAAGTAAAGGAAGTCTCGCAGCTTCTGAAACAGTTTGGCATATATAGAAATATGAATGTTGCTTTTTAATCATTCAGTTTATTTCCATGATTCATTAGTTTATAAATAATAAATAACATGATATAGAACACCCACTTATAACCATCAAAGAGAAAAAGAAATATATATGTATAATTAAAAATTTCTTTCTTAATTGGTTTGGGCAGAGGTCTCTTTGAGGTCAAATCCCAAGATCCTCCAGACGTCACTGGGAGCTTACTTTCCCCCTCTGTGGCATTCATCTATATAAAAATTTAAGAAGAGAAAAAAAAATGTGTTGCCATGGAAACCAGCTGTGCTAATTCCTGAATATCACAGCAGTGTGGTGTCATTTCCCCCCGGTGTTATATGTTCCTGGATGGCGTGTAATGATCACTGATAGGATGGGAATGGGGGAAGAGCTAATGGAAATCTTCTCATTGCATGGCTGCTGTGTGAGATGGAAAGATGAAAAGTAAATGCTATCAATTCTATTGTACAATGCTGGAAATGCAAAATCCCCATCACACCTCAAAAAGATGAATAGAAACCGAGAATGTGTCATGTGTACAGCTAAAGATGAGATTCATTCAAACTGAAATTCCAGGGGACAAATACAATCCATGGCCACTGAAAGAAAGTTCAGGCAGGTCAACTTCATACTATAATCTATATATATTATACTATATTCTTCTGTATACTATACTATATTCTATA
>NC_092869.1:41524870-41528380 GCF_032062135.1 Pyxicephalus adspersus
TATACTATATTCTATATATACTATACTATATTCTATATACCATACTATAGACTATATATACTATACTATAACCTATATACTATACTATATTCTATAAACTATACTATATATTGGGCTCCTCACATGGGAGGTGAGAGGATCTGCTTCCTAAAGTCTCCCTCCCTCCTCTTATTTTCTTTCTCTCTCTCTCTCTCTCTCTCTCTCTCTCTCTCTCTCTCTCTCTCCTCTTTGCTCTCTATCCATCTCTCTCTCCCCTCTTTTACTTTCTCCTTCTCTTTTTCCCCTTTTTCCATGTTCTCTCTTCTTCTCTGTCTCTCCCCCACCTCTGCTTCTCTTTCTCCTTCTCTCTTTTTTCCCCTTTTCTTTTGTTCTCTCCTCTTCTCTGTCTCTCCTCTCCCCTCTTCTATTGCTTTCTCCCTACTTTCTTTCTCTCTCCTCTTTTTTCCCCTATTTCTATCTGCATCTTTCTCTTTCCATCTTCTTTCTCTCTCTCTTTTTTCCCGTTTCTTCTCTCTCTCTCTTTTCTCGGTCTCCCTCTCCTCTCCTCCCCTCTCCTCTCTTTCTCCCTTTTTCTCTCTTCTCTCTCTCCCCTCTCCCATGAAGATAGAATCCCCCAATGTAACAAAGTATCAGTCTGGCTTCAACCCTGAACTCCAGGAATAAACCTCCCTTGCCTGGGGTTTTTATTTTAGGAGACACAACCTTACACCTTACACCTCCGTGCCCAGTCTCCTAACACTCTCCCGCAGTCTGACGCTCTGGGCTCAGGATGTCTCTCAGTGCCCTCACCTGCAAAGCACAAATATTTCTTCTACATTTCAGGAGATTTTAATTCCTGGAGTTACCTTTAAAAGTATTTTTTTTTTTTTTTGCATGACAGGTTCCCTTCTTTTACACTTTTCCCTGAAGCTGTCTAATGATGCAGCCAATCCTCCCAGCAAATCCTGCCTGCTCTGTGTGTGTGGGAAGTGACTGCCGGTATCCCCAGCATGAGTCACTGGCAGGGAGGTTACACAGCCATTATATTTTATTGTATCTGCTGCACATGTGGGTTGTCCCTGCACCCCTCTAAAATGCTTAATTGGAGGGTAAGGGTGCCGAGTGTTGAAGAATTATAATTGTTTTACACCCTAAATGGCCTTCTCTGTACACCATGATGAAGGAGACCTTCCATGAACTTGGGAAGTTGGTGGGGTAACACAAAGTTTTATATTGGGAATAAGATGTCATGTATCACAGACCAGTATTAAATCAATATTCTATCCAGGAGTGACAGAAAGATGAGACAGGTGGGCTGTGTGCCAGCAAAATGTCCTTGAGCATGAAAGTTCCATCGTCTGACCCCCTACGTCACTGCTGGGTCTTTACTAATGTAGGGGTTAGAAGGTGCCAGGGCATGCTGGGCCGGCATGGGCATCTGACACTGCTGGGAGTGTTAAATGTCAGGGTCAGTGGTGGATGTAGCTTCTGTGCAGAACTGATTTGGGCCCCTCTCGCTGAACTGATATAGGGGCCCCAGTTGGCTAAGGACATGGCCACTTATGAAGGTAGTAAAATACCTTTTATATTTGCAGGGACCTTTAATTTGTGTTTTTGTAACTTCTGTAAGGTCAAATGGGGTGAAGCTGATATGTAAACCATGTACAATATATTGTATCCTATTATCTGCTTCATTTACTTAAAGGGGATTCCTAATTTATCTAAAAAAATGAATAACCCATTTAAAGGAAAAAAAAAGCTGAAATAGTTACTTTCAGTCCAGAGATTACTCTGCAATTCTCCTTTCTGCCACTAGGTGTCATCAGTCTGTTGGCCAACATCATTCACCCTACTTCCTTTGAGCTCAGGTCCTCTAGCCCCAACCCTGGCTAGTTATTGGACAATGAAAGAAGAAGCGGCACAGTGATTGATCATTCCTTCTGTCTCCTCCTATCAGCAGGAAGAGAAAGACTAAAGACGGCTTTTATGGCACTCTAATACAAAGTTTATTATAAATGCATACAGGGATCATATTTAGATCCTTTGCTAGACAAAGTGCTCCTGTCAGTAACATGTCTGACTCAAATAGTCAAAATGCAAATTTCAAATAGAAACAACAAAATGTGTGTCTTGTCTCAATTACCAACGCGTTTCGCCCTGGGCTTCTTCAGGGGATTTAGGAGACTTGGCTGGTTGTGATATCAAAAAGGGATGCATATGAAATAAACATGAATATATACACAAGCTATGTATACACGTATTACATACAGATAACAAATATTACGTACAGACAATCAATATATATTACATATGTGAAATGCTGCCTTTATAGTTCAGCTTTTGCTGAAATGCTAGGTGCCTGGCAGCCATGCTTATTATCTGGCTTTAGTCATCACCAGCAAGAAAATCCATCCATAGATCTTTTTAATATTCTCCTTGTTGGTGATGGGGCTGAGATGTGCATTGTGTGATCTCGCAGAACACCTTGGCTTGGCACAGTCCCCGACATGCGTGCCCGGCCTGGGTTCCGTCTGATGTGGCATTTGCTTTTGGCAAGCAGGCATGGAAAAAGTGCTTGTGCTATTTATTTACAGTTTTATCCTTGCCGTTATAAATGTTACTTAAAATGAATATTTTCCTACACAGGAGAAAGCAACAGATTAAGGGCTTGTGTTGGTGAAAGTTCTTTTTCAACGCTGGGTTTGCTAAATCAATGCATTAGAATGGGCAATGCGGCGTTTGTTCAGCTGCAGTTCAGTTGCACCTTAGATGCTGCATTTTACTGACCTGCATTTGACATGCATGAAATGCGTTGATGAGAGCTGAAAAGAAAGTGAAGAAAAATCCCTTCAATAGGCAACAAGTATGGAGGAATGGGACTTCATAGTTATGGGTACTTGAAAATGTAAGTTTTATGTTTTATGGTATATAAGTTGTATGGCCAGAGAAAGAATAGAGACAAAAGGACAAGTTTTTAAGGTTGACATTTGTTTTTTTTTTGGAGCCCCCATCATTTATGTAAAAACTTACATCCTGACTTATTAAAGCTCTCCATGGCTATAAAAGATTCTAATATATCTAAGATCTAATATCTAAGATTCTAAGATCTAATATGGACTATCATGGCAGAACCTGGGTGATCCAGCAAACCTGGAATGTATTTCTTCATATTAATTTGCTATTAGTTGGCAAATGTTTTCCATACTGGATCAGATCCATTTTGGGTTTGCAGGATCACCCAGGTTCACCCATAATAGTCTATATTCTTCAGTCTTAGAGAGATGTAATAATTCAGGTCCAGTGCGTATCAATTGAAAGATATATAGGATGGGTTTTGACCTGCTGCAGGAGCAAGCGATCTTGAATCTCAAAGAACCAGCATTTGCAGGTTTGATAGCGGGCAGCAGTGGGCGCGGCTGAAATGCTCACTACTGCCCCCATTCACTGTCAATGGGGTGCTGCCGGTAGCCGCTACATGCAGCGTCTCCCCCAAGGCAGCGGTCCAGTGGTGTAAAGAAACGGTGACCCCAC
>NC_092869.1:41529102-41532214 GCF_032062135.1 Pyxicephalus adspersus
AAAGGACACCCCCAAATCAGTGCTCAAATCAATCAGGTCAATTATAACCCAGCAAGAGTTAATCCACTTTGGAATACCCAATCACATGCAAGGAAATTTATGACCAGGATTTTTTCTTGCACATGATTGGATAGTTGAAAACCTCAAATATTTTTGTTATTCACTAACCTAACGAAATATCTCCTGTAGAGGAACATTTCAATTTGTTATATGAACAGCCTGTATTACTTTAATAAATCAACCCCCCTTAATATTTCCCAATAGATGGCGCCATCCTCCACACTTGCCCCAGCCGCCCCATTTCCTTGCACCATTGTGCCAGATTTTGCCTATTTCGTAGGATATTCCAGAGATGGGGGAAGGGTTTCCTGTGATCCCAGCATCTTTGGGAAATATTAGGATATTATTCTGTATGCTTCATCAGACGTGACAATGACTGCTAATATTCATCCGTGGGATCTGCTGAATGAGCTGAGACTTTATATCTCTGTAATGAATTGCTCTATGCTTGGTGTGTCTGAGATTAATAATCTGAGATTCGGCATGGGAAGGTTCCCGCCAGCTTCTCGGTGAAGATATTCTGATTTCCTTCATATTGTGGAGTGCGTATCCTTATTAGTGATTTACTGGATTTGGCAGATTGAGATGACCAAAGGATTTTTACATTTTCCAGGTCTCGGTTCTGGAGATAAATCCAATTGATAAATATAAAAATATATTAGTACAAAATGTAAAATGTAAGAGTCGGGTTCCCCAGCACCAGTCCAAAATAAATGACACGTGCTCGGCTGCAGAATGGGAGCATTGTTCTGGTAAAGCAGAGGTCTCTCTGCAGCTGTGTCATATTCCCCACCCTCCAGCTGATGAGTGACAGCTAGAACCTCCAATTAACATAGAGGGAGGATGTCAGATCTCTGCAGAGAGACCACTTTTTTTCTATAAGGCATCTGCCTTTTTTTGACTGGACTGGAGCCTGTAGACGATTCTACATTAAAACTCTCCCCTGATCAATTTCTGAAGCACAATGATTGCTGCTTAATCTGCTCTTCATCTTGCGTTCATGATCCTGAAGCTCTCATTTGAATTTTTATACATTTATTGGTGATATAGTAATATAATCATTATAGATCCTGTATGCTTAGCTCTGCTTCATTGTACAGTGCCATGGAATATGTTAGCGATATACCTCAATATTAATGTTCATGATTGGTTTATATTTTATGTACAAACCTTGCATGTTGTACAGCACCTTTGCAGATGCTGGTGCTATAGAAATCAATACTATCATGAAAAGAATTCCTTTGTTTATGTTTTTATTATCATGTTTGCAGAACGTATGTACAACGTTATGGTAGATGTTGGCGCTATATAAACTAATTATTAAGATACAAAAATGATTGGCATATGGTGTTTGTAGCGTCTGTATGTTGTGTATAATTTTTTTTAAGAACCTTTATGTATGTACAGCATTATGGCATGTGTCGGCGCTATATATATATTATAATATCAATGATAAAATCATGAAAATGATTGGCATATGGTTTTTGTAGTGTCTATATGTTGTACAGCGCTATGGCAGGTGTCAGTGCGTTTGTTTTTAATACATTTTTTTAAGAACCTGTATGTATGTACAGCATTATGGCGTATGTCGGCACTATATATATCAATGATAAAATCATGAAAATTATTTGCATATGGTTTTTGTAGCTTTTATACGTTGTACATCGCTATGGCAGGTGTGTTTGTTTTTAATATTTTTTTTTAAGAACCTATATGTATATCTGTACAGCATTACGGTGTATGTCAGCGCTATATAAATCAGTGATACAATTATGAAAATGATTGGTGTGTTTTTTTCTTTTTTTATGTGACTGTACCTGTTGTACAGCGCTATGGTGAATGTTGGCGGTTTTTTTAAATCTAATTTTCAAAGAACCTGTATGTATGTACAGCATTACAGCGTATGTTGGCGCTATAGATATCAATGATAAAAATAGAAAAATTATTTTTTTGCAGCTTTTTGTACATTGTTATGGCAGATGTCAGTACCATACACATCAGTGCTGAAGTTAAGACCTAAATGTGCATTTTTTGTGGGTATATACCCACTTTGTACAGCGCCCTGGAAAATGATGGTGCTATAAAAATGAATATTTGTATTCTTTTAATATGCTGAACAAAATTAAACACCGCAGCCAGTTAGATTTCCGCTTCTTTTGTTTAGATGAACCCCGATTGGTTGATTTTGGTTACTGCGCTGCGCACGTTGTTCCTGGGTGAAATGATCCCACATTTGTATTGCACGGCTCCCTTCGCTCCCTACATTACCCGAGCGTAACATGACAGTAGCGGCTGCATTAATCAGATTTACAGGGCTGGTCATGTGACTTGCTTTCGTCGCTGCTCCTCTGCAGCTGAGTAGACTGTAGTGTCCGTCTCTTCGCCTTCTGCATGCTGCATACGCTTCCCTTGCTCACTCCCATCCCCGAAATGCACAGCATCCTTCTGACAATGCAGCAAAGCATGCTGTGACCCTGCTACAAAACACCACCACCCCCCATCCCCCATGAATGCGGATCAGAACCAGACGCAGGCCATGTTTGCAGTGGAAGATTTCAGGTAGGTCATCCACGTTCTAGGATTTTTTTGTGTGCTTTGCATCCGTCCGCTCCGTCCTTTTATTTTTTGCTGTGTAATGTCATTTTTTTTTCTCCGGTCGGCGGCAGCTGGCAGGGAATTGGGGCACCGTATTCCAGCAGCACGGGTGAAATCGCAGCCCATTGTGATTTCTCTGGGATGATTTTTGTTGTAGACGTCCATCCTGGTTTTGTGCCGCCTGGCATTTGTCGGTTTGTATCGGAATAAGTGTCGGCTTTTTATATTTTATTCTGTATTATTATCAGATTTGGAGGCTGTGATTGGCTGATGTTATTTCTTTATGTAAATAATGCTGACGAGTCACACGGCTGTTTAACACGCTGACATCGGTCACTTCCCCGGAGGAGCTGGCAATCTATTGGCACACACAAACTTCAGTGCCGCCGATCCGCTGGCGTGGCCCTTCCTGTGGATTTATGGAGGCGTTATAAGGATAAGATCCACATTCGCTGCA
>NC_092869.1:41533137-41538192 GCF_032062135.1 Pyxicephalus adspersus
CATCTCCATAACTCTAACCCCACCACCTCCTGTAAACCCAGCACACCTGAACCCCAACACTAACCCTCACTGTTACTCCTAGCACAGTCTCCATAGCCCCAACACTTACCCCGACTGTTACCCCAGCATTGCTTCCATACCCTGACTGCTACCCCAGCATTGCTTCCATAACACTAACCCCCACTGTTACCCCGGCACTGCATATCTCCTACAATAGCCCGTGCCGGGGGTACTGAAAGGTTATCTCCATAATCCCAACACTGAACTTACCTTACCGTCTGATTTATTATTCCATTGGAATCATTTTCCTATATCTGATATGTGCAGAAGTTCGGAGCAGTCTCATGTCCTGGCACAACACAAAAAAAACCCTTCTGGTTTTTATTGTGGACTCTAAACCAATTAGCATTTGTGTTGGAGGGATCAGAGGGTGAGGGAGGCTTTAAATGTTGGGGCCCCATGGTGCCGAGTACTGGAAGTAACTGAATTTATTGGTTTTATTAGAGATGATCATTGTGATGTCTTTGCTTTTTTTTTTTGGTGATGGAAGATTTAGAGCTGGTAGTAGGCAAAAGACAGTAGGCATGGCTGACACCAGTCAGTATATAAAAATATTGTGTGTGGTCAGCCTATAACAGGGCAGAAATGAACGCATTACTGGAAGATCACCGGGTATTATTCTGCATACTTGCAGGTCATGCCGCCTCCAGGGACCTAGCAATGTATACCCCACTGAACACGCCCGGACTTCAGACCTTTCCTGCTCCACAATTCCCGACATGAGGAAAAGTCATAAAGTTGTATTTGCTCAGCTTCAGTTTTTTTTATAAAAGGAATGTGCACAATGGGTACAACCACCCCCATGGGGGGCCATGGCACATTGGGCACAGATACACATTCCGCATTTTTCAGTACTCAAAGAACCTTAAATGGATGAAACAAACTGCAATAAAAATATTCAGACATTTTATATTTTGTATTCTTGCATTGCCATAAGTTTCAAGTCTTGAAAATGTTTTGTTCTGTCTCTTAACAACAAGTTTGTGGATCGGGACAATTTTTTTTTTACCTTGATTAGAGGTGGCAGTGGCTACAATTCATGCTTCATTGTCGTTATTTGTAGCCACCCTATTACGCTGTAGAAAGCGGAGGCTACAAGTGTGACATCCATGATACACAAAGCAAGGAATTATGGGACTTTTCTAAAAGTCAGGAAATGGTCATTGCGACCACTCTGCTGCCCTCTAGTGTTCAGACAGAAATAGCAAAACCATCACCAGCATAAGTGAAATTTCAGATCACTTATGGTGTGTTGTATTGACGGGTGCATTGGTACCCTTTCACCCTCTTTAGGATGATTGTGGGTCTATTTCAGTGACTTGGGTCTAATTATATCTGCAACTTGGCAATACTGAGCTGATAATGATCTGTTAAATGAAGGAGAGGTACAGCAAGAGATTTGTAAGAGGGGCAACCTGTGCAGCTCACCAATCATGTTAATGTGTGCAGAGGAGTGAGTAAGTGGATGTAAACCCAATCACTTAACTCTCATCGGTGTTAATTTGTTGATGTTGTTTCAAAAGTCACAAGTATATAACTAACCCAAGTGATCCTGCCATAAAAGTCCTTGTTCAAGTCTATGGGGAGTGACCAACAGGTTTTCAAAGTACAGGGGGAGGCCAACAGGTAACCAAAGTACAGGAGGGGCTAAAAGGTATCCAAAGTACAGAGTACGGCCAACAGGCATCCAAAGTATGGGGAGTGGCCAACAGGTATCCAAAGTACAGAGTACGGCCAACAGGTAACCAAAGTACAGAAGGGGCTAAAAGGTATCCAAAATACAGGGAGGGGCCAATAGGTATCCAAAGTATGGGGAGTGGCCAACAGGTATCCAAAGTAGGGGAGTGGCCAACAGGTATCCAAAGTACGGGGAGTGGCCAACAGGTATCCAAAGTACAGAGTATGGCCAACAGGCATCCAAAGTACAGGGAGTGGCCAACAGGCATCCAAAGTACAGGGAGTGGCCAACAGGTATCCAAAGTACAGGGAGTGGCCAACAGGTATCCAAAGTACGGGGAGTGGCCAACAGGTATCCAAAGTACGGGGAGTGGCCAACAGGCATCCAAAGTACAGAATGTGACCTACAGGAATACAAAGCATAGGGAGTGGCCTACAGGTATACGCAGTATAAGTAGCGGCCAAGAGGTATCCAAAGTATGAAGAGAGGCCTACAGGTATAGAAAGCATGGGGAGTGGTCCTAGGTGTATATAGTATGGGAAAGAGCCTTCAGGTATACAAATATTCTTATTGGCCAATCTTAGGCAATTTTTTTTTATGATGCAGTAGATGTCACCACCAACATGTTAAATATTTATTTTCCAGTTGCAGTGATTGCTTTGTATAACAATAATATTGCATCGACCTTGTGTTCTTCTCCTGTGAGAACCAAAAATATTTTGTTTAATATCCAGACAAAGCACATTGGAAGGACAAACATAGCCGATGTCTTCCTAAACACTGCTGGAGCATTAGAACCTGTTATCCAAAGGGCCCATTCACTGTCAGCGCATGGACCTAGGTCAGCCATTGAGGTCGGCGCATATGTATGCACTGCTCAAATGTTACTTGTAAAATAAAAAGGGTGCAGAGGGTCCCTGTTTTTGCATTCCCATGTGCTGGCAATACATATAAACACACAATAATAATGAACGCAATAAATGCACCATAACACAGACTCATAGGGGACCATTTGTAAAGCTGGGGATCATCATGCTGATTAGTGATCACAATGCTTCACCAATAGATTTACCATTACAGTTGATTGCTAGTGATCATCATATTTCTATACCTGGAAGCTGACTTGTCATTAAGTGTAAATGATCCCCAATAAATGATTACGCTGGGATTACGCTGACACCATTCCTCGCAATTTCAATTTAGAAAAAGCGTTGCATTCTCAGACCACAAAGGGCGATAAGGGGGGCTATTCATCCAATCTGATTAACTCCAGATCTTTAAAAAGTCACTAGGAGCATTTTTTTGGCACCCAAATTGGGTGAGAATGTATTTTCCTGCAGCACCTCTTTAACGGCTGTGATAAACTTTTTTTTTTATATTTTTGTGCCTTCTCCTGGCTTATCCTGGGATCTTATCTCGGAGTGATCAGGGGAAGCAGTGAAAATCTGCAGAACAAGGACTTATTTGGGTATGAAGCCTCTGCGAGGATCTCGGAAATGTAGTGTGACAAACACATGCTGCAAATTCTTTCCTTGTGAGCTGCGCAGCCAGCTGTTTATATCTTCTGACTTTGTTATTAGATTGTACTGCGGTGCACTTATAAACTATGCGCAGGACAGGTGGGGGGAGGGGGTGACCCAACAGGACCCATTTCTGAATTCAAAGTACTTTTAATCGCATTTATTTTTTTTGTTGCATGCTATTTCCCATGTGGAATTGCATTTATTAAAGAGGGAATAAACCTGTGATAATTACCTGTCCCCTTGTCCCCATATTCTTCTTTTTTCTCTTCCTGTAGATGATCTTTGGCCATCAGTGCAGGTGCGCAGGAGTTCATTCATACTCAGGTGAAGCCGGGGCAACCAAAGCTGAAGTTATGCATGCGCAATTTAGCTTTTTGATACCAGATACCTAGATGATCAGGCAGGTAGGAATATTGCAGGGCATTGTCTGTTTCTTTCTGCAATAATGACCGGCCTGATAATTGATTCCTTAGTTGCATTCTAAATGCAAATAACCAATGCACAATGCAGCTGTGCATTGCGGAGTGCTGCGTTTTAACAAATGCAGTGTGCACTATAATTGTATGCAATGGGCTGCATCAGGTAACCAAACTGATACCAGTGCATGCGGGAATGTGAGCAGCCTTCCTTATCTGCTGGTCCTGCATTGTACATGAATGATGGAAGGAGCACTTAGAAAGGTTACGGGGGGGTGGCTGCACAAGAGTGGGGATGAGGTTCCAGTTTGCTCCCACCATGGGTCCAATACAAACTTCAGCCGTTGCTGCCCGCTGTGTACCTCCACCACTGGCTCCACCGCAGTCCATTTGCTGTGAGCCCATTATTTCGGTACACAGCAGGCAGGATACCTATCAGGTGCTGGATGTCCTGTCCATGGTAATGCTGCCCATTGTCAGTCTGCCTAGTGGCTGCTTTTGATTTTCACTGCTTCTTGCTGAACACTAGAGGGCAGCAGCACTTGTAGTCCCAGCTCTCGACACTACATCCCTGCAATGGGGTGGCTACAAGGGACAACATTCTGAATGGAGCATGAATTGTAGTCACCGGTATTGATATGCAGCTTGCTGCAAAAGATTGGATCATCAGGGCATAAAACAAATATGATTTTTGTGTTTCATGACACGAGCTGCCCTGCAGAAGGTAATTCTGGGACATGTAGTGTCCTAATAAAAGTAATGCTGAGAAGTGTTGTGTCGCCCCATTCATCTGTTTCACATCCGTTTGTGAATTTCCTGACTTGCAATCTATATTATTTAAAATATCAGATCTTATCTTGCATTTAATTTCCTTTATAATCTTCATTGTTTCCTGTGTGACAATAGATTTGTATTCATAGACAAACAATGCTTAATGTACACGAGCGCGTCTTATGAATGCCAGCTGTGTAGTTACGTGTCATAATATTGGACGACAGCAACAGGGAATCAAATCCAAGTATATCTAAACCCCAAACTAATGACAAACAGAGCTTATTGGATCATAAATTATCAGCCTTTTTTAATTATATATTGTTTATGTTGTTGTTATGCTGCTGATCTCCTGGGGCCTCTTTGCAACCATTTTCTTTCTACACGCTGCCCATCAATGAGACACGCCATGGAAGATTTACTAATGGTGACAACAGTGCCCAATGCCTGTGTAGGATGTGTGGAAATATCTACTCTATATATGAATATTGTATCACAGGGTGACACGGTTAGGAGACAGGGACAGAGTGTTGTCACTCTGGATCAGAACACTCAGAACTCTGAAATATTATTGCTGAATGGTCATTCTTACTGCACTTTGTACAGT
>NC_092869.1:41539135-41547345 GCF_032062135.1 Pyxicephalus adspersus
ATGGATAGGCTGCATTCTCGGTGATGTCACTGCTCTCTAGTGAATGGATAGGCTGCATTCTCAGTGATGTCACTGGTCTCTAGTGAATGGATAGGCTGCATTCTCGGTGATGTCACTGGTCTCTAGTGAATGGATAGGCTGCATTCTCGGTGATGCCAAATTAAACAAAACCTAATTTTCCGTTACCTCCCTGAAAACATGGCTGATGAAGCTGTGAACTGTCGGGAGGTTTTGGAGCTTCTTCTAATCGGTAGCAGCTGAATGTGATGATGGATGAATTGTCTGTTGGGCGGGCAGAGCGCCAACCAAACTTCACTCTCCAGCGTCTGTTCTGTCTTTTCGTGCACTTCACAAACTTGACAGGAGATGTGACTTCTAGACCCGCAATTACTTTCTTCTCCCAGAGACGTCCTGTAACTATTCTTACCGTCACTTGTCAATGTTTTTTGTAACTTTTTGGAGAATGAGTTGTGGCCTTTCATTTCCTATTTGGATCAGTCAAACAGCTGCTATTTCAGCACGGTGACGACAGCGGCAGAGTTTTGTTTACCAGTAGCGAGGGCTCAAAATAAAAAAAAAAAGTTTTATTAAATATGGGAATGGTAGTTGGCAAATATTTTTAATCCTGGACCAGATCCATTCTGAATTTTCTGGATCACCCAGGTTCACCCATGATAATTTATCTTCTCTAGTCTTGGAAAGCTTTGAGAAATCAGGCCCATTGTGTAACTCATTGAGAACAAAATGATGTAAATGAAAACCAAAATCATGACCCTACTGGGAGCCGGATTCAAAATCTTACTGAATAAGTAAAAAAGGTAAAATCATAGAATACTCAAAGCCAGAATCTCATCACAACTCTGGAGTGGCTATAATGAGTCATTGGTGTGTTTGGCTGCCATGTGCCTGTATGCACCCTGACAATGTTTGGGTGTGCTTTTAATGAGAAGGTCCTAGATTGTAAGCTCTTCAGGGCAGGGTACTCTCCTCCTCCTCGAGTTGTCGGGTTCTGGTATCATGACGTCACTCTGGGGGAAGTTTCTTTCCCTTTGAGTGACACATGGGCAGGGGTGTAGTGGGGCTGGCACGTATACATAAAGCGCATGCGTGCTTGCCACAGATAGTACCATGCCCCCTCTTATTTTTTTATTACTACCTGGTAAGGGCCCATCCCCTGGTATCTCCTCCATGCTCTGGAGACCTTCTTGCAATTGCAAATATAGATGTGCCATCTTGGAGGATCTGGACTACCTCAGGAGAGTAAAAAAAAGAGTTTAATCATACCAGAAAATACATAAATGTGTGCACATTGCACATGATCCCCATGGCTGGATGACGTCCATCATCATCCAACCCTTTCCTTCTCCAGCTGGTTGTCACTGGCCCTACCCTTTCATCACCTGTGGGCTGTACCAAGGTAGTATGTTGCTTTCAGGAAGCCCATCGTACTCGCCATGATCTGCTTGTATTGCACAGGGAGGTATAGAGACCGAGTAATGTAATCAAAATGAACCATGTAATGAGAACGAGTCTTATTAAAATATATCATTAGCATATTAATGAAGAAGAAGGGGGGTGAGCCAAGAAATGCCAAACTAAAGCAGATTAAACGTCAGCATTTACATTGTGTAATTGTACAACTTGGTCCCGAATGCTCATTCCTAATTGCAAGCTTTTTTATTGATGGGATCCTCAGCTCCGTACTCTGGGGAGATCACCAAAATAGAGGCGTGAATATCACATTAGTGGAATAGCCCAGTTCACATGTCTTGCCTATATGCAGGTCTTATCTGCTTCTATTAATAGTGAAGGGAATATGGAAACATGACAATCTGCTGAGCTGAGGTTGTGAAAGGTGCAGGAAATGGGCAGGGTGCAAAATGAAGGGCAACGGCAAAGGTTGACGTCTTAGAATTTTGTTTTCATTTCTGAGCTGAATTCTCTGATGTAATCTTGGTGAAGTTGCCTTGAGTCCTTCCAAGCCAACCATGGGGGGTTGAAGTATCATCCAAAACTGCTGTAGTTCCTAAAATAAAAAAGTTATTCAGCATGTACTTTATTTGTGTAAGTTGAACCCCCCCAAGCCAAAAATAGGAAACCTGTATTTATTAAAGTGACATCAGGTATCCAAAGGGTCAGCATGACCACCAGTCAACTAGAATGGATAGCCATTGCAGTTTTTTTTATTAGCTTCCTTTACTATTGGCACACACCCAACACCCTGGTGCAGGTTTTAAGCAAAATATAAAACTCTGTTACCTGGAACTATAGATAAACATATCCATATTTATATTCTTACATAAGGAAGGTCCTGCTAGTTGAACCCTCATCCCGAATTTGCTGGGAGATCAACTTTATAGCTCATTTGCAGTTTGATACATTTTGGTTAAGACTCCCAGACAAAAATAGCTCTAGCTGATATGGTCCTCACTAAACTGAGTAATTACAGGTAGTCCCTGGGTTACATACAAGATAGGGACTGTAGGTTTGTTCTTAAGATGAATTTGTATGTAAGTTGGAACAGGTACATTATTTTATTAAATGCAGTTAGGACGAATGTATCTAGGAGTCGTCCGTATGTTGGATATCCCTAACTCAGGACTACCTGTACAGTGAAATACAGGGCTCCCTCTAGTGGTGAATCTACAAGTCTTAATATTGGTACAAACTAAATAAAACCTTTTGTATGACACTCTAATCAAGTCACAGATACTGTGTAATGATTGAGTTTAATGAAGTACACAAAAAACCTCCTTCGCCTTCCCCATTGGAGACAAATCTTTGTTCATTGGTGTCCTGCATGTTCCCCCTCCCAGACACTGCAGAACACAGTGGGAGGGATTCAGTGCTTCCACAAAGAAATGGGGGAGGCTGGGTGTGATCAGCTTGTAAATCAGCAGACACAATACTAATGCCCCTGCGGAATTTTTTTCATCCCACTGTATTGCAAGCAGGCACAGCCTACATGAGGGTGGCAACTCTGCTCTGAATACAGGAGCAGTGCAGCATTGTTGCCAACCCATACAGAAAGCTACATTGAATAGACTTTGATGGAAGACCCAAATGTGTTTGTGTTCTTTGCAGGGGGATAAAGGAATATCTGTAAGTGCAGAGGGACATGGTTCTTTTTAATACAGTGGAACAGCAGTATTAAAAAATTAGTAACTTCAACAATCCCTTCTTAAATAACCTTACAGTGATAGCTCATATGATCCAGTCCCTGAAAATACACCATACCTGCCCTTTAAGGGGTTTGTATGAAGAACATAAAGGGCAGTTAAGCTGTGATCCTTGTGTGCAATGCAAAGCTCCATTTTCAGCTATGAGCGTCTCCGTCCAATCTAATCGCCCCAGTCTGTCCTCGGGGACATCTGCTTCCAAATGACACTCGGCAGCTCGGTAATCACAAACGGGACAATTGCTCCCATTTTTCCAGGCCAAGATAACCGCTTTATCAGAAACAAATACATTCATCGGCGTGTAATTAGCGTTTAATTATAGCGGCTGGAAATGTGAGAGCGTGCCAGCTGTGCCGCTTTTCACAGGCCCGCAGTTGGCGATGTGTCAGAAGTTGAAAACTGCTTGATAATGTTTTCAGTTTACTTTTCTTACAGCAAAGTTTTTGTTTCCATTAGATCTGTGTAGTTTTATAACTTTTTCTTTTAGTTGATGACATGGAGTTAGATAGGAAGCACGGTCAGCTTTGTACTGCTCTCCGGGACTCTGGTAGAGAGATTCGCTCTCACTTCCTGTCCTGCTGACAACTTGTTAAGAAAGTAAGAAGAACTCATGAACAGCAAATACTGCTAACATGCTTTGGATTAGTAGAGTTGGCTAAGGCCAGGGCCCCGTGTCTGTGTAAGGAACAGACCTGAACTTCACCTGGTTTTGGCCTCTTGCAGACCATGTAGAGCAAAGATGAGGCTGGGTAAGGGAGAACCTGATTGATCAGCACAATGGACCTGTTTTAAAGCTCTCCAAGTCTGGAGAAGATAGACTATTATAGGAGAACCTGAGTGATCCAGTAAACTTAGAATTTATTTAAGAAATCCACTCCAGGTTTGTTGGATTCCCCAGGTTCTCCCATGATAGTCTATCTTCTCCAGTCTTGGAAAGCTTTGATAAATCAAGCCTGGTGTGTTGTGCTGTTGGGTCGTCTTCATCTGCATTACCTTTGGACAAATAAATAATGATAGAACTCGGTTTTACCCAAGTGCTTGTCCAGCCTATCAAATTGGGCCAAAAGTGGTTACCATATATGAAGCAGGAGCTACATTTGTCCAGAGACCTTGATATGGAATGTTGTATACCAGTGGTCTCCATTCCATTTGGAGCTCTCGGACCACTAAATGCATGACCACGCAAGTGCAGGGAGCCATATGTCACTCCAAGGGGAAGGTCATGAATCCAGAACCGGCCCACTCTCCCATTGCAGGTCTGAGTGGTCAGTGGGAAGAATTTCTCTTACATTGCTGGCCATTGGGAAGAATGTCACCCTTACAGATAGCCAAAAAGATAATTGGTGTCACTTACACTGACCGGAGAATCACAAACTGCTCATCGCTCAAGGAACCCCTAGCAATCTCTGGAGGAACCCCAGCATTCCATGGACCCCTGGATAAGAAACGCTGGTCCAATGCTTTCCTCCTGATATCCCCAACAGAGTGATCATCAATCTGAAGTGTGTGGTTTGCTTATCAGCATTGAATCTTGTCTCTTTCTCATGTCTTTCTGCTTTCCGGACATCGGATTTTTTATCACCATGTAGCTCGGTGTTTCTCTTCTCTGTTGCAGTGACCTTTTAAAGAGTTTTTTTAGTATTTGGAAATACTGTAATGGTGCTTACGATCTGCTTGTTCAATCATTTTGCTAGTTAGCAGATCGAGGGCTTTTGAATGCAATAACTAAAGTAGAACTGATTCCTTTCTGACACCAGTTACTGCCAGCATCATTCAACCTACTTCTCCAAGGCCAGGCTGCCATAGACTCTCCTCCTGGGGCTTTGCCATTATGCCACCTTGGGCTAAGTATAAGACAGTGCCGAACAGCTTTAAAATGTAATATCTTATACTTAGAATTCAGTTCCAAGCAGAATAAAAAAAACATTTTTTTTTTAGCACACAGATTAGGTATGCTGACAAATTGCACTAAAGTCCCATGCAAATGTTAACTTTGTTGACTGTAGCAAATTTCCACCACCACACCCACTACACCTACATACCAGCTGTTATACCTGGTAATTAGCACACTATATTGTTTTTTTTTTTTTTTAAGTTTTGAGTTTTTAATCTTTTAATTTTAATCCATTAATATGTTATTTTTAAAACTTTTATATAAAAGAGGAAATAAATCATATAGAATCAGACTGTTTATCTCTTTTCTCCCCTTCTTACAGATTAGAGTACTTTTTCATTTTAAGATGTTTAGGACGGGTCACCTAAAAGCTCTTTTGTGCATTATTGTTGGCCACTCATATAAAGTTTTACAAACTGCTTGTATTTGACAGCTCTGATCTGTAAAATCAGAGACAAATGCAGTTCCAGGACATGCCACTAGGTATCACTTGACTATAAACCATTATTTATTTTAGTTCAGACTCAAGAAAATGCAGTATGTGTTCTTGGCTGTCTTCTGTAGACTTCTTTAAAGAAGTTCTTCTTTAAAAGAGTAGTCATAGCTCTGAAACATTTGCTTCTGTATACCAACTGAATCTTCAGATTTTGATTTCTACAAACAACAAAGTGGAAAAAAACTGAACAAAAATAAGATATTTGGAAAGAAGACAAGTGCTCCACCTTGTGGCTGGATAGGGGATGATAAAATTCTTATACTCAATATCATCTCTTTACCAGAAAAGAAAAAAAAAGGAATGTTATTGTTTTGATCCTTTGCAAAAAAGGGAAAACTTTACAATGTATAAATCCTTCCAAACTGGCCAGCATCCTGGAAGACAGCACCATGGGTCCCTAGTGGTCAGAAATGTCCTGATGTCACTTGTAACATTATAGTTGTTTAGTTGCATGCAGGGCCACCATTGGGGGAAGAAGGTTACTACTCTACTGGGCCCTGATCAAAATGACCTAACTTTTGAAATGCTAGAACTTTTAAACATTAGAAGAAAGGGGCTCAGGGAATTTACCTATTATAGGGCCCGAAAATTTATGATGGTGGCCCTGGTGGCACGCATCTTGCTCTGGAGCACAGAAAGGGTTAAATCTCTGTTACTAGCAAAACATCCCACATGTGAAAAACTTTAGCAGGTTGTTTCGGTTCTCATTGCTACCAGCAGAATGTTAACCAAAATCTGTTTCCTGCTCCTAGTTCTGCTAAGACTTCCTTTTCCTGTGTACAATCACCCGTCTGCATGTAGTTGTGTTTAGATGTTCTACTCCCGTAATCGGCGTCCAGCAGACCTGTCATGTGTGCAGAGCATTGAGCGGCCAGGTGACCTCGCATTCTCATAACTTTGCTTCGTATTGAGATATCACCATGGCTTCTGGGTATGTACAGTATTCACTTTATTCATTCTTTTTTATGATTTACAACTAAAGTCTCGAAATGAAACAAAAAAAATTTACAGTTTTCAGCAAATTAATTGATTTTCTTATAAAAGAAAAAAAACAATACCTGAAGTTGGTGTTACAGGTGGTGTACCAATTCTTGTTTCTTTAGGTGGGTACTTCTTTACTTCTTGGGTGCCTACTTTATGTATTGTGGATTTTGCCCACTAGCTGTCTAACGGGTTTTCCAAGGGGTCCTCATATAGCAGGTCTTACATTGGTGATTTCACAACACGATGGGCAGCAAAAAGATCGGCTGCATGGAGAACACTTTGCAGTCTCTGGTCCTCATTCCAGGCAATGGTGCCATAGATAGTCAAGTGGCCTCTGATTCAGGTTTACCATGAAAGGATACAAGGATGTTCACCATTTTATTTTAGATCACCAAATTGCCAGATTGATAAAAAGCCACCACGTTGGCGATCAATGATTGATTGTTATAACATAATGAAGCCACATTGCCAACCAGAAGGTCCTATCACTTACATGGGTGAACTGATCACCAATTCCTTCTTGTGCCAATCACCATTTTTCATGGTGGTGATCAACAGCCATACCCAAGCATTTCATCTTCATACGCAATCTCGGTAAAAGTGCCAATCGCAATGTTTTCAAAAAACTCCGATGACCTCCATTGTGGCCAACGGCTTTCTTCACTTTCAAAGCGTTAAACACTTTTTTGGTAAATTAAACAGATCAAGCTGAAAATTAAATATGGCAAACCACTTGTAACAGTGAAAGTGGCGTTCTGGAAATGGAAACACTGCTAAAAGGTGATAACATTTTATCTATGTCACTTAGAGTGAGCAGTTTGTGTGTTAAAAAAACGTGCTATTTGTGTATTTTTGTAGTGTGTCTTCCTTTTATATTACCTGGTGGTCATGCCAGTAATGTACTTCCTGTCTTAGGTGACAACACTCTTTGTATTGTATCTGCAAAAGAGCACAGAAAGTGCATAGGGACTGCAGAACTCATCCCATCGCCATTACATACGAGGAAGGTGTTCTGTAACTCCATGGATCTAGATTATGCAAGGCTAGTTAAAATCTTCAACATAAGACTGCAGAGTTTACAGAAACTTACAAGCTCAATGGCAAGATCAACAGTTTTTTTTTTTATTTACCAACTGGTATAAAGATGTTTTTATTGGAATATTTAAACTAAATAAGGGAAGTAGTTTGTCAGGGTCTACAACCTATTTACAACACAGTCGTTGTTTTATTCATGCATTATTCATTGGCTTAACTATGAGGGGTATAAAAAATCATGTGTGCTTAATAGTGGCAATTCATATTAATGGTCAGGATTGGTGTGCACCATCCGGAAATCAGAGCAATGCTGAAAGTGCTTGTAGTATGCTGCAATGCAAATCAATGTAACATGTAACAAGTAACATGCAAACAGAAAACTCATTGCAACACTGCATTCTGTACAATCGACTCATCAGTTCGTATGTGGACTACATTCATTTAAAATGAAGTTTTCTGGTATGAATGGGCCCTAAAATGAGCTTTGTGTGATTTCCTTACATTTTTTGCTATCCCAAGGGTGTAACTATCAAGAATAGTAGGATAATTGTTTGATCCAGGGCATTTTTCCAGCTGCCTTTGCAGGGGTGTGGGGAAGTTGTAGGGTATATTTTTAGGATTT
>NC_092869.1:41548522-41575647 GCF_032062135.1 Pyxicephalus adspersus
TGAGGGTCTCCTATCATCCTGTGCTCAGTCCCTGGGTCTTTACACCTGGTGTGCCCAATATGAGGGTCTCCTATCATCCCCGTGCTCAGTCCCTGGGTCTTTACACCTGGTGTGCCCAATATGAGGGTCCTCCACCAGGCTACCCATACCCATTATGGAGGGCTCTGACTATTCCTATGATCAGTTCCTGGTTATACACAGCTGCTGTGCACATTATGAAGGGCTCCCACCAGTCCTGAGTTTAGTTTCTGTTTTTGAATACATGTTCTGCCCAGTATGAGATTTCCCATAATCCTTGTGCTGAATTCTTAAGTCTGTTCACCTACTGTGCCTATAATGGAGGGCTTTGACCATTCCTATGCTGAGTTCTCAGATATACAAACCTGCTATGCCCATTATGAGGTCTTTCCACCCAACATAATGGGCTCCCACCATCCTAGTTGGGTTCCGGGGTCTGCTCACCTGCTGTGCCCAATTATGAGTAGTCCCCGCCATTCATGTGATCAGTTCCTAGGCCTGCTCATCTGCTGTGGTCATAATGGAAGGCTCTGACCTATGTATACTTACCTGCTGTGCCCATTACGAGGGGCTTGTACCATCCTTGAAAGGGGTTCCTGGGTCTGCTCACCTGCTGGGCCCATCATGAGTGTTCCCCATCATTCCTGCACTGAGTTTCTGATTACCTGCTGTGCCCATTATTACCATTTCAACCAACCTTGTACTGAATTATTAGCTCAGCTCACCAGCAGTGCCCATTATGAGTGGTTCCCACCATCCTTGTGCTGAATGCTTAGGTCTGCTCACCTGCTGTGCCCATTTTGCTTGTTCCTCATCATTCCTGCACTTAGTTTTTGGGTCTGTACACCTGCTGTTCCTATTATGAGGATCTTCCTCCATCCCTGCATTGCATTTCCAGATCTACACACCGGCCATGTCCAAGTGGCATCCACTGGCTAGGGGGTTCATTTTACACAATTTTCCCCAAGTAAACAAAGTGACTGTCTCTTTATCACAGCAAAGAACATTGTATAACCTGCAGTCACCTGCATGACCCAATCAGAACAAATTGTTCTCTCTGCCCAAAATCCTACTGACTGTTATGGGGTTACCGCATGTCATCCTTGCTCAGGGACACCGAGAATGCCCAAACTTTTCAGAAGGCGAGGAGAGGGAAAAAAAGTACAACAAAAAGGACACTGAGGACACAAGTCTCTCATTACAATGAATTCAAATTTGTTATAGTTGTGACTTTTTAGACAGGAAATGTGGTTTTGGTTTCTGTACAGGCGACAGTTTGGTGGTTTAGTAAGGTGAGTTTTCTGATGAACGCGTCACAAGTTATTTCTTAAAGCACTGTGCGGTAATTATTGGTAACCAATTCGAACAGACCACCTGCTGATCTGTTTATTGTGAGATGACTGTTGTGGGTCACCTCAATATATATTTACTGTAGTCATTTTATTATTTTTAGATATATGTAATGTAAACTATATATATTGGCCTCACTTCCTGCACCCACCGCTGCTCGGACTTGCTGATCCTCATATCTATCACAAGATAGGGGCTTTTCAGTTGCAAAACAAATGTTCTGCAGGCTTTACTGATGTGAAATACCCACAATAATTGTAATTCAACAACATCATCTAAGTGTTCTAGGCATTGGATGTCATAAGAAAGCAAATCAACATATGGCTTGCTAAACCAGACATGCTCATTTGAGTTTTATTCTGCCAAAGGCATTCCTTGTGCATTACAATAAAAAGTGAATTCTTTTTTTTTTTTAGAAAGTGGCCACAACTTTTCATAGAAAAGCCCATCCCCTGCCAGGATTCTGCACATAAGGACACCTGCCCAATGTATGGAAGCAGTGATCACCATGCAGAGATCCAGCACAGCCCTTTGCTATATAATTATCAATCCTTTTTAGCGATGGGAAAATCAGTTTGCTAATTCGGCAAATTTGTTGATTCTTTTTTAATTAGAGAATTGCAAATTTGCTGAAGTATACGTGTGAAGATTAAGAGATCAGAAGCGCTCATAAATCCTGAATAAATGAACTGGCTCTACAAAACATTCATTTTTCACATATTCAGCCAATTTGATATCCTTGGATTCATCAGAATTTCCCAGATCTCAGATCAATCATTTGCTTTCTAATAGGAATGATTGGTTCTGCAGTTGTCTGGGTTCTGCTGCCAGTTATAACATCTGCTAGGACATGTGAATGGATTTTACAACCTTTTTTCCCTGTAAATTAATGCTGAACATTTTGTGCCAATGCCAAGTGACTGCAGTACAGTAGCGCTGGCAGCTTTGCCAAGGCCGTTCTCCAAATGTCCTTGGTTGCTGCTTACTTATGGGCCGCCCTCCAAAACTTCTAAGCCGGAGTAACACGAATACCCCGTGGTGCTTCTCACGGGGTCAGAGTGCCCCTGCTTATCTAATCAGTTATAATGATTTTGAGTCAGTTTTAATCCAGTGATTTTTCTTTTAAAACCATATGAAACTTTTTTTTTTTATTTTGTTTTGGGAAGAAGAGAATAGAAATAAAACTTTTTTGTTGTTGCTAAAATTCAAACACAAGAAAGTTTTTTTTTTTTGTCCAGCTTGTATTTGTAACTTTTTAACCAATCATTTTCTGAAGATTCATTTTTGGTGATCTATGTCATTAGGGGCGTGGCACAGGTGTGCCCTTTACCTGCATACCAAAGGGGTGTGTCCTCTAGGGTTTAATTGGTGCTTTTTTTATTTCGGTCAGGACAGGACTGTGTGCCCTGGTGACCTTCCAATCCCAAATTCTTGTACAGGCATCATAGGCAAAATGGGAGGGAAAATCTCCTAAATGGGTTAACAGAGCTGAACAATTTTTTTTTAATAAAAAAGGCCATAAAACCTACCCTCTCAAATAACTTGTTATGTGTTTTTAAAGGGGTGATGGAGACTCATTATTTATTACTTGACCCCCCCCCCCCCTAGCTTAACAATTTGCAGGTTAAAGCATAGAAAAATCAAGTTTTCGAATGTTTTAGTTGTAGTGTTTTTTTTACTATCATTAATTATTTATTCATTTGAAATGTGCCTCTAAACTTTTTTAACAATTTGACCGCTCCTGGAAGAGTCAGTTTCCTAGCATATCCCTCTCCCTTTTTGTATATCATTGAACTCTGTTCTGGGAATGTCTAATTTTTCTCCGTGCTGGCCTAGCTCCTTCCCCCCTCCTTTTTATATAGTATCTATAGGAGGAGTTAAGGTAAATATTGTAGAATGTTGATTAAGTGCAAATCAAGATAGTGGCACCCAGCAGATAGAAAACTGCATTAAGTACAATAAATGTACGTATGGCTTATAGGAATTTAAATACTATATTTATATATGTAGGAATGTATTGTTGAAATCAATGCTTTTCAAGTGACTTGTGTTTTTTAGTAAGTTATTGTGTTGCTCCTTCATTGGCCAATCAGCACGCTGTTTTCTTGCTTAAACTGCAACTTCTGCTGCACTGGGCATTTGCATGGTTCTGCTTGGACAGACTTAGAAATCCTTTGGCAGGCCCTATATGTATATATTACATTTTTATATTAAGCTTATTGCCTGGAGTTCAGCCTCAACCCAAATATATCTTATGAACATTTGCTGGAAGTAGTGTAAGACTTCTGGAAATAAGCTGGAGACTGCGGTCTGGCTCTGGGCGGGCACTAGGTGTGTGTGTTTGCCCGCTGGCACTGACCCCTGGCATGGAAAGAGTAGAGGAAAGACAGGAGAACACTGCATCACAAAGTGAGCTTTCACTGCAGAAGAAAAACATATGAAAAAAATACCCGGAGCCATCAGCTCAAAAATAGAGCAGAGCTGGGAGGAGCAGAAAGTGGCCTTTCAGCAAGATTTCAGCAGTGAGAAAGTTTCTTCCTATGCTGAACTAAACGCCGGGATGTGTTGAAATGTAAATTCCACCCTTACAGAGATTTAATTAGTCGTAGTTTGCTTCAAAACGTGTAGATTCAGATAAACAATAATCTGTTGAGAAAAAATGTTCTTTTCAGGGTCTGATGACTCACATGTGGAAGTACTTACAACCCAACTTCATCATTTTATTTTTTTTTTTTTTTAATAAATTGCCCAGTGTACTTAAAATAAAAACAAATACACTTTCGATGCAATATTTAGTTCCTCCTTGGTGCTGTTCCATGTAGACTCCAGAGCCGTTCCTCTTCTAAGGCAAATGATGCCAAATGTTCTTCATTTCTTACCTGCTCAGTGTGCCAAGGGCAAACCCCCATCAACACACTAGGCTGGGCTTAAAGAAGTGCTGGCAGAACAGTGCCCACACCTCATCACTTAAAAAGAACTGTCCTGGAATAGGGACCATCCACTGCCGCTTCTATAAGTGCAACTAGGGAGTGGGCACTGCTTACATGCACATTGGGGCAGCACGGTGGCTCAGTGGTTAGCACTCTGGCCTTGGTCCCAGGTTCAAATCTTAGCCAGGACACTATCTGCATGGAGTTTGCAGGTTCTCCCCGTGTCTGTGTGGGTTTCCTCCCGTTTCCTCTCACATCCTAAAAACATGCAGTAAGGGTAATTGGCTTCCCCTCAAAATTGACCTTGGACTACGTTAATGACATATGACTATAGTAGGGACATTAGATTGTCAGCTCCTTTGAGGGACAGTTAGTGACATGACTATGGACTTTGTACAGCGCTGTGTAATATGATGGCACTATATAAACACTGTGTAATAATAATAATTGTGGCACACTTGCTTCCCACTGAGGCTTTCTATAGCAATGACCAGTACAGTCTCCAATCACTATGCCACCACCGCCATTGACATGTCCCCAACTCCTGGCACAAAATCAATTGGCTGGCCACTAATACAGTAACACTTGTGCACAGACACAGGTACACCATCACATGGATGATGAAGAAGACCAATGCAGCTAACAAAATAGTTTGGTGAATAGAGCTTTTTGTATCCTCTGAATATTGCATGTGAGATCATTTCACTGATTTATTAAAGCTCTCCAAGACTGGAGAGGATACACTTTCATCAGTAAAGCTGGATGATCCAGCAAACCTGGAATGGATTTCTTAAAAACCATTTGCAAATTGTTACAAATGTTTTCAATACTTTACCAGTCTCATTCCAGGTTTGCTTTGTCACCCAGCTTCACTGAAAAAAGTGGATCCTCTCCAGTCTTGGAGAGCTTTAATAAATCTGGCTCAATGTTTGACGCTAGTAGTTGTATTAAAGTTTAACATGTAAAAATCTTAAAAAAAGTAACAGTTCCCCAGCTCTTTCCATGGATAAGGTCTGGAGAATTGACCATTTGGCCACTTATTTGTTAATAATCTATTCTAGGGTTCAGACTAATGGATACTGCACCATTACCTGCCCCAGGTGTCTAACATTAGGCACCCAGGATAGGTGACAGCCTACCACTTGGCTGTTACCAAGTGGCGCTAGTTTAAATCTATGGAGGTGGCAGGGTGGGCAAACTGCCCCTGAAAGAAGCTGCATGTAGTGTCCAAAAAAGTGTGCAGCAGCTGCCCAAAAATAATAATGCATAATGAAAGGATCCATCAAGGCAAATCTGCTAGTTTGAACATACCCTTGATAGAATTTGCTCTATTATTTTTAACTATCTCAGCAGTAGGATTGTAATCAAATGTTGATTCACTTTGATACTTGTGGAACTGAATGACCAATATGCTGTTGCATTCAACTTCAACTCAAATCCAGAACTGCAACATTGGGCTCTATGTAAAGCCTGAATTACCCTGAAGGCAAAAGGCTCCCAGTAGAGGGCAGTACATAACTTTTCATGATTCAATGACCGTACCCTGTATCGGATACAACTACCGAGTGATTGTGTGTTATAACAAGCTTTGTTTTCATCAAACACCAGAGACATATAGAGTAAACGTGACATTCACCAGACATTCACTGTAGGTGTATTAACTGGTGCATGTGTTTTTAAATGGCAGTGATTTAACTATTTATTAAATATGGTCTTGTTAACCTTTTACCATCTTCTTATAAGAATGGTCAATAGTTGAGAATTGCAGTGGCCAACTTTGGATTCTGGTATTGTTACTTGTCAGGTCGGCTTCATATAGAAGTAATATTTCAATATTTATGTGAGCACACATGGGTTTCGCTGGCTTCTTATATCCCTGGTACGATACAGAGATCAGTATGTGACTTGACATGCTAGAAAACTCTTGAAATTCTTTGTTCCACTGGTCAGGAATTGGCAGATTGGTGACTCTTTAATGGTGTTACCCCAAAGAGGTCATTTTGTTGATCTCTTCATGTTTGATTCCCATTGGAATGAACCCCTCTTCTAACGTTACTCTCCCTTTACTTTTTCAGCGAACAGAGCATCTGTCAGGCGCGGGCGTCCGTCATGATCTACGATGACACCAGCAAGAAGTGGGTGCCTATCAAACCCGGGCAGCAGGGGTTCAGCCGAATCAACATCTACCATAACACTGCCAACAACACCTTCCGAGTAGTCGGAGTCAAACTTCAAGATCAACAAGTAAGTTCCAAGTGATAATTAGGAATTATTCAGCCTAGTACACATGAGTTGGTATATGTTGGTCTAAAAAGTGAGGCCTTCTTGAAGCCTTTAATTAAAGAACCCTTCAGCTCCAGTTTGCAGATGTCAAACCCAGATCCCAATAGAATTTCTAGCTGTTACTTTAGGTCTGATTTATTAAAGCTCTCCAAGAGAAGATAGACTATTATGGGATGACCTGGGTGATCCAGCAAGCTTGTAATGGATTTCATAATTGCTATCACTTGGTAAATATTTCCAATCCTGGTTCTCCCATCTTCTCCAGTCTTGGAGAGCTTTAATAAATTAGGTTCTTTATGTTGCTAGTAGGCTTTTATGTCCATAGGAGGCTTCCTGGAAACCTGATAGAAGCCTAAAGTAACATTCAGCTCATCCTAATGGGTCTGGGTTAAAAATATCCTCAATCTGGAGCTAAAGAGAACTCTGGATGGAACAGACTTCCTTTGCTTCAACCAGTCCCACCTCACTGTTTCCCATAAATACGGTCTTTTATTGCATCCTTTCTTCTATCCATGAGAAATCCTTCTTTTTGGTCTCGTAAACCTAGCACCATGGTCTCCATCTTCTCCTGACCATTCATAGAACACACTTCATTTCACAGGCTTCATTTGGCCAGGAGGATTTGAAGGTGGAAACATAAGCATGGAGATGGATGTATAAGTTCTTCAGAGCATAGATTACTAGCCACCCATAAGTATAGCTCCCGTCGTGTTATTTCTGGCTGGTAAGAGGAAGGTAGGACTGGTTGAAGTACGGTAAGATTTATTCTATCCAGAGTTCAACTTTAAGGGCTCCATGAAACATTCTCAAGTTAGTGTTCCATAATTTACAAAGTTTCTCTCTCTCTCTTTGGTATTCAGGGAAGTCTTTTTATGTGCACCTATCCACTTGTGGCTAAAAATACCAGCTTCTAGACCAGGCTAAACCCCAGGCAGGAAGTTCTCCCTTTCTTTCCCTGTACAGACTTAAAACCCCACATAAGAAAATGGGGTTTTTGTTAAACTTCAAGTGCCTTAGGAGCCAATATAAATCAATGCAGTCTTGGTAGCAGATCTGAAAGATCTCAAACTATTCTGGTGAATAAATTTATATAAATAACTACTTTTCTAAGTGTAGTAAAATGGGAATGCTTTAAAAAGACATTGTTTCTATTAACCAAAGGACTACCAAGAAAATACTGGGAACAAAAATAGAAAGGAAAGCATAAATTAAATGGTAATCCAAGATCACTCGGAACTAATTCTTTAACAAACATATATCTAAAAAGACTTTCTTGAGCCCTTGAAATAATGGTCAGGTCTTTGGGGAACCCCTTCTATAATTACTATATCCACAGATCACAGTACATTAGTGTTGTGGTCAGTGGGAAGAATTCCTCTTACATTGCTGGTCATTGGAAAGAATTTCATCCTTACAGATAGCCAAAAAGATCATTGGTGTCATTTAAACTGACCCGAGAGCTACAAATGGCTCATTGCTCAAAGAGCAAGTTCTGGAGGAACTCTAGCATTCCACAGACCCCTGGTTGAGAAAAGATGGTCTAGCTCCTTCCTCCTGATATCTCCCCTAAAGTAAAATAATCCCAAACTAGCCCAATGATTGTGAGTTCGAGGATCTATAAGGGTCACACCAGCAGGGTTTCTTGTTCTTTACTTTGCTACCAATTGTTCTGATTTTGACTTGTCGTTGCCCTACATGTTAGGACTGATTAGACCCCTCCTTGATGGTATAACAAGATGGATAAGAATCTGCCTGTATGTCCCGGTGGAAAGGTTGTTGTTAATCACTATTACTTATATTCTGCACCAGCCATACAATGAACTTGAACCATGCTTCACCATTGCCTGTAGACAATCATATACGTACCACCCTTGGGCCATTGGCTGGACAAACTTCCTTCAGTTAGAGACAAATATTCAAAGCTTAATTTATTCACCTTTAGTGCCTTTTGCCTCTTTTTGCACCACACTCTTCATTTTTGTTGTTGTTTCAGTGGCTTATTATACTGTGTTTCATCCTCAAATGAATAACATTTCTAGTTTTCATTTCATGAAGACCACTTTTAATAAGACATGTCCAGACTATAGATGTGTGTGTCCGGTCCCTGTGGTTTTTACCAGTTCTGAGCTGCTGAATAAATATATTTGGGTTACAAAAGGAAATAAGGTTGATATACTTCCTGTCTGCTACACTTAGTTCCCAAACCTACCTGCAACAATGTTGATCATTAACCTTGCTGATTTGTCTATGGTTTTGCAAAAGAGCTTGGACATCATCTTGAAAAGCCTTTGTGCTGGGAAATATTCTCCTGGGGATAGATCTCACAGCTAATAGATGTGTCTTGTTGCTGTATGCATACATATATTTTACTACCTAAGTTACTTTTAGGGGGATTTAAATATTCTGAAAGCCTAAACGTTTTTCTTGGATTTACATAAGGAATGATTATTGGGTCTTTTGAGTCCTGGTTCCTGCAGTCATTGCGTAAAATAGGGAGAAAGAAAATCTCCCTAGTGTAGACCTAGCCATAAAGCTTTGACAGATCCAACTCTGCTTTTCAAATTGGAACCAATATTTTAATTTTAGATGCTTTCTAAAAGCTTTAGTTACCCAAAATAAGAACTGGTTACATATCAGGCAGGGCCATAGGTCCTCCATTGCCCTGGTTTGTAATGTTGAAAGGCTTGGTCTGCAATGAGGCCACTTCTTGTGATGTGGATGTAGCCATTTGGCTGTCAAAGAAGTCCTTGGTCCCTTACAGAGTCCTGAAGCCTTTAGGCATGACGTCCAGGTAAGGGATGAGCACCGGGTCGGTCAGCTGAGCTGCACAGAGCTTCCAAAACTATCATCACATGACGGCTGAGGTTTTCCGGGTTTGAAAAGGAGTTTTGCATTTATGTATTATGTCGAATTAACACCAGACATGGGACATATTTTTTTACTATTGACACCAACAATGGGCCACACCAATTGTGGTGTAATTATTCTTCACACTGGTAATAACAATGGGGCCCTATCTCCCTCTGACACCAAAAATGAGAAAATATTCGACTAATACCAATAATGAGGCATTATCTCCCTCTCATTGACCATAAGTGCTAGGCAATTTCTTTACTCCAAGTGATCAGCAACCTTGGTGCATTTTTTTTATTCTTGCCAACAAGTTTGATAACTTCAACCTACACCATGGCATTTTCTAGATTCACAATCCCCCCTAAAGTCTGTTATACGTTATACGGACCCTTGTTTAGAAAGTTTGTGATTTCTTACTCTATGGAAATCTCTTGATATCTATTCCGTTAGTTTTTTGTCTTTGTTGTTGGATAAGTGCACATGCAAACATTGTGAGTGGTATATGGCAGTCAGTTTTGTGTTGAGTTTCTCTAACAATGTATTCTATGACAGCAAGATGTTTTCCTTCTCTTCTGTGTAACTTTCCTTGGGCAACAGCTGTTACTGCTATGTAAAAATATCACATTTCTTTCCTTTTCAGGTAGTCATAAACTATTCACTTGTGAAAGGTCTGAAATACAACCAGGCTACGCCAACCTTTCACCAATGGAGAGACGCCCGCCAGGTGTACGGCCTCAACTTCGCCAGCAAGGAAGAGGCCACCGCTTTCTCCAACGCCATGCTATTTGCCCTCAATATCATGAATTCCCAAGACGGAGGTAAACAAAAAGATGTTTTATACTTTCCTATTTTCTGCTCTCATTAGTTGGTTGAATTGCAGCAGCTTTTGATGTCTTTTTGCAGCTCCCAGGTGTAGTGTAGTTGGGACCGCCATGTTGTGATGCCGTGTAGCTTGCTTATGTCAATTGACACTTTTTACCAAACATAACCAGAGATCTTACTACAGGTTTATGACTAGCCGGGGTTCAGTTCTGTTTCTGGGTTTAACAACATCTAGCATCATTCAAACCACTTTGTGGGAGACCAAGTCTCCGGAATCAGCCTCTGGCTCACCATACCCAAGCCATACTGAGCTCAATATATAACTGCAATACTGACATTCTCTGCAGAGCTCAGGACCCACCCCCGCACAAAGAAGTTGGGTTGGACTTAAAAGGAAAGCTATAGCTTTCCCCTCGTAGATAACAGTATTGAGCACCTGCGTATCAGGCTTGCCATTGCCAAAAGATTTCCTTGTGTGTTGGGCTTTTCCTAAAAAAAGATGAGTTGCATTTTCTTTCTTTTCTCTTTGAAGAAAAGAGAACAAATCTCTTTAGCATGCATCACCAAATGCTGACCACAGAAAATCTTTATGGCCAGCAAAAGTAGGGACAAGCAGATCTTTAAGCCACCGATGCTTTGGATTTGTTTGTGGGTTACAGTCTGATCAATGAAAAGAAGGAATTCTCCTTGGCATGCCGTCCTTCATTTTGGAGATTCTAGAGGTCTCATCTGATAATGTTTTTAAACTTTACCCAAACAAATGACTATGTTCTATTATCGGCACATATATAAAATCAAATAACAAGAACTTTTTATTTGGAAAATATTAAAAAACACCAATAAAATACAAAAGTTTTTGTTATTTGATGTTATATATGTGCCAATTAAGTCCCCTATTTTTTGCATATTTTGAATTGCTACAATACTGTGGGGATATGGCAGGCAATTATTGAAATATTGAACTAAGCAGGTGATCAACTCATCATATCAATTTCAATAACTTTCAGCTATGTTCTATGTGTGTATGAAAGATCCACCTGACCCCTCCTTCCCCAGCCATTTTTAGGGAATGTACTAAAATTTAGGGTTCTTTGCAATCAACTTGAAAATGTTGCATTTGGCTTTAAAAATTATTTTCCTGATTATATTTTAAGTTTGATTTACAGAAGAACAGCTTTTTAAACATATTTCCACTTGGGATATGTCCCCACCATGCCTCCCTGATCTTCCCTCCTTGACATATTTGGGTGCTTTACAGATAACTTGCATACTCATCAATATAATTTTGCAAAATATTTACCAAAATTAAGCCAATATTTACCAAAATTTGCAAAATTACATTGCCGAGTGTGCAAATTATCTGCTAAGCACCCACCTATGCCATGGTTTGCCTGGAGTTCAGCTTTAATATTTGCAGCTGCCTGTCACCCGGGAGATCAGGACCGCGTGCCGTATTTTTACAGTGACAAGTGACATACGATGCTGGTCATAGGGAGACAAGCTGGGATCTAGAACGTAGCTCTTGTTTCAGCTTCCCCAGCCTGCTTAGTCCAATACATATATGGTCTAACAGCCTCCTGGCTGCTTTTCCAGTCCCAGCGGCTCTGATTGGAGCAATTCCTTTCTGTCCAAAATACCTCCTTGGAGCCTTGTGCCGCTTTAATCTCCTGGCTCCGTTTCAATGGACTTTACCATGTGGGCCTCTTCACGTTGATGGGATTGGTGACTCTCCGGTAGAATTGACTTTGGAAGTTATGGTTCATTGTTTCTGTCTCATGAATTATCCGGGTAATGCTTGCATGTGGGCCAATGTGTGCAGCAAAGGAAAAGTTTCTTCAAACTGCACTTTTTCATGGTGGCCTTCCGACGGTAATCTAATGCCCACAATATGCCAGGCCACCATGCTGGGCCAAATACTAGAAGACGAGTCAATTTGACAACAATCAGGTTAAACTGTAAGTATCCATTCATATAACAAACCCCATATATATATATATATATATATATATATATATATATATATATATATATATATATATATATATATATAAATATAGGCATTCTTTGCAAACAAAATCAGTTCAAATGTTCTGTAAAATATATATTTTTTCCATATGATAAATTGTATATGTGCACAGTTCATCATTATTTTTTGTAGTATTCTTTTATTTAGTGTAATTGGGGTTAACAATGATGCAAAGCCTCTTCTGTGGCTGCTGTTATTTGCATCAATTAATTGTTGGAAACATTGGCCATTCTGAATATTCAGGGAGTTCGGTGACCTCATTTTTTGGGTGCATAACATTGCTGAACCCAGATCTGATCGACTGAAGGAACCCCAGGTCATAACACTGCCCATACAGGTACCCCAGATTATAACACTGCCTCCACATTCATCCCAGATCATAATATTGCCCCTACAGGTACCCCAGATTATAATATTGCCCCCACAGGTACCGCTGGTCTGCAAGAAAATTTTGGTGGTTTGCAGTTCTGGCCATTCTCGTGGGGGGGGGGGGGGGGCGCACCAGCCAGAACGGCAGACCATATCGCCATTATGGAACATGGGCTCAGCTTAGTGGGCAGGTTGTCTCTGGACACAACCCACCCACTCTGGTGGTCAGAGCCTGCGATGGGGGAGTGGGCAGGTTCTGGCATCATGACATCACTATGGGGGAAGTTTCTTACCATTTTGATGATACCCGACCAAGCGCCCCAGTTTATAGCACTGCCCCCACAGGCACCCCAGATCATAACACTGCCCCCACAGGCGCCCCAGTTCATAACACTGCCCCCACAGGCGCCCCAGTTCATAACACTGCCCCCACAGGCACCCCAGTTCATAACACTGCCCCCACAGGCACCCCAGGTCATAACACTGCCCCCACAGGCACCCCAGTTCATAACACTGCCCCCACAGGCACCCCAGATCATAACATTGCTTCCACAGGCTTGGGGACTTTTTTGGCTGATATACAAAAACAAATATAGTATATGGAAGCAGCACTAACACCTGTATAGGTGAATGGTTTGGTTGCACAGCAAGATCACCCTTTGTCCTTTAAAGCACATAGAAAACCAAATGAGAGTCTGCAGGACACTCTAATGTGTATTTAGATTGCAGGATACACATTATACCATATTCACACAACTTTTACCCACAATTTACACATTTTCAGCTTTGGATTCCATTAGGAAATGTATAAATCAGGAGTAAAAGTTAATTCACTCATTTTCAATAGAAATTCAATTAAAACAAAAATGTAAATTACAGCATTTCAGCTTTCAGCATTCACAGATAGCTATAAATAATTTTAGGAGACGATCATTAGTGTAATTTCTGTAACCTTCAATTATAATCCCCATGGAGATATTTCCCAGTACACATACAACGTCCTATGAGGAACCCAAAAGCCTCAGAGGACAATAACTAGCACTTAGCATAGGTGCTATCTGTAGAACTCCGCAGGTATGAGGATCCTTTCCATGAAATCCTCCATAGAACAAATATCTCTTTTATTAAAAAAATGTCTTACTGGCCATTTCATAGGAAGATGAAGAAGGTTTAATTAACAATCTCCGGATATCTGATTACAATTGTCAGGCATTTAATTGATTTAATTATGGTATTACGCTGCATGGCAGCCCAGTTGTTCCTAATTGTTAGGTATATTTGGAACCTATACTATAAAGCTTATAAATAAATCTTAAAAATTATTAATAATTCTAGCAGCAGAATATTATTATTAATAATAATAATAATAATAATAATAATATTATTTCAAAAGTAATTCAGTAGGTGTTAAAGAATAGATAAATATATTTATTTAACAACCTGTATTTATATATCGCCTACATATTATGCAGCGCTGTACAAAGTCACCTTATTACATCTTAGATGTAAATCCAATCATTCTCTGAACTTTAACATATCATATAACTAATATTTATTAATAATATTAATATTCATTATTGTTATTTCTAAATCTGCAGCTTTCATTAAAATAATTAGGTCCTTGTTCAGGTACTTTTTTTAAAAGGTGACAACTCTCTGTTCCCATCTTCTAACTATGTTCCTGTGTTGTCACTTTGCCCTATACATGTGCATTACATTTTAAATTTTTAGATAGAGACTAGATTATTATTATTATTATTATTATTATTTTTATTAATAAACAGGATTTATATAGCGCCAACATATTACACAGCGGTGTACATTAAATAGGGACTAGACTAGAGAATATCTATCATCGGAGAACCTGGTTAATCCAGCAAACTTGAAATGGATCTGCAAACATATGCTAACTATTAGCTAATAAAAACCTGTTAGTTGCTAATAAGAGCTATTAGCAACTAATAGGTTTGCTGGATCACCCAGGTTATCCCATGATGTTCCATCTTCTCCAGTCTTGGAGAGCGTTATTAAATCAGACCCATAATGCTATACTGTACCTAATAAAAGAGTAAAGCGACCCCCAACCACTAAAATCCTATGAAGCTTTACCACATAACTGTAATTTTCAAAGTAATATTTAATATTAATAAATCTACAGATTTCATTACAATAATTCTGCCAGGTTGACCTTTTTCACAGAATGGCGAATTTCCGTCCCTGTCTACCACTTGTGCTTCTGTGTTGTCATTCTGCACACTAGCTTCTAATGGAGACTACAAGTGGCCCTTTGAAAACATGTTTTGCAGGCTCGGCCTATTGTTTTCACCATCAGGAGGTCGCCCTGAAATATGGCATGCAGCCATGCCTGGGGTGTATGTGGATGGGAAATGGCTACAGGGGATCTGCAGTACTGATTATTAATATAATTTTAACAGATTATTAATATAATTTTATAATTTTATATTATTACAATTACTATTATTTATATTCATTATTATTATATTTATAATAATATATTATTATAATTACTATTGTTTTTATTATTATTATTATTATTATTATTATTATTATTATTAGAAAGAGAAAAAACAATTCTTTAAAAGACAGTGCTTTGGCAAAACCAAGCATCCAATAACATTTCAATTATTATTGATATTCAATTGATATATTAATAATTATTATTGTGCTGTTATAGAGCAATGTGTATAATTTGCCTTTATAAATATTAATATTATAAAGATAAAAGCAATCATTTATTACACGGTCCTTTACATATCAAATGTCAGATAACATCTACACAAATGATAATTATTCCATGAAGGTAATAACGTGTTATCATTATACAGCAATGTGTGTAGAATGTTTTCCATCAATGCAGATTATCTTGTTTGTGTATTGATCATAATAATAAAAATTTCAATTATTAATAAAAAAAATGACAACTTAAATGAAATCCCAGCCTAGAATTTATGACCTCATTTCATGTACATCTCCATCATGCAGAAACCTGTAATTGAAATCAAGCCGACCCTTTTCTTTAGCATAAATTAAATTAGGATTTTGATCAGCAATGGCCCGAGGTACTAAAAAAAAAAAAATTGGATGAGCTCGTCGTAAGCATGTGTTAAAAATATTTGCCGGTGATGTGAGTAAAGCAGAAATAGACGCTTGTAATTCTGAGAGGGATCCTTGGAAGGAGGCTCCTTGTTTAATTACAGCCACCGGGGAGAGAAAAGGGAAAATGAAAAGCTTGTGAAAATGACATGTCATCCTGAACGGCTGTATTATGTGCAACGGAAAATTTATTGTCATTAAAATTTCATTTTATTCTGAATGTGGTTCGTTCCGGTAGTTAGCAAAAGAAAAAAAAGTAATGAACCCCTAAAGTCCTTGAAATTTAAAATGTACATGTAAACCCAGCCACCAAAATCTAATGTATACCTACTAACTTTATTATTATTATATTTTGCTTAAATTATGCCTTCCCCGATTATAACATTCTAATGGCTTTTCGCAGGTCTTGTGATATCATAACTGGGTCTCTATCATTCTCTTTTCAATGAAGGGAGGCCGGCAGAGTTCTCTACATAGCTACCCCAAGGTAGAGAAAATGTTTTACAGCAGCCCCTAAAGTGTCACGCAGCTCTCCTGAAATGAAACATTGGGCCTGTGTTAATAAATCTCTCCAAGACTGGAGAACATAAAGTGTCATAGGAGAACCTGGGTGATCCAGCAAACACAGAATGGATTTCTTAAAAAAAAATTTGCTGTTATTTGGCAAATATTTTCAATCCTGTCTAGATCCATTCCAGATTTGCTGGTTCTTCCATGATGGTCTATCTAGTCTTGGAAATCTTGAATAAATCAGGCCCATTGTCTCCAAGTACAGATTTAGGGTAGCTATGTGGACCATCTGGGTTCAGAACGTGCATTCAGCCTTGCAAGATCTGCTCTTACGGGTTTTTGGCATTGGAGGAAGAAGCCAGAAGCAGGGGGCTATGGTGGGATATCAGGCGGAGCATTGGCTATCGGGTCAGGTCCTAATACCCATCCATTGTTATTCATGTATTATCCTAATACCCATGATTCCCTTACAATATCTGGGGGTGTTGACCCTTTTTTAAAAACCACAATAATGGCATTCCTATGTACCGTATGTACCCATGCAAATATTGAAATGCTGTCTGATTGTATCCTTCCATTTTCAGTGTCCTTTTGAGATGAAGAATGGGTGGTGGGGCTATGGCAAGGATTTTGCTATGGGCTCACATACATGGGCATTTCAATATGCAATATAGCATGAAGGCAGATATGGCCAACCTTTTGTGAACACCTTACAGTCACACCTGTATGGCATTGCTGGGCATCCTATTGACCATTCATTTGAAAATGTCTCAGCAGCCTTATTCCATCCTAAAGCTATAGCAGGCCTTTACAAAAAAATCTGGAGGGTGTCTCTGGGATTTGGTGCTCATTCAGCCAAATGAACATATATGAGGTCATGTTGGATGAGAAGATTGGGCTCACAACTGGCGTTCCATTTCAATTGCAATGTTCAGTAGGGTTGTGGCCAGGTCTTTGGTATAAAAGAACTCAAGATAAACCATTGCCCAGATAAACTCATCAAACCATATCCTTGAAGTTGGCGTTGGGTCATGGCGGAAGAGAGATGTGCCTTCACCATACTGTGACCACAAGGCTCAATTCATGCAAGGATACCGGTTTTCCCAAAATTTGACATTTTACCATTACCTGAATCCACTGATTTATTAATTACAGTCTTGTGTGTTCTAATGTTTGTCCATAGAGATTGCGATATTTGGAGCTTGATCTCATGAACGTCATATAGATCCCATCAACATGGTAATGGTAAGGTGTCCACAAACTGTTGGCTAAATAATGTAACCCCTTCAACAGCTCAAAGACAAAACTGCACAAATCAGAAGCAAGTCAGAGAAAATCAGAATCGCCTGAAAGCAAACCTGACTTGACTTGCTTCTGAGTCCCTTGCCGCGTACATGAGCCCAGAGTTACGCTCTTGGTGGGGACCCTGTCAATGCACATTTGTAACACTAAGATGCCCAGAGTCTCTTCTCACCCTGCCCCCTCCTTTCCCGTTGTGTTTACAGAACATCCCTCCATAAAAGATGGTGCCGTTTCAGTAACTCAATCTGGGGTTTATTTTTGAGTGAGATTCATGACTGTGAAATGCGTTTCTTTATTAATGCATGGGACAAGTGATCTTATTGAAGGCTCTGCGAGGCCTTGAAGCGAGTGTAGCTGGAGGAAAAAAATAAAAAGGTTTTGAGAGTTTCGTATGTCACTGAAACGTTATATTGTAACTGTAATGAATATTAATTAATACATTGACTAGCCGCGGAGTGTTTGTGAAAGCCATAAAAGCCTATTTTTATCTTGCTGTTTCATTCGCTGTCCATTCAGATGATTTGGTTTGAAATTGCATGGATGAAGTTTCTTTCTGTGGCACAAGAAATTTGCACCAAGAACAATGTTTGCATTCTGTTAGTAGATAGTGATAAAGGCCAGGTTTGGACCAACGATAGGAACAAGCAATCCCGTGCGACTCCTAGTTGCGGACGGTGTTGGTTCTGAAACCGCTCACTGCCAACCTCCCTTAGATGGACTCTACATTTATTAACTGCTCCGCCTGTCTGAACATAGACTAAGTTTTGTATTTTGTTTCTTGCACAGTTAAACCAAACATGAACCTTAACTGGATGCCTATGGTTTTGTACAACACCCAGTTGTCAGTACTTGCCCCATGTTTAATCCCATGGTTATATCCAGCGGCATACAGCAGCCACTCTGGATCCTGGCTGGAGTGCGTGGCTTCTATAACCTCCATGGGTGATTTGTTACCCACCGGTGCCGAGTGGCACATGCCTGCGAAGGGGGATCTGTGCACTCCTGAGTTTTGCGGTCTTCCTGTTACTTGTAATCCTCCAGCAAGTAGCCATTCTTTCCTTGCTGCCTTCTATGTCTGAGCACTGGGAGATGGGAGGTATAGGAGCCGGCCAACCTCACCTGGTGATACCTCTCATTCTACAATCTCCCAGCCTGTCAGTCACTTGCCAGTTTGGACCAGACGCTCATTGCCCACCATAGTTTTCACCTGCTGTGTGCATGTTTCTGTTAGATACCTGTTACGGATCTTTTCTTCATTTTACTTTCCACCTATTTGTCACCTGGGCTGGTCGGTCTTTGATATACGACTCTGGCTCTGTTTTCAGAATTGCTAACGCCTTATGATTTGGACTCTTGCTACTCTGCTATCACTGCGGACCGGTCTGCCTAGCAAGCTTCTGGTCATTTGCCAAATGTTGTATGACAGAGGCAATTCCTTGCATACCCAAATCCTGGGGGCAACAGAGTACTGGGGTGGCACAACTAGCCTCCTGATTCTGAGTGGGGACTGGTCCAAAGGTGAAGAGTATGGCGTTAGATTGGGGAATGGCATCTGGTTAACGTTGGCATCTGACCCAAGGCCCTACACATGTATCATAAACTAACATATCATGAAATAATGTTTTTTTTCTCATCTGATTTTGCCTCTTGGTACTCCCTTTCCCCCCTAAGTCTCTTTCATTTTCTTCCTGTCTTCATTCACTTTCTTTGGCATAAGGTATATATCATTGCTTAATAGTTTTAAAACTATCCCCAAAGTCACAGATTATAGTTTGTTAGCACTTACCTCGCCCATATTAGTTAGATATATTCAATAAGGAGAGAGAGAAAGATGGGCTTGTAGCAAAGTTTGTTTAGATCAAAAACAAAGCATAATTTTATTAGCAAACTGTTATATCTAAGTCTAACAGAGAACCACTTCACTATAATATGTAACAATAATAAATAAACAAGTAAGTGCTTACAAATTACCGTATATGATATTGTTGGAGATCTCAATAGATTTAAATGGTAAGATTTGTCTTCCACATATTATCTTTGATACAGTATACAGTCTCAAGCAATCCCCTGAGAAAGCTCAAACGAGCGAAACGTGTCGGGATATGAGATAATTGTTGGATGTACTTGTCTAAAACCATGTGCATTCCTTAACATGGGGAACAATATGTACAAATACTGTATAGGAGACCTCCGTCTAATTTTGAACATAGCATAGTGGTTCTCTGTTAGACTTAGGCATAACAAATTTCTATTAAAATTATGTTTCGTTTTTGATCTAAACAAACTTTGCGGCAAACTATCTTTCTCTCTCTCCTTATTCGCTATACATCATTGCTCTGGATTTTGGTGTCACCAGTCCAATGACTTTCATTTGTTCACAGATTAGGTTCAGGCAGGAAAGTGGCATGCAGTCTTGATGAACTTTGTATTCACATTGCCTTTAAAATCTTTTATTTCCCATTCAATTGCTGTCTTTCGTTTGTGTTTTTTCTGGTTTCCTTAAAATTGCCCTTTAAATCTTTTTTGCATCGGAATCTAAAAATAAATCGTAGTTTGCCTAATTTTATTTATACAGCAAGACACAGTACCTGACATAGTATATCTTGATCACCATAGTAAGATATGTGATGAAATGTCCTGATTAAGAATGGGCCTCCTGATGTCAGCTGTATTTCTAGATGAGTTGTTGCACTGTTGTTGTAGCATCTTATGTGCTATTATTGGTTGGCAGGAAGCAAGAATCCAAAGTTTTAATGCTGGGCTAAACACTTTGTATAGAGGAAGAGCACAGTAGCTTCGAGTATTGGAAACCGAAAAGGACTTGGTGCCAAATGGAGTTTGGCCAAATATCTTGAAATAACTAAATCTCTTTGGATTTTGCTAAGACTGCACTTTGGAGCCAATAGTAGTGGATCTAAACCTAATTACTAAAATCTCAATGTGTTATTGGTATTTAAAAGTAGTTTTCAGTGGTAGTTTTTAAATCTGTGTGTTGAAGATGACAGTGCTTTCTTGCTATTTCCATTGCGTTTTGGCATGGCCACTCTGTGCCTGTGGGCTGTAGATGGAAACCTTAAAGCAGGGGTTGGCAAAGTTTTATGGCCACTAGGTCATTTATGGGGTGGGCGGAAGCACACTAGGCTGGGCCCGCCCTAATGGCTCCACCCACCGCCAGGGAACATCCCCTGAAGTGAAATCCCTCTCCTCTGTATGCATTGCGGAGGAGAGGGATTCACCTTCAGGGAGCTTTCCCTATTTACTGCGTTGGCGGAAGTATCAACGTCGGCCGCAGTAAATAGGGAAGCAACTGTAATGGGGTGGCACAGGAGCTCCGACGGCTCCAGAGCACCAGCGGCTCCGGCTCAGGTAGTTCCCAACGCACCCTGGCTGATCCGTCAGCAACCCGCAGCTCCGGGGCTGCAGGTTGCTGGCCGCCATTAGGCCGGATCGGCCAGGAGGCGTTAGGCCGGAAAGAAGTACCGGCTAAGCCGTATCTGGCCTAAAGGCCGGAGTTTGTTGACCCCTGCCTTAAAGCTATCTAAAATTTAAAAAGAAACAAAAAAAATGTATAGAGTAGGGTACTTTCTAGCACCTCTTCCATTTTGTATTCTTTTGGAATTACGAAGATTTCTTCATTACAATTGTTCTGGTGAATTTGGCACCATTTTCTTGTCTTTTCTGGCAATGCTTCCAAGGATAAATAGACATGGTACATTTTTTATGTAGTTTTAGCTATGATTTTAAAATGTGCAGATTTTTTCTTATTGGCTTCTTTTTGAACTCGTGTAACTTTGTTATATCTGTTGCATAAGTTCAAAAAATACCTACTGATTTTGCCAAAAAATCTTGTGAGATCCTATTTTCCTGTGCACAAGGATGGGTTATGGAGATAAGGGAAAATAAAAAAAAATTTTTTAAAGATGAGGAGGTTATTGAGATCAGGAAAACAGACGGGGTATAATGGGGAATTAAGATGAGGAAAGGTATGGAGATAATGACGGAGGAGATGAAAAAGGGTTATGCAGTGGGGGGTACAAGATAAGACAATGAATGGAGATGAGGAGGTGGATTAGATTAGAATAAGTAATTGAGATGAATGTGGGAGAATTTTTGTAAATGAATGGGGGTTGAAAGGAGGATGAGGGGGGAAGAGATGAAGAGAGGGGAAGAAGATGAGAATGGGAAGGGGGGATGCAGAAGATGAGACAGGGAATGGAGATAAGAAGAGGAGGGAGGATGCAAAAAGTAAGAAAATGGGAAGAGATCAGGTGGGAGAATAAAAGAGAGGAGATGAGAAGGAATTATATAGATGAGGAAGTAGAGAGAGGGAAGAATATGAGAAGAGGTTATGAAACCCCTTGCATATATACATATTCTAAATAAGCAGTAGAAAATCTTTAAAACAAGTTATCTCTGTATCTATAAGCATTGTGGAAAAATCTAATCCAAAAAATTCACAACACTGTTTATAAAATATTATCCTAAGATATTTCAGTCTCAGAGTATACTTGGCAGGCTGCCAGTCATTCAATGTAAACAACCAGCAGGTGTTTTCACACTTCTAGAAACTAACTGAAACCTGAGTGTAGAATTTGTGTTGCAATTTGCAATATTTAGGAATGATTAATGCCACATTAAAAAAAGCTATGGAGGTCAGTGATGGCTTTATTGTGCAGCTTGTTAAGAATATGTGAAGCGTTTAATTTCCTTTTTCTAGACAGATAGGGAGTACATCATTTTCATGCAGGAGTAGAGTGCACCTTTATCTCCAAGTTGCAGCCAGATATCACATGAGGAGTCTTTATAGGCCATGAAATATTACCTGTTTAGTAAGCCTTGAAGTGAGTAAGCAGCTGCACCCGGCTGAGATAAGAGGGTCAGAGGCTTCCTGAATTAGAATGAAAAGAAGACAGATGGGAAATTAGACAATTCATTTTTAATTTTAAAAGAGCGTTTGTTTTTTTACACACATCAACTGTGTATTGTGTGTGGTTCATTTTGCTCACCGCTATGTCACTAATCATTATTATTATTATTATTATTATTATCAATAATAATAATAAACAGGATTTATATAGCGCCAACATATTACGCAGCGCTGCACCTTAAAATTGGGTTGCAAATGACAGACTAATACAGACAGTGACACTAATGTGGCCTTTATAAATGTATTAAAAACTTACGGCTCCACTTGAATACTTTTCTGACATGTTACAGTGCACAGCATCAGCATCATTTTTTAAAACCTCCATTATTATAAAAAAGTCCTTGGGGTGAAAAAAAGCAGCTGATAGTGGTAACCCTGAGTGTGGGTAAAAAAATATAATAAAAAAACTAACCTGGTCACATCGGCATCTTCCAGTGTCCTGCCATCCTCTGGCCGCGTCCTATTCGTATGATCTGCACCCCAGCAAGTGCGCTGACGTTCCCCGGTGACGTTGAGACCAATACAAAGCAATCATAATATATATATATATGCTACTGTACAGTTATATTACAGGTTTCCATATTTTTTATTTATTTATGCTCCCTTGTTTTAACAGATTTTGTTTATTTAAAGTTTAATAATTTTTGGACATATTTCGGTGAGTTATGGCTAGGAGGCTTACAATGTAAAACATTTTCATAAAAGACAATGTACCGCTTTTAGACATATAACTCCGGCCAGAAATAACCGCCCAGGAGGTTAAGCTCTTTTTTTAGTTACCATGCCTAGGCTGAGATGTTGCCCTTGCATGCAGGAGGAAGCATTATCTCATTCTTCCCAGTGATCAGACTGTAACTTTGTACCCAGTCACATGGTGAGCGGCTGCAGAACTCATCTGTGCCAGACTTATGGGATCTCAGTACAGGAAGTAGAAGGTGCTGTGGAAGATACCTGGAATTAAAAAACCCCATTCCTATTTCCTACACCAAAATTTTAATATCCCATTTGCAAATCTAAAGTGATGGGATCTTCTAGTTCAGGGGTCGGCAAACTCCGGCCTTTAGGCCAGATACAGCCTAGCCGGTAGTTCGTTCCGGCCTATCACCCCCTGGCCGATCCGGCCGAATCTGGGGGTGTTAGGAACTACCGGAGCTACGGTGCTGCCTCCTTGCTATTGCTCCCCTATTTACCGGGGCCGGTGTTGATACCTCCACCATCGTGGTAAATAAGGAAAGCTCCCTGAAGGTAAATCCCTCTCCTCCGCAATGCATACGTAGGAGAGGGATTTCACATCAGGGGGCCTTCCCTGGTGCTGGGAGGAGCCATTAGGGTGCGACCTGGTGTGCTCCCGTCCACCCCTGAAATGGCCTGGTGGCCATAAAAGTTTGCCGAGCCCTGTTCTAGTTGGTCATTGGACACTCCATGGCCTCTTCTTCCAGCTGTGGCTGTATTGCATACTGCAGACATCAATGATGCTACACAATTCTTTGCAATATTCTATGGTAAACCCAGACAGCTGTGGTGTCATATACCCCCAGGGGGGTGGGGTTTGTATTATATCATCCATCATTCACCACAAGCCTATACACGGATGAATCATCAGGGGACAGTATTGGAGATGAGGTGAACCTTGCAGAGCTACTTCCTTCTTATTTATCTTTGCAAAACAAAGTTTCACTTATTGATTTTTGATGATTATGTAAACTGTACTCATTGCAGCCAGACTCATCCATCCTTCCACCGCTCCTCTTCTGTTGCCTCTCTTTGCAGTTCTCTTCATTGGCTTCCATTTCACCTGAGAATCAAATTAAAGTTCCTGTACTTTGCATTTAAATCCCTCCACAGTTCTTGTCCCACTTACATTTCCGACCCGATAGAATAATCCCCCCCTAGCCGCTCTCTTTGCTCCTCCAATGACCTACTAATGACTTCCTCGCTCATAACCTCATCACACGCACAGCTCCAAGACTTTTCTAGAGTTACCCCGACTCTCTGGAATGGTCTTCCTCGTCCTTTTCGGCTTGCTCTACTTTCTGCTCATTTAAAAGAACCCTTAAACCCAACGCTTCAACCTCACCTATCCGTCTCCTTCTGTCTTTTGAAACCCTCACTACTTCCCACCATTTCATATCTCCTCTCCTATTGTGTGATATTCCCCCACCTACTAGATTGTAAGCTCTTCGGGGCAGGGTTCTCTCCTCCTGTGTCACGGTCTGTCATTTGCAACCCCTCTTTACTGTACAGCGCTACGTAATATGTTGGCGCTATATAAATCTGTTTAATTGGTCTTTTAATATCTACTTACTTTCCATTACAATAATTCCACAGCACAGGTGTCGTATGGCATTGCCAGGGGGCTGGCTGTGTCTGAGCATTTTTTTTTTTTTTTGCAGGGTATCATTCATGGGTTAGCTGGAAGGCTAGGAATTTGTGATGAAATATTTAAGAAGCGAGATGCCCTCCTGGGCTGTAGTGAAGGATTTGGTTACTCTCCTTTGTAACCTGCCTGCGTCCGGTAGGGCAGATGAGCGCCGGGAATGAATAGGCTCCATTGAGGATTGTTCGCAGGCTTTCTATAGTATGGTCAGCAGAGAGTGGATATTTCATTGCTTTTGTCTGTGCCACTGTGACTGTCTCGTCCTTTGCAGGATGTCTTGTAGGTGATGGATATTATTTTTCTATTATTTGGTATTTTTTTTGGAACATCTCTAAAGGATATTTTTAAAACCCTGGGGTAATTAAAACAATTTATATAGAAATTAAAAATATTTATATTAGAACATTTTATATATGTTTATATAATTTTAGTTTTACTTATTTATTTATCTACATGGCAAAGTATTTCTATTGCTATATATTGTATCTTTATCAGATATAGTTTTAAAAATATTCTATTAAAATTTTTTTTTCATTTTGAAAATGGTGATTCTTATCTTTTTTTTCTTTTTTAATTAATTGAATTAGTTTTGTTTCAATGTGCATGTCGACTGTATTTTTATTTCACCGAACTTGTAAAAGTGTTTTATTTTTTATTGTTTGTTTTTTTTTTGTTTAGTCTTTACTGGGGATAATATTTCTTATTTATTGATTTTGTGATTATAAATAAGCCTTTCTTTGCTTCAGTGCTGCTTACATGATGTTATTGTTTGCACTTTTATATTTTTATCTTCATAATTTCATTCTGCTAGATGAAAGTTTTATGCAATATTTTAAGCAGTTGTATTATTATATTATATATTTGAATTGTGGTTACAAAATGTTGAGAGATTGTTTTAATTTCTTCTTTTAGGTTATTCATGGCTTTTTGCAATATTGTATATTTTTTGTTTTTCATGATGATGAAAGGTAAACATTTTTGCCGTACCATTGCCTCATTGAGTTTGTATATTCATGCTTTAATTAGTACTTTTTGCTTAGATTACCAATTTTTAAACTTGGAGATGATAGATGTTTTATAAAACGTTCATAAACGTGTATTTTATGGATACTGATATATCTTTTAGTAATCATTTATAATGAACATTTTGTATTCTTTATACTGAATGTGGTAATACCTGTATTCAGTATATTAATTTCTATGTTTCCAGTCACTATATTTATATTTTCTCTCCAATTACATCTAAAGCAAAAAGGGACCATTAAAGGGTTTGGGACAAACTATATAAATCTAGAGATGGGGTGGTTACAACAGTTAGCATTTATTCTTGGGGATTAAACTTTTTTTTCTGCAAAAAAGAAAACAAAAATGTATGTAAATACCTAAAAACATTTGCTGTATGGCTGGACTTACCTCTCCCATTTACATTTATAACTACATCTAATGGTGATAAAGCTGCAGTTTGATTTTGCTGCAGAAAGAAAAGTGTTGTCACCGTATTACAGAAAGTGGAAAATAACAGCAATTTGTAAGATCAACAAGTAATGTTATAAAAAGAGTGAAAACAAAGACCTACTTTGTAATGCTAGTGACCGAGTGCAGCATATAGGTGATTTTTTATTTTGTCCTTTGTTGCACTTTATTATATTGTTTTGGTCAAAATGCTTGATGACTGTTGGAATAACAAGCTGCTTAGTTCATTAGAATGGATAGAATGTTATTATTATCAAACAGGATTTATATAGCGCCAACATATTACACAGTGCTGTACAATAAATAGGGGTTGCAAATGACAGACAGTGAGACAGGAGGAGAGGACACTGTCCCAAAGAGCTTACAATCTAGGAGACGGAGGAATTATGTTATTTAACAGTAACAAGATTTTGTTAAATACTAAAAAAATATTTTCTTAAAGCAGACCCCTGAGCTCAGTGATATTCTTTTTTTAAAGTGCCCCCTCCCTAAAATTCTTCAGAAATTCTCAAAAATGAATTGTGTGTGAGCAAGCTGTCCTCGTCTGAACTGGAAGGTTCGCCATTGACATGTCCACCAATCTGCCATTGCCTGGGTAATATGGGTGAGAGGGACTGAGCGAAGCTTTTTTATCATATCACTAAGCTCCTGAGAATTCATCAATGTGCGGTCAATTCAAATGGATGTGGGCGGAGCTTGGAGTGGTTGTTCGGTGACACAGCAGCAACAGTTGGTGGGTGAGCGTTGTCACCTCATCCAAGTTCTCATCCA
>NC_092869.1:41576874-41578380 GCF_032062135.1 Pyxicephalus adspersus
GAGGGTCCTGATTCCTCTATATAGATAGAATTGTGGGGTCACCATCACTAGAGGGGTCACCAGCATGAGGATGAGGGTCCTGATTCCTCTATTTAGATAGAATTGTGGGGTCACTATCACTTTTTGCATTACAGAATGCAGGAGAAGTAAAGCTTCTTGTTAGCAAAACTCATAGAGAGAAAGGGGCAGCGTTTTGTAAATGAGCATGAAAATCTCTGAGTGATGAAAGAAGTATTGGCGTGATTAGTGAGGAGAAGCCGGGATAAGTAGGACAGCTGTTTTAAATTCCGCTACACAGAAGCAATGCAGCAGGGGGAACGCAATCATTTATATTTATGTTTTATTATTTGCATTAATCATAGTTGTCTCCCTGAAAATATTATACAACAGAAAAAGGCATAATATCTCTGAATTTTATTATGTATTTCTGTTTTTGCAACATATGTATCAAATGTGCTCCATCCAACATATAAATCCAATGGCAAGCAAATGATTTGTTGATAATGTATGTGCTGTGATATGATCACTTAAGATTATTTGCTGCAGTACAGCTGGGTGGTGATCTGACTTCTTTTTTTTCTTTTGCACCATAATAGTTGCATAACCCCAAGTGCAGCTCCTTCTGTATGTTGCCAATGGGTATTGGGGTTCCATTCAGAATTAAAGTGTGCCAACAAATGTCAGGTGCATTTACCTTGGTTGCAGTAATGCATGCAGAGCCGCAGTACATGGGTGTGAATGGGGACCAAAGAGAATTTCCTTCTTGTTGTGTCAATACCGGTAGGGGAGCGACAGGAAACACATTTTGGATAAATTTATGCAAATCAGATATCATATCTCTCAGGCAACTTTTCATGACTGCTAGGGAATGGAATCTCCTAGAATCTGCATGGAGTTGGTATGCACTTCCCATTGCTTTTTTTATAATATATAATATTTTTTTTTAATTATTTGTACCCAGTCAAAAACCAACTAGTAGGTAAATAGCCACCATTTAAACCGTCCCTATGGTGTTTGAGTAGTTGTGGCAGAGATAGTCAATAAGAAGCAGAAACGTTTATGCAATCCATATGCAAATGTTATGCAAATTGTGCTGACTGTACTGACTGTACTTTAATCCCCCTCTCCCACAGCATACCTATACTGTTCATTGCTAACTTTCTTCTTTAATCAGGACCTGGAGCAAATAAAAAATCTTGGTGCTTCAAAGTATGGGTCTGATTTATTAAAGCTCTCCTGGCTGGAGAAGATACATTGCATTCAGTGAACCTGGGTGACCCAGAAAACCTGGAATGGATGTCTTCTATTTGTTAGCAAATGCTTTCAATTCTGGACCACATACATTCCAGGTTTGCTGAATCACCCAGGTTCATTGATGGAAGTGTATCTACTCTGGTCTTGGAGAGCTTTAAAAAATCAGGCCTTATGAGTTTGACATTCACTCTATGTGACAGCACGGACCAGTCAGGAAGATTGACATTCACTCTATGTGACAGCACGGACCAG
>NC_092869.1:41578441-41608041 GCF_032062135.1 Pyxicephalus adspersus
CAGGAATATTACACGGGAATTCCATGATCCTGTGTAAACTATAATTTACAGAGGGCTTTCCTCTGCTTTCATTGGCTGAAACAAATGGTTGGGGAGTGAAAGGGCGTTGGGTATTTACTGTTGGGGAGGGCCAAGTAAAGTGCCCATGTCCAACATGGCCAAAGCCGGGGTTCACTTTAACATTTTCCACCTACAATATATGTATTATGATTTCTCAGTGTGATGATCCATGTTAAGAATATGTTTTGTATTATCTTTTTAGCAGCTGCCAATCAATACTTTGGGCTCGATTTATAGATTATTCCCCTTTAAGTTCGCTCATAAAATTTGTTTCTTTCCTATTCATTTCCTATTTTGACAGCTGTGCAATTGTAGCCACTACGTTGTAGAAGTCATTGTTTTATTAGGAGACCTGTACAAACCAACCATTGAATTCACCAGGAGCAATAATTTATAAAACCTACTTGTCATTGAATGCTTTGGTTCTTACAAATCGTTGATTAATTCCCGATGTATAAGCCATAGTGATCACATGCAAGCTGAAGGATTGAATAAGAACACATTATTTATTCTGGCAGCATGCTGTGGTTTCACAATTGTCTGAGATCATATCATAACATCAACACAATGAGAAAATGTAAAAATATGAAATAATTGATAAAATAAATCAGTTATCAATATCATTTAGTCCCGTGTTGGGATATTTCTTAATAAATTGTATTTTTTCCACATCTTTAGGTCCTGCAGCTCAACGCCAAGCCCCCAGTATTCAGAATGGACCCTCGCCAGATGAAATGGAAATACAGAGGAGGTGAGTGTCACCTTTATTAGACTCCTGATCTGGTAATGTGACAACCTTTGTCATTTAGAAGGAACAATCGGATTTCTGATTCTGGTCATTCAACTAGACTGAACTCTATCTTTGTGACAGTCACATCACATAAAACATCATTAAAATGATCAAATCTATGATTGGTACAAGAGTTATCATTCTGAATAGGAAGAGACAGATGGAAGAGATGATGCACTTTCATTCTTTTTTATTAATTTTTTGAAACTTTTTATTTCTCTTCTCCCCTTTCCTTATTTTTCTTCTATACTTGTTCTTTCTTCTCCTCTCCTCTTTTTTTTCTTTTTTTACTTCTCCTCTCCTGTCCTCTATCTTCTTTTTCTTAATTGTATCTTTTCTCCACCGTTTTCCTCTTTTTTTTTCTCTCCTCTCCTTTCCTGTCTTTTTCATAGTTACATAGTAAGTCAGGTTGAAAAAAGACATAAGTTCATCAAGTTCAACCACTATAAACATATCCCTGATATAAACTTCTATGATCCAGAGGAAGGCACAAAACTCCTGGTACAATTTGCTTCAACAGGGGAAAAAAATTTCTTCCTGATACCATGGGACAATTGGATGTTCCCTGGATCAGTAGTCCCTGCTATCTTTACTTTAAAGCCTTAATCCCCAGTTATATTCTGTGCTTCTAGAAATCATCCCGCTTTCTTTTAAAGCAATCTATAGTAGTTGCTGAAACTTCTGAGGAGCCGATTCGACATTTACACAGACTTTACAGTGAAGAATCCCTTCCTTATCCGAGGCTTAAACTTCTTTTCCTCTAGATGCCCCCTTGTGCTTTGTAATGATCTCAAAGTGAATAGTTGGGAAGAGAGTTCTCTATTTGGACCATTTATATATATTATACAGGGTGATCATATCCCCCCTTATACGTCTCTTCTCAAGGGAGAATAGATTCAGTTCAGCTAATCTCTCCTCATAGCTGAGCTCCTCCATTCCTTTTATTAGTTTAGTTGCCCTTCCCTGCACTCTCTCCAATTCCACAATGTCCTTTTTGTGAACTGGTGCACAAAACTGGACTGCCTATTCCAGATGTGGTCTGACCAATGCTTTGTACAGGGGCAGGATTATATCTCCATCTCTGCAGTTTATTACAAGAAAGTACTTTGCTAGCTTTAGATATTGCAGCTTGGCATTGCATGCTGTTATTAAGTCTATGATCTACCAGAACCCCCAGATCCTTTTCCATTTCTGACTCCCCCAAATGTATTCCCCCTAGACAGTATGAAGCATGCATGTTGTTAGCTCCCAAGTGCATAACTTTTTATTTATCTATATTAAATGTCATTTGCCACTTGGCTGCCGAATCAAGCAGTACATCCAGGTCTGCTTGTAGATTATAGACATCCTGTATGGACGTAATTCCATCACATAGTTTGGTGTCATCTGCAAACACAGAAATTGTACTTTTAATCCCAAACTCTATATCATTTATAAAGATTATTATACATTTTTTTATTTCCTCTCATGTCTTGTCTTTCTCTCCTGAATGTTGTAGCTGAGATTAGCTCATTGTAGATTTTGGGTATTATAATAGCAAATTATAGTATATAATTTATAATAGCAATAATATCTTATATGGATTATTATATATATTGTCTATTATCCGCAGATTAAGCTCCTCCGTGTGCTGCGGATGATTTGTGTGCTTGTAAGGGGTTAATTTCAATCTTCTGAGTGATTAAAACTTTCCCAAGGCAGAGCGAATCAGCAGCTGTTTGGTGTTGTTATTGCTGTCTGTGCTGCAGTGGTTAACCTCTTCCTTCCTGAAATAAACTAGCAGCTGTCTGCACCTTTCCACTCAAATACCTGACTGCTTATATTAATACCGGAAGCCTGAAACCTTCGGAGGATCTGACCCGTACATTGGGGTGCTATGAAATGTGCAACACCAAACAGTGTACTTCTGTTATTTGCCCCCTTTTGGGTTGTTCAATAAACCAATAAATGTGTTTGGTTTTATCTTCAAAAAAACAAAAAATACTTGTTGATCCTGCTAGTCCAGTTCTCTGTACTCTGCAGGTTGATCAGGAAATATGTTAAAACAGAAGGTGTTCTGTAGTCCTAACACACTGAGAGGTTGTTCACATAGTTGTTCTGTATTTTCACTTTATTGGCCCTGAATTAATAAAGTTCCCCAAGGCTGGAGAGAATACATTTTCATCTGTGAAGCTGGGTGATCCAGAAAACCTTGAATGGATTTCCTAAAAATCATTACCTATTTGTTAGCAAATGTTTTCAATCCTGGACCAGATCCATTTCAGGTTTGCTGGATCACCCAGCTTCATTGATGAACTTTAATAAATCAGGACCAAAATGCATTAATGAAGAACACTGCAATGCATGGTACTGTGGTGCATTGCAGAATAAATCTGTTTGCAAGGTGCATCAGGTGGCATTCAAAATGAATAGCACTATATCCTATGAACATGTAAAGCGCATGGTAAAATGTATGTTACTAAAATTGTGATGATGTGAACAGGATCCTAGTGTGACAGCATAGATATAATGCATTGGCTAAGCATTGTCACCTTAGTAAAGGCAGTGTGCTACTGGCAGGATTACAAGGAGAAAATAAAAGGAGGACAAAGGGAAAACTAATGCACTAATGCAAATCCCAGGACTGGTCACAGCTACAATTTATTACATTTTTGTTCTCCAGTTACACAATATATGAACAAGTGTTTGCAGACATTTGGCCATCACACTTCTATCAGATTGTTGGACATCCCATTCCAAAACTATGGGCATTAAATTACAACTAAAGGGTTTAGTGTGGCAATCTAAACAAGTCCCAAATCTATTTGATGCACAAACCTTTTAAAGTGCAGTAAAAAACTCCTTCTTTTGTATCTCACACACTCCCCTTCCCAGACAATGCAGATCATAGCGGGAGGGGTTCAGTACTGTCAATCAATAAAGTAGTGGGTGGGACTGGGTGTGGCCAGGTGCTGATTGACAGGCTTAATAATCACTAATGATGATAGGCACAACCTACAAAAGAGCTGCAACTCTGAATTTGGGAGCAGTGCAGCATTGTTGTCACATCATTACCAAAAGCTTTATTAGCTGTAATTTAATGGCACAATTACAGGTATTTGTAGGTCTCGCAGGGTGGCTATACCTGGGCAAGCATGCTGTTGTAAAAGAATTTGTCTCACTAGCCATGTCTGCACCATAAATAAATGCTAAATATACCCCCTGTTTTCCAGAGAGAATGAAACCTTTCAATAGCAACATGCTGACCCTCAAATGGGCTTTCAAGCTTTGTATGCGTCTAAAATCTGTAACGCATATTATTGTTCCATCATGGCCTGTTACAAAAACTTGAACTGACTTTGACCCTGATGAAGCAGGTGCTGTCTATGAAACATGTCGACCAAAGTTATGCATCTCTATGTAATAGGATTGCTAAAAGCATTTTATAAGTGAATTACAATATTCATACCTAAAATGTAATAGTCTGCTTAAAAATAATTTTTTACATTTTATTTATAGTTTGTTTTTATTCAAATTTTGAGCAAACATTCTTCTTAACTATATATTTCTGTTAACAAGTGCAATGTGCAAAATCCGTGCTTAATGTGTTACTTTTTTATATAAAGTCTAGCTGATTACCCAGCATTGCCCGGGTATTTATTTATTGCAATCCTATATTATAGTCCAAAAAAAAAAGTATGTAAAAATATAGGCAAAAGGCACAGTGCTGAGCAATACATACATACATAAATGCAAATATAACTCTGACATATACCACAGCACTGTACAAAGATCAGCAGTGCACTTACATGAGTCTCAGCCATATGTCTAGCAAGTTTGGTTGAAATGTCTCCATGCGTTTCCTAGTGATCACATACACACATACATCCAAATATAGCTCTGACATATAGCACAGCGCTGCACAAAGATGACTGGTGCACTCACGTCATATGTATAGCAAGTTTGGTTTAAATGTCTCAATGCGTTTTGGAGTGATGGTGGAACATACATACACACATACATCCAAATATAGCTCTGACATATAGCACAGCGATGTACCAAGATCAGCCGATGCACTCACATGAGTCTCAGTCATATGTATGGCAAGTTTGGTTGAAATGTCTCCATTTTTCGAGTGATGGTGGAACATACATACATACATTCAAATATAGCTCTGACATATAGCAGAGCGCTGTACAAAGATGAGTGGTACACTCCCAGGAGTCTCGGTCAAATGCATGGCAAGTTTGGTTGAAATGTCTCCATGCATTTCCTAGTGATGACATACACACATACATACATACATCCAAAAATAGCTCTGACATATAGCACAGTGCTGTACAAAGATCAGCGGTGCACTCCCAGGAGTCTCAGTCATATGTATGGCAAGTTTGGTTGAAATGTCTCTATTTTTCGAGTGATGGTGGAACATACATACATACATACATACATACATCAGATTTTATATATATAGATAACCAGCCAAATCGGCAAAATTGGAAGTTTCTGCTTCCAGGATATAATGTTGCACTGAAATAAATTCTGCGGATTTCACTCTGCTTATCCCTAGTCAGCACCCCTCAATTACATGGCACAAAGTCTATCCAAGCCGGTCCCAGGGTCTGATCATCACTGACCCAATATCTGTGTAATATTTGTTTCCTGACACGTCAGACATTTAGTAAGATTCTAGAAGGCTGAAATTGCAGCTCTACAAAACTTCCCCATCCTCTCCTTTTCCTTTACTCCTAAAATAAACTCAATAACAGCAGTTAACACCTTTATATTTAGACACTTCTACATTTCGACTCCCCGCCTTCTCACCGCTGCGGATGTGCACCGACTTGGGAACCTGAGAAGTGAATTACACACACAGATGTGGTTTAAAGTATTTGTACTCCCATTACCTGAAAGTGTCATCCCATCATTCATTATAGCAATCTTCTATTCTTCCATAGTCCATGGAGACCAACTTTTTCCAAAGTTTGAACTTTATTTTATTCTTGGATGAGCAAATGATTTTGTTCTTTGAGTTAAAACCTTACTCCAGACTTTCATTCCTCCAGTTATCCCTTTCCTAGCTGTATATTATATTTTCCTCCATGTACCTTTACAATGGCAGGGATCCTTGGATCAATGTATATGAGTGTAGGGCACCATAGTGATACCTCCTTAAATTCGTGATGCCCCCAGGTCTCAATACTTCTGGGTTGAATGATCAGTACATAATGGATCTCAGGTATATGCAAGGAGTGCTGTGACTGTTACAGTATACACAAGCATTGCATGGGTCCAACCTTGGTTTGCAGAAGCCCCATTTTTGTGCCAGTATGGCTATGGGTGCTCAAAACCATTTCCAGGTTTAGATTGGAAAAAAGAATTTTGCTGCACATATCTCCAATCTTAACCCTAATGAGCACCTTGGGGTTGAATTGGGTGGTCAATTGGGTGCCAGGTCTTCTTGTTCAGCATTTGTACCGGACTTCACAAATAACATGTTGGCTGATGGGCACAACATTCCACGGACACTCCAAAATGTAGTGGTGGGTATTATAGTGGCAAGGGTAAGGGAGGAAACCTTCATATAAAATGGAAATTTATCAAACATCAGTCACTTGGTCAAGCGCATGGGCTCGGAAGATTCTCCACCAGACATCGGGTTTATTATCCTCCAGGTTTTATTGGCACTGACACGCCGATCCCACTCGATCTTGGAAGCTTCCTGCTTTTTCCTTTGCCTCCTGTGACATCATTGGACCAGATCAGCTGTTCTTTTTATTACACAGTATTTATATAGCGCCATCATATTACACAGCGCTGTACAAAGTCCATAGTCATGTCACTAGCTGTCCATCTAAGGAGCTCACAATCTAATGCCCCTACCTCAGTCATATCTCTTTTATACAGTCTAAGGTCAATTTTATGGGGAAGCCAATAAACCTAACAGCATATTTTTGGAATGTGGGAGGAAACCTGGGTACCCGGAGGAAACCTACACAGACACAGGGAGAACCTGCAAACTCCATGCAGATAGAGCCCTAGTTGAGTTACGAACCTGGGACCTAGTGCTGCAAAGGCCGGAGTGCTAACCACTGAACCTCGATTCTTGGTGTTTTTAACATGGGCATACCCTTCAAATAACTTTTAGGTCTTGGGGAACCCCTACTATAAATGTGGTGGTCAGTGGGAAGAATTCCTCTTACATATTAGGCCATTGGGAAGAATATCACCCTGACAGTCACTTAAGCTGACCTGAGAGTCACAAATTACTCATGGAACCCCTAGCAATCTCTGGAGGAACCCTAGGGCTCCACAGAACCATGGCTGGGAAACGCTGGATCAGTAATAGGCTGCAGAAACAGGTAAGTACCTGGGGTCCTAAATAAAAAAAAGCCTTTGCTGGGGAAATGAATGAAAGTTGTGGATTTGGGGGTGAGTGGCAGGGGTGCAATAAACAATAAATAAGCACATATAGGTTCGATGGTCAGGTGTTCACATTTTTCTGGCCATATACTCATGTGAAACCAGAAATCTGGAGCAGAGATCCCTCCAATGGCATCCCCTGATTTTATTCTAGCAGTGCACATAAGTTTATTAAGAATAAAAAATATTAATTTGATAAATAGTCCCCAAATTCCTGCTTTGATAACAAGCTCACCGAGTCGTTATTCTGCTGCTCCTGAATTTTAAGGGGCATTTATTAAGCTTCAATGTTTTCTGACTGTGGGACAGCTCTGGTTATCGAGTGAGTAATACGATTGTGTAGGATCCAAACTGGAAAAAGAATGAGTGTTGCTCCCTGTGTATTACGAATCGCATTATTCGCTCTCCGCACGATCGATTCCTGAGAGACAACTGTCTAATTTACTTCACTACAGCAAATTATTTTTATTATGTTACTCCCTCTGGTATCTAAATACTTCTTACTGGTACCTGGAAGATATATTGTTGCTAATAACACATGCAATGATTCTTGGAGGAAAATAGGGACATCTAGTGGTGACAAGGCTGTACTGCAAGCCTGCAAAAAATAAAAAAATAAAAAGGGAACCTGTACTGTCCCACACCCCTTATAGATTGCTTCCTACCTGTCCTTGGACAAGCTAATGCTTTAGTTTTTTTTACCTGGTTTTCCTGCAAAAAAAAACCCTCCTGGCTATGCTCACTTCTGCACTGAATGCCACCAAGACTATTTATCAAACATATCTTCTGTTCTCTCCATTACTTTGAGGAGATGATGGGATCGGTAGTTTATTCTTTTGTTTTTTTGCTCCTATTCACCTCTCAGGAACAAGTAAGAGGTGACAAGGACACAGCATTTCTTGCAAGATCAACAGGTATTTTCTGTACTTGCTGAAAATGTTCTAAAATGTAAAATGAATGCAGCCATCAAATCCTAGGACTAGTAAGCTGTTACTTATTCAATTTTATATTTTGGGGTTTAATTATTCTTTAATGCAAGTTTTTCCTTGGCAGTCCTTTAATATAAAAATGGTTTGTTATGTCATTGTGCAGGCAAATGATGGAGCAGCAACAGCGCCAAGAGACCCTCGAAAGGAGGACTTCCACCACAGGCAAGTGATGAGCGGCACTGGTTTGTGGGTGTGCGTGTGTTTGCATGTGTGTCTGCCGTAATGGAGTGTTCCTTTAACACAATGCTGAATTAAACTTTTTGTACAGACATTTTCCTGGTCCCTATGGAAGGGGCTCCTGCTACACAAAGGACGGTCCCCTGCACATAAGGGTCGCACAGTATAGGTCTGATGGGCATGGATCTCATATCACCCATTGGGCTGGGATAAATCATTTTCTAACAGGGAATCGCTGACTTATTTACCAGAATGGGCTTTCACAGTAAGGCTTTTGGCTTTACATGCATTTTAAAGAGTACCAGTCATTTCTGGGCTTATGCAAGAATATGAATATTTAGTTTAAATTATTGCAATTGTGCATTCTATGAAAGATTTATACTTGCCACTTATTTAACTTTTCAGCGTGAGCGATATAGATGAGAGGAAAGTTGCAACCCTGTAAAAGTGAACCTGTCCATTCCCCACCTTTTATTACCTTGATTTCTAAGCTTCGCTCACCTCCTTGCACGTATCCAATTAGAAACATCGGGCCTGATTATTATAAAAGCTCCCCAAAGCTGGAGAAGATACACTTTCATCAGTGAAGCTGGGTGATCCACAAACCTGGAATGGATCTGGTTCAGGATACAAAACATTTGCTAGCAAATGAAAATCATTTAGCAAAGAAATCCATTCCAGGTTTGCTAGATCACCCAGCTTCACTGATGAAAGTGTATCCTCTCCAGCCTTGGAAAGCTTTATTAAATCAGGGCCAATGTAATGAAAGGACCAAATTCTGTGTGTGATAACACTGTCAAGTAATAATGTGATTCTACAGGAGAGAGAAATAATATCATTCAATCTTCATAAAAGAACAGTATTGAAGGTTACGTTTGATTGATTGCTATCGGTCCTTTCTTTTTGCTAATGAAAGTTTGGCAGACAAGGTTATGGTTTAGGGATCAATGATAATAATTGGAGTGCTGTAGCATTATTGATTAGCCCCTAACCCATTCCCAGGGGTACTGATATATTGATGGATATTTAAAGCAATCTGATTGGTCGCTTTTGTGCTTTGTTTGTGCACACACAGCTCTGACCACTGCTGTTTAAAGTGCACCTGGAGTATAGCAATCAGCAGGTTAGAGCAGGGGTCAGCAACCTTTACTATCAAAAGAGCCATTTTGCTTCCTCTTCCACTAAAGAAAAATAGTCTGGAGACGCAAAACATAACACAGTTTATAAACTTTTAAAAGTTTTAATATTTTTTTAATTTTACCTGTTACAACAAGTGTGCATGTGTAGGCCTGCAGGTTGCAGACCCCTGGGTTAGAGGGATCTTATACTTGGATCCTCCACTGATCAGGGATTAGGTGTAATTTTAAGATATTATGAATATGGAATCTGGATTGTTAGGATTATATGAGCAGCCATTATTATTTTATTTATTATTAAACAGGATTTATATAGCGCCAACATATTACACAGCGCTGTACCTTAAATAGGGGTTGCAAATGACAGACAGATACAGACAGTGACACAGGAGGAGGAGAGGGCCCTGCTCCGAAGAGCTTACAATCTAGGAGGTGAGGGAAGTATCACACAATAGGATGGGAGATATGTAGTGGTGGGAAGTAGTGATGGTTTCAAAAGACAGAAGAAGATAGGTAGGCAAGTTTAAAAAAATGGCCATGACGGGACAGCTTGTGATATTGCATGCTCGGCATCCTTCTCCTTCTTATCAAGTCACTGACCCAGAGTCTGTATACCATGAGGTTTGGTCAAATGATGGGGCCACAGGTAGAGTCACAATATAGAACTCCCATTCCTCAAAGAAACCCTCCACTATTGACTCCTTATCCAATAAAGCTTTTATCCAATCCATCTGGAATATATAACATAGTTTTTCAAAAAAGAGGCCCAACGTAGGAGGATCATAATGTATCTTCTTTTGTAAAATGGCTTCCTTGGCTACTAGGGACAGGATGGGTAGGAGCCTACCACAACCATGGCAAACCGAGCTCCCTGCAGCATAGCCTCTCCAAAGATGGCCCAGGTAGGGGATAATGGTAGGTAATTTACATGATGATGTTGAGCAAATCTCGCATTCCCCCCCCAAAAAATTTTGGTGGAGTTTCACAACATATGGAATAAGTTTGCTTCCGTTGCTGCGCACTTCAGACCCCGCGGGGAAGAGCTGAGTCCCATATGATGAGAATGGAGAGATGTAAACCCCTTTATTGTCATCTCCCTATACATCAATGAAGAATCACTTTCCAAGCACTCCTAAAATCCCTCATTGTCACTGAGAGTTCGGTCAGGAAAATACTTCCCTCATCCACTTAGATCTGTGTCTAGTCTCGTAGTCCTAGTTAAATTTATATACCTGGTGTACGTCTGCTATTGCACGTCTGTTTGGGTTTGGAGCGACTATCAACTGATCTAATGGGTTACCCAGTCTCTCTCAGATTTCTAGTAATAGTGGATACATAAATGATAAGATACATAAAAATGCGAAGGGTTCCATTCTTAGGAAGGAATATAAAGTGGGCGCTGCTGCATGGGAAATTGGGTTTTTCTGCTGCAGTTTTTATGATGTAACCAAAGCTAGTCGATAGAATAAAGGTGACTACAGCTTGGTAATATGCAGGACAGCTAATTGTGTGTGAGTAGTTAGGAAATTCTCCTTTCTCAGGTTACATCATCACTCAAAGTAAATAATAATCCTGCAGTGCACACCATAACAATTCATAAAACACTGTCCAAGCTTTTCCCATACTGACTTTTCACTGAAATTATTCTCACTACCTTGTTTGCAACTGAGAAATGCCCAATATATCAGGGTATGGGGGGCAAGTGACCTTCTCCCCTTCCATTCTTCATGCAATGCCAATGACTTAACTCAAACATTGCCATGCTAATGGGGGGACATTAAGCTTGTGTAAGCATTGACACATACACAAGACAAAAGTGTAGTGGAGGAGGTAAGTATTTATTAGCAGGCAGGTGTCCTATCAGGAGAACTTGACACTTTGCCTTGAATGGACACTATGATGGATTCACATTAAGGCTAATAATACTGTTGTGCCATACATTTCTCTTTATACAGTTTTCCCTAAATTGAAGTTTTATCACCCTGAAGCTTACTGAATCCTAATGATCTTGTTGCTTATTATGTCATTGGGTTTTATCACAGCAAAGATAATGACCATGGCTATTCATAAATAAGTAGATATCTCCATAACTTAAACCACTGCTCATGGGGCTCATGGTGGTTTCTTGCACAAGCCGTGCATGTGCTGCCAAGTCACCGGACCCATTCATTGCTAAACATCCAGCAGGTTGGAAAATCTCCATGTGCCATACAACAAAACACTCTGATATCAGTGCACCAAATCAAGGGTCAGTATATAAAATACAAACATGGCAAGCGTGTGAAAAGTCATTTTAGAAGAATAAATAAAACTGTATCTAAACCCACAAACAAAATTGCATTAGTTACTGGGTGAATAAATATAACAGTTTCAACGATATATTTTACCAAGCAAAATGGAGCAAATACAGTTCATTGTCAGGGTTTACATACATTTTAAGGGAAACCTTAACAAAAATTGTGTTCCGCCTATCCTAACGCTTTTCCTAAAAATTATACAATATTCCTGTTAATATATTTTGACCCCTATTTGTGGTTTTGGAAGAAAGGCAGCTTGAGTTTTATTTGCATCCAGTTTGTACTAACAACCATTGTGCATGTCGCCATCTCTTATTTTCTGTTCCCATCTTTCAGTCCCATCTCTTCTTATTTGCTGCCCTTGATAAACACCCATTATGTTTTTTTTCCCATTTTCTTTTTTCTTTGTATTTTAGTTTCTACCCTTCAGATAAATGTATCTTCCTCCTCTTCCCACCGCCAGTCACCTCCTCCTGACTATAGTAACTATGGTGCTGCTTCTGCCTCCGGTGCTTTCCTGCCACCCTCCTATGCCAAAGTTATCGCCACGGCTTCTCCTTCTGCTCCCGGACCCTGTTATAAACCAACTCAAAAGCTCCCCAGTGGAAGCAGTGATTCCCCCGAGCTTGCACACAATCTTCCTGGAATTGAGCCTTCTCCATCTCAAGGTTCTGCCTTTTCTCCAGTATGGCCGGGCAATGGGACTCTGTCACGTAGCGTCAAGCAGATCTCCCTGTCCCCACCCCTAGTTTCCAACACCCATTCTCCCATAACCTCTCAACAGTCTGTTAGGCCTCCATCTACTACCTATTCTTCCCGTTCCCCCTCCCCTGGCATGTCAGTGGCATCACCAGTGCTCAACCAAAACATGTCTCCAGTTCCGACGACGCTTCCTATGATTCCTGATCCTCAGAATGTCAGGATGAAAGGAGGTCCGGACAAAACGGTCCAATTACCCTACATACCTCAGCTAGGCCTAGATGACCAAGGAGAAGAACCACAAGCCCCTCAAATTCCAATGAAGTCCCCAAGATCCCACCTTAAGGTCGCCGATCGTTCCTTTCTGTCCTGCTTAGAAACTGTGCCTCTAGCTCAAATGCCCGTCATCGCCACCCCTACTGGAACCCTGACCTCCGTCCCCGCTCAACCTTTCCATCCTCCCTCCCATGCTTCGCAGTTGTCATCACACTTTGTCTCACTACCTCCTCCTTACGCTGCTGTATCTGATGTGAATTTGTCCAAGAGGACCACGCATTTCTTGAGCTCATCTGCCATTTCCCAATTAAGTAAGTACATGTGTTTCAGTACCTGCGTTACTACAGCATGGCATGTTTTCTTGACCTCAAGTATAAGGGTACTAACAATTTTTTTCAAAAATTTACGTAAAAACTGGTGCAGAAGTCAGCTTTTATAGGTGCCATTGAGAGCAAAGGGGAACGCTATCACTGACCTTCTCCTTATGGATGGTTTATTGTTTGTCTACTGTATATATCTTTTCCCGGGTGAAGATTATAGAACCTACATGTCAATCCACTATGGCAGATTCATTAACAATTTCAACATTGAGATGAGCACGACTGCTCGTCATGGGTGGCTAATATCTGACATGTGTATGTAGCCTTAATTCAGGTGCCTATTGGACTGCACAGTCATATTTAGGGCCCCATAGTGTCAAACTTTGAGGCTGACAGCTCCTAGGTGTTCAAAGCCGGGACAAGCAAACCTGAGAAGGTTACCTGTAGGCAAGGGCAGTCTTAGACAAAATGGGGCATATGGAGAGAGGCTTTCCAGTAACCTATGGAAGAACATGAACAATGGTAACTTCATTGCTTCCTTTTGCCATCAGTGGATTTAATGATGGATCATTTATCTGTATAGCTATTGTACAGGATGCCAAATGTCTGTTTTTGTTTATCTGAAGGAACTTCCACATACACAGCTCGTTTACATTAGTTAAGGTAGGTGTGCACAGGTCAATTTTATTTCAATATATTAAATGTTGGCTCCAGTAAAAACGTGGAATTTACCCTTAATTAGTGCATTCTCGATCAATGTTTAAAGGATTTGTAGATTATACATTGATTGGAAATTCTCCTTCTCTGCTTGGTTGAGTGCTTCCCCAATTTGCCCCCCTGAGCTAATGTAAATCAACAAAGAGCGCTCCCTAATAACCAGCAGCCAATAGGAGTGTTCCCTTCAATGCTTCCATTGGTTTCTTGTTGTTATCAGTGCCCCCTAATAATTTTTTTTAGGCTGTTGGAGCTGTTGGGTGAGGAGTTGACATCAAGTTGGCTGGTCAATGGTTGCACATTGGTTATGCCAGGTAAATGGTTGACGTCGATGAGATTTGAGCACCCATTGGCCGCCCTAAGTCTTTGATATTCTGGTAATAAAGTGTATTTGTTCTTTGCTATTGTAGTACGAAGCAACTGGTTGACTTGAATCATATCTGAACCCACAAACAAAAAAATTATTGTTAAAGGCCTAAGGGCAAATAAATTCACTGTTGGGGTTGTTTGCTCTTTCAGTGTCATCCTCCTATTCTGCATGGGCAACATACAGGCCCATGTACAGGCATTAAGCAAGAACATATTTCATTTCCAATAACAAATGTTGTGTTCAGCACCCATTTACCCATCATTGGTGAAATAATAGGCAATTTAAAATTAGTTAGTTGAGCATATATTGTTAGCATTGTATATTCTGCATACTGAACAATACTGAGCCATACATATCTGTTCTTCTATTCAAAGGTCCCATGCTCCCTCCTGGACACCCATCATCAACTGGTATGGTAACTTCAGTCGGGGGCGCACCTATGCCAGCTAGTGGCCCTCCACCTCCTCCGCCACCTGGCCCCCCACCACAAACAGGCGCTACACCTCCACCTGCCCCTCCCCTGCCAGCCGGGGGGACCCAAGGAGGGGTGGTGTACGAGGACAGTCCAGCGTCCGGGCTGGCTGCAGCTCTGGCCGGTGCCAAACTAAGGAAAGTACAACGGGTAAGGATTTCCTTTTATCTTTTCATTTTGTAATATCTGATTCACGCATGCAGCTTCAGTAAATCTGGTATTCTTCCCACTTTCTGCAGCAAAACATTCACATCCATAGCATAATGAGATGTAGAGGGCCAACGTCAGGCATTCTCTGGCCAATCAATGGCTCTACCTGAGCTTTGATACTACCTCACCTGACTGTGATATTGTTCATGGGTCTGGCTACAGCATTTTACCTTTTTTTTACTCAAATCAGGTGATAAGGTTTTAGCATACAAAAATTTTGCATTTACTATTTTTAACCAGTAGGTGGCGAGTTGCGCACAGTTCCATAATAAGAGAAATCATAGGCTGACTCAGAGGAAGGACACACCCCCTGCTACTCAGTTTCCTCAGTCTGCCAAAAAGCATGCAGTTTTTTTTTCTTTTAAGCCCAAAATGTTTTGTAAACTCTATTGCATTGGTGCATTCTTTATTAAATGTTTTGCATTTTTTAAAATTATAATTATCAAAAATAAGAATTTCAAAAAATATAACCATGAAAATACAATACATTTCTGATTGGTTGGTATTGATCATTGCTCTGTCATCACTAATATATGAACTGCTTTATTGAATTGACTGAATATTCATCCTTTATTTATAAAGCCGGAAGACGGTTCAGGAAGTTCTAGTCCCTGCGGGGCTTCTAAAACGGATGCCAATCGAACAAGCAGTGGTGGAGGTGGAGGAGGTTTAATGGAGGAGATGAATAAACTGCTGGCGAAAAGGTATGTCTATGGGAAAGTTAGACTGTTATATGCTTTACATTGAAATTTTATCTGGTATTATTTTGCCTCTCCTGGTCCTTCCCTACAATAATCCTTTTGCTTTCGTTACATACCTGAATATAAACCTAGTGATTACTAGATTTTGGTGACTTTTTTGCTTTGTAGGCATATATATATATATATATATATATATATATATATATATATATATAGCTGGAGGAAGCAGCCATCCGGGTGTTGTACTGAAAAACAATCACAGCACCTACCTCTGTCCCTCTAATCCCTAATGCAGGCACTTGGCTTGCTCTTAGGGGGAGTAACTGTATGCAAACATCCAAATACCCTCATAGGTGGATATCAGAGAAGTGGGTGTTCCTAGGCAGGCTGAATTTGCATGCAGGCTAGCATAGATTTTATAATTGGTCTAAAGGATTGAAAGGGCTGGGCCAAGGATAGTCAGACTTGGGTAGGAAAGGGCTGGATGTCCTCAAGCCAGTAAATGAGCTGGCTCCATCTGATTTGCTGCAGATTCCAATGTACACGAGGAGACGCTTACAGTCTTTGTAATCAAATTAGAACACAAAATGTGAGAGGAGAATGTACAACTAGGAAAGGGGAGGCTCGGGGCAGATTTAAAGACAGGAGGGCACAGAAAACTAAGAGAAGGCCAGTGTACAGCTTTACGTTTTCTATAACCATGCATTTTACTCTTGTTGTAGAAGAAAAGCAGCTTCACAATCAGAAAAACCTGGTGACAAAAAAGAAGAGGAATGCCAAAATGTGCGTGAATGTATAAATTTGAAATTGCTTCTTAAATATTTGTAAGACCTTGCTGTATAATGTCTGTTTAGATCAGCAGCCGCCAACCTTTTGGAGCTCACGGACCACTAAGTTCAAAAATTTTAAATCCCACGGACAATTAATATGAATTTTTTTAAAAAGATAAATACATTTGTAAAATAATGATCGGGGCGGGGTAACTGTTTTAATGGTGGAAACAATACTGAAGCGTACGGATTGGTAATGGTTGCCCCATACAATTTAGGACTACATTGACGTCACGCTGCGCCTCCCTTGTTTTACCATCTCTAGTACAGTTTGTAAATTTAGTGCAATATAAAGGTGAAATATGTCATTCAGAATATAAGAATTTATTGGAATATTATTTTTGTTTTATTATTAATAAAACATAAAAATTGCAAATAATGTCCAAATTTTTCTGTGGACCACTGGTTTAGATAACACACTTTCAAATGTTTTATTCTGCACTTCACCTCTGATATATCAGACTCGGTGAACAATGAAAGCCTGAATGTGTTATCCAATATACAGAATGGTATTTAGGGTTTTATAGAAGAAGTTACATAGTGAGTCAGGTTAAAAAAAGACATAAGTCCATCAAGTTTAACCACTAGGGAAATAAACATATCCCAGATATACAACCCTTTGATCCAAAGGAAGGCAAAAAAACCCAGGTATAATTTGCTCCAATGGAGGAAAATAATTCCTTCCTGATTCCCTGAGGCAATCGGATGTTCCCTGGATCAGCAGTCTCTGTTATTTTTACTTTAAAGCCTTAATCCCCAGTTATATTCTGTGCTTCTAGAAATCATCCAGCTTTTTCCTAAAGCAATCTATAGAACTTTCTGAAACTACTTCCCGAGGGAGCTGATTCCACATTTTCACAGACCTTACAGTGAAAAAGCTTAGAATGTTATATACACATTGTTTATTTGATTCTTTTGTTCTCTTTGTATTTGTATAGGACGATGCCAGTCTTTCATCTTCTCCCAATACTCGAGGTCCCACACCTCAGAATTCTGCAGGTAGGATCAGTTTTATTGTCCACACTATCCGTCCGTCCGTCCGTCCGTCCATCCATCCATCCATCCATCCATCTTCTCACCCCTTCATTTTTGACTTTCTTTTATCTGTTGGGTATCTGCCAACACCACAAGGCAATATCTATGGAAGAGACTGTAACCAGACTGGTTGTATCTAAAAACATGAATGCTTTGTGTTACGCTATGTTCACACAGGCAGTGAGGTTGCGGTGTGTTTCAATAGAACGCATCCTTTGGTGAACTGCTACACATAGCATACATGTAGTGTCCCACTACTGGCAGCCCAATAGAGAGTAAATGGGTGCGACAGGGAGCGGTTGAGTACTGCTCACTGTCAAATGTGCAGGCGCTAGTTCATTAGGAACCGCACAGCAATGTGGGCATGCAAGTGGCTGGCAAGGTGCCCACCGCCACGATCTGTGCGGGAATGGCTGTTAGTGCTGTGCCTAGAATAAGGGATCCAGCAAGCAGCTGCCTAAGAATAGTTGAGTTGCGCCTCTACATCTAATGCTCTATAGCACCCTTTCTCAACCTTTTTACCCCAGAGGAACCCTTGAACTAAACTTCAGGAACCCCTGATAATATGTACTTATTGAAGTCAATGAGAAGCATTTGCCCATTACCAAGAAAGAATACGTATTAGAGTTACTTGAAATGTCACCGGTGTTATCTTACTGGCTCTGCCAAATGGCATTGGACCTGGAACCATGTAGGCACCATCACATGGGAGGTCAAAATTCATTGGATGATAAAAGCTAAAAGCTCATGGAACTCCTAATAACTACCAGATGGACCCCAGGGTTCCATGGATTGATGGTTGAGAATGGTTGCTCTATGGAGTCTAGAGGCACTCTAAAGTTGAATCCAGTGGAAGAATACAAAATGACATATGATACTGGTTGTCATTAACATTTCTGTTTATCCCCATGCAACATTTATTCATTGTTTTTTTCTACCAGGTTTATATATATATATATATATATATATATATATATAGATATATATAATGTATACAGTATATATATTTTTTCCACTTGCTGCTATAGTCCAGTTAGCATTGCAGTTGATTGCCCCCATCTCTAGTAGCAGGGATTAGAGAGGGAGACAGAGATGGGAGAAAGAATTGGATATCCTGTTGACATGAGATAATAATATTATGATTTATATAGTGCCAACATATTAGGCAGCGCTGTACATTAAATAGGGGTTTCAGGAGACAGATACAGTGACACAGGAGGAGGAAAGGACCATGCCCAGAAGAGCTTACAATCTAAGAGTTTGGGGCAGTAACACAAAATAGGAGGGGGTTAAGGAATGGTGGGTGAGTAGTGAGGGATTTAAAGGACAGAAGAAGACGGGTAGGTGAGGTTGAAGCGTTGGGTTTTAGGAACTCTTTTAAAGGAGCAGAAAGTAGGAGCAAGCCGAATAGGATGAGGAAGACCATTCCAGAGAGTCGGGGCAGCTCTAGAGAAGTCTTGTATCTGTGCGTGTGATGAGGTTATGACTGAGGAAGTCATTAGTAGGTCATTGGAGGAGCGGAGAGAGCGGCTGGGGGGGTATTATTCTATCAGGGCAGAAAGGTAAGTGGGACAAGAACTGTGGGGTGATTTGAAGGCAAAGCACAGGAGATGAATTTGATTCTAAGGTGAAATGGAAGTCAATGAAGAGAACTACAAAGAGATGCAGGAGAAGAGGAGCGGTGGGAAGGATGGATGAATCTGGCTGCAGCATTCATAATAGATTGTAGAGGAGAGAGTCGGGTTAGTGGAATACCAGAGACAGACGAGACATAAGAGCAGCCTCGTGCTGACAATAAATATCCATTTATCAATTATAAAATCTTACATCAAAGTATTGGGAACATTTCAATAGTATCCTTTGTGCTTCTTCCCCAATCTAGCTGTCCCCTGGCCCCATTACCCGTCCATCTCTTATCACGTCACCTCCTTTAGGACGTAACCTTGTCTGATCTATAATTCTAATAATTTTAGATTATCCTGTGTTTACAGACTTGGGGAAAAAGCCGTGGGAAAGGAGTAATTCAGTTGAAAAGCCCGTTCCCTCATTACTCTCCAGGTAAGTGGAAGGCACAGCTGTACTTGTATTGCATGACCCTGATCTTGCAGTGCGCTAAATTCATGTGCTATCTCATTCCATTGCCATAGAACACCTCCAGTGGTGAAGAGCCCAGAAGCTAAGAGCCCCATTCAATCTCAGCCACCCTCTAGGTACCAAACCGAAGCCGCGCCTCTTCGGCCGCGTCCGCTTGTTCCGTGCACAGTTTTTGTCTGTCTGTTCCGCACCTTGTCTTTGTAGTTGTTGCCCTTTCTGGTGTCATTACAGTGTTTTATTTTTGTATATGTTCTTAAGGCCTGCAAGCAGTGGAGGGTGCAATGAAAAGAGAAATAACGGAAGAGTTTTTGTTCTTTATTAAAGCTGAACCCCAGGCAAATATTAAAGACAAATATTGCATTTCAGCCTCCTAATGGCCCTGATTTATTAAAGCTCTCCAAGGCTAGAGAGGATACACTTTCATCAGTGAAGCTGGGGGATCTAGCAAACCTGAAGTGGATTTCTAAAAAGCTATTTGCTAGCAAATGTTTACAATCCTGGACCAGATCCATTCCAGGTTTGCTGGATTACCCAGCTTCACGGATGAAAGTGTATCTTCTTTAGCCTTGGAGAGCTTTAATACATATGGCTTAATGTCTACAGCAGAGCTCAGAATCGTAGAGGAAGAAGCCTATTGCTTCATGTGGAAGGACGAGAGATGGTCTCATCACTGCACTCCTTTTCCTTTCACAGTCCTGGTTTAGGGGTACAATTAGTCAGTTTGACCTAATTGCAGCAGAAGAATATGATTTCCTCCCCTGCTAAACAGAGCTGTTCAATGTGGCAGAGCTATATGAATCTCAAAAGTGGAAGAACTGCTAATAGGAGACTACCATTGTCCTCCCTCGCTTTCCATAGAACACCTGCTCAGCAGTATCCTGTTTGAACAATGATCCTTCCTAAATCTGTTCCCAAAAATGGTCATGGCCAATTGTTCCAAGACCCAGTTAATGAATATTTGTATATACAAGTCCACGTTTTCTAAAGATCTAGTGATGAGACAATGCTATGAGTCTCTTCATGCTGTGTTGGGCTCTTACTACTTTTACTGACTGGCATATGCAATGTGCCCACTTCACCGGTTGGCACTGATCACCAGTCTGTCCCAGAGAGCAGATCAGAAACCTCCACTGTATGTTGGCAAGGAATGCATTGTAATGGATGTGCTCATTTTATTGTTGTGTTCAGTGATTGTGTTGTTAAGTGATACAGACGCCTCTGTGGCCATCGGAAAACCTTGGAAGACACCGCAGCCTCTGTTTTAATGTCTATGCTTGGTTAAAAAAGTTTTTTTGGCAACCAGTTGAGCTTTTAGCCACGCTGCTTACGCTTGGCTGTGCTTCATCGCTTATAGCCAGCCGCTATTTGCACACTTGGATGTTAGAGGAAGTTTAGGCCAGAATAGAAATCTGGCAAAGATGCTAGTTTTCTAAAAGTGCTGGTAGGAATGTAGGGCCATTCCTAAAGTGACTACACACAGGGTGATGGGTGTGCATGATGAATAACTTCCTGATATAATTTTCCTGGCATAATTACTGTGTAGACATCCTATAGCCCAATCAAGTGCTGCAAACTCTGCACCCAGTGTAAATCAATAGGGTGTGCTTCCTAAAACCAGCTGCCAATGGGAGCGCCCCCTGCTTTTTACTATAAGAACAGACAGAGCTGTGTTGTTCTAGTAAATGGCAGAGAGTGCTCATCTTGGCTGAATGTATATTGGCTGGTTGGAGTAAGGAAGGTGTGGGTAAGAATTTGAAAAGGCAAAAAATGAGCAATGTGAGCAAAATGAGCCCTATTACAGCTGAAAATGAACTACTTTGTACTTGGTGGCCAGGCCAATTGTTTTTCTTATCATAAAGGATCCTTTTTGGTGCATTCACTCTGTGCACAAGCTCAGTCACTCTGATTCCCATCCTGCTTCCTTCACCTGATGCTCACAGATGAATGTTTTTTCCTATAATTGTGTTGGCATTGCTATGTACATGATGGCAAAATGTGAGTTTGTAGGTGTGCTTTGGGAAACTTTGTTTCCACAAGCTAGTTACCTTTGTACTCAATGACCAGAAAATTCATGCATATTTAGTAAAGTTAGACCTCCTGATATCTATATATGTCCATTAAATATTGAAACCTTTGGATACTCATGATCAGGCAGTTTGAAGACCATGACTCTCAACAACAATAAGAGTTACTCCATGGACAATTACCTTTAGACCTTGAACCTTTAGACCTTGAACTACATATGGTGCGCAGCACCAGTTCACCACTTAATGGGAGATCCCCTGTAAGGAAAGCAGCCATTTGTGCCCTTTGGGATTTAGGGTCCGGTGCTATGGGATGTGGGCTTGTCAGGTGCTGGTACCTTTTCCCATGTCACATACACATGAAACTTGCTCACATGTAGGCCAGTAATACCTTGTGCTATGCTTCTGGAGCACAAAACCATCCTTGGTCATTGAACATCTCCTTTACTGCCAGGGCACATGCCAAGCTCCTGTATAATATTTCCCTATACAGTAGGCTTCCAGACCCAGAATTGGCTGCCACTGAGCCATTGGAAAATCCCCTTGCTGCCCCAGTGAAGTGCTCCATGCCAACTAGTGCAGCCATTCTCAACTAGAGTTCCATGGAACCCTATGTTTCCTCCAGTGGGTGTTAGGGTTTCAATGAGCTTTAGTTGATTGACCTCCCATCTGATTCCTGGATTGTTCCAGGTGCAACACCATTTGCAGAGCCAGTGAGAGGAAACCAAATATCATTAAACTGTCCAGAAGGGTGGCATTTTGACTAACACGGTATAGGACATTCTGTCTGATTATCTCTGTAATTGGGGCATTCCAACCAACCCTTAATTATTCTTTTTACCCTGAGATCTCAAACTCATTTGAAGGGTTCCTCTGGGGTAAATAGGTTGAGAAAGGCTGACATGATGATTCCCCCAGTATAACCACCATTGGTTCCTCTATCTGCTCCCTATGCAGACAGTAAGCAATGTCGCCAAGAAAGCTTAGAGCTTAGAGAATCTATATAGGATATTCACGATGGCATTCTTGCCTTTGCAGATTGGCAGATGACATTGAAACCTAAAACAGTGATCTTCTCACTGGCACTTGGCTGTTTTGGGTGCAGAGCATTTTTGTAGAACTAAATCCTACTGTTTTTTTGCAAGCACGTTGCAAAACTATAAAAACCCATAAAGGCTGGGCTCGGACAGCCTTCTTAACTGACCATCTGCACCATGTTGGGGATCAAAAGAGGCAACTGCAAAGCATGCTTGGCAACTTTTCTATCCCTTATTACATTTTCTCTTTTGGGAAGCAAATACCTATTGTATCTTTTTTTCCTTGAGCTAATATGTGACATTGTAAGGCTTATAAGGGCATGATGGGAGGGTGGAACTGGTGCCGGGATGGTGGGGCTTAGCCAAAAGGTCTCAAATGTTGAACTCATTGTAACAAAGTATAATTAGGATCAGAGGAGATCTCAGATAAAGTTTTCTGTGAACAATGAAGGTAATAGTGACTTTTTTTGTGTTTGCTCATTGGCAGGCTATATTACTTATTGATTTTCTCACTTGGAACAAGCAGGTAGCCAACGAAGTGTGTTGGTGCATATCAATGTATAAATACTTATCCTGGGTCATTAACCAATAAGTAAAGAAAGGGCAAGGAAGGCTGCCCCACAACAGCTACCTATGGATTAAAATCAACATTGGAGGCTCCCATATTCCTTTTCTGACAAGAGAACATTGAACTATAACTACAAGCTGTCACTATTATCTTCATTAGTCAATAAAGCTTCCTATGTTCTCCCCTCTGATGCTGAATTCACTTTGTTACTAAGTGCTTTATATTCTTGTGGTTACTATACTTTAGACTGGTTCTCTTCAAGACTATACTATGAGATTTATCAAAGTTGTCAAGTAATATGTATGCCAGCTTTGGTGTGATGTTGTGATTTCTTTTTATTGTTTTTAATCGTTTCATTTTTAAGCAGGATGAAGCCTGTAAACAGCAGCAATGACGTATCATCGGACGCCTTAGACTTTGACAGAATGAAACAAGTGAGTCTGTTTAATACATTGGTATGGTCCACGTCAATCCTATGCCGAGAATCTCTTCTCACAATGTTGACGCTTGCTAGCCATTCATTGGGACACTGGGGCTAGGATTTAGATTCCACTGCCTGCACCAGGAATATCTGAATGATATGTCATTACTTTTTACTTTACTTTTTAGTCTCCATTGCTAGTAACGGATATTGGCTACCTCTAATAATTTGGCCTTCTAGTAGTGATCTTCCACAAAACCATTTTTGTAGTGCCCATAAAATACACATTGCTTATACTCTATTCTAAAATCTATGGATGACCCTCAAAATTGGGTTTTGTTGATTCCAGTTAAAGAGGTTCATTATAGTTATCTCTCATCATCCATAAGCTCCCTAGCCAACGCTTACATCTCTGCCTGGTCCTCAACTGGGTTTGGCTTCTCCAGCCATCTTGAACGCAAGGCCTTGGATAACATAACTCAAACCTATTCACAGCTCAGTGTGCAAGACATTTTCAAGCAATCCCCTGTGCAATGCAAGAGTTTGTGTCTAGGCCAGTGTTTCTCAACGTAAGTACCCCCAAAGGCTGCTAAGGGCTCCAATTTGTTCCTCTCAGGTCAATTTAGGGGACACCAATGAACTTTTTGGCTATCTATAAGGGTGACATTATTTCCAATGGCCAGCAATAAAGGAGGAATTCCTCCCACTGACCACCACAATAATATTATGTGAGCTTTAGATATAATAATTATAGCCGGTGCTCTCAAAGACCTGATATTTATTTCAAGGTTCCTTGTGTTAAAAAGTTCAGGGAAGACTGCTTTAGGATATCATAAGAAAGCAATTGTACTTTCCTTACTATTCTCTCTTAGCAGCCAGTGCCCCTATATTGTAGACTGGTACTCTGGTTCCTTACTTACAATGCTTGCCCTGCATTTTGCATTATAATGCTGCTTTTCATTCCTACCATAGGCAGAAAACAAGTAACTCTTACAGTATAGAGGGTAACCCTACCGTAAGAGTACTTTTGACATCTCCCAAAGCTCAGCTTTCAATGTCGGCTTTCATTCAGACAAAACAAATGATGCTTTCTCGTTCTTTCTGTGGAAGTTCTCAAGAATTTTTGCTAATAATATTCTTGCTCTTCAGGAAATACTAGAGGAAGTCGTTAGAGAGTTACATAAAGTCAAAGAAGAGATAATTGATGGTAAGTCCAAGCTCTCGGCTTCTCCTTCTTGTCATTCTGTTTTGTACCTAGTATGAACATGTTCATGGACTGATGGCCATAACGTTTAGGAATGTATGTCTGGATCCGGCAAACAAGCATTTGATCAATGCAGCAAAGGTGAATAGAGATTAGGAATATGTGACATTAAGAGTTTGAATACCTGAACATGTCAGCAAAAAATTGGGGGGTTTTAGCAAAATGCATTGACTTCATTGGAAGGAAGAAATGTTTTAGCTTTCAATATTGAGTAAAGATAAGCGCTCCTCCGGGTTATTATTCTATTCAGAGTTCCATTAGAGGGATTTCCCCTTTACTGCCCATCCTGCTGACAAATGGTTCTCCCGACAGGGCGAGAGAGAATCTGCAACCTGGAGACAGACCAAAATAAATGGAGGTTCTAGTCTTTGCAAAATCAAATATTTTATATTAATATTTTAGTTTTCATGTACTCATTGGGGTGAGTTGACAAAAAAAAATATGGTGTGTTAATTTTAGATGTTTTGGCACATTTCCAAACTATTTGCATTAACATAATGCACTGGAAAATTGTGAACAAATGCAGATCTATATTCCTTACATTTATTATTAATAGAAAAGAAGAAAAATGGCTGGGTTTATGCTGGCAAAAATGAAATTTATATTTGGCCTAGCAGTAAGAATGCCAAGAAGTAGGTGAGTATACAATAAGTACAATTCAATAGTTAGTACATATGGTAAAAAAGGCTTTCCCATAGAAACTGATGAGGGGAAATGCCTTTAGTGATAGACAAATATATAAGTGTAAATAATACATAAATATAGGTACTGAAGGTATCAGGATGGTAATTGTCTCAATTCCGACGCGTTTCGTCAGTAGGCTTCGTCAGGGGATGGATAAGAGACCATTAATGCGACCCACAGGGGATCGAGAAGAAACAGTTATTATTGTCAGCAATAAAGTATTCATAGGAACCACCATAGGGGTTCATTGCTGACACTGTCACTATTAACTGTTTCATCTGCATCTCCTGTGGGTCGCATTAATGGTCTCTTATCCGTCCCCTGACGAAGCCTACCGGCGAAACTCGTCAGCTTTGAGACGATTACCTTCAGTACCTAGCTTATCAGCTCATGTCTAGTACTAAAAGCATTTCCCCTCATCTGTTTCTGGAGGGGGGGTCTTTTTTACCATATGTACTTACTATTGAATTTTACTCATAATATACTCTCCTAGTTATTGGCATTCTTACTGCTTTGCCAAAATATAAAATGGGATTTTTGTCATCATAAACCCAGTCTTTTTTTCTTCCTTTCTGTTTGTATATAACTACCTCTGGGGAATGCAAACCTTAATGTTTCCAAGGGTGTTATTCCCATTGTGTAAATTTATTACATTTTTTTTTACTTAAATACAAGCATTCAAAGTATTTGACACACTATGGCATGGAAGTGGGTTAGGGGAAGTACATGGGAATGGAATCTTCTAAAGCAAAAGATAAACGGCTGCATGTATGCATTTTAAATTCCTAATTTTTCCAGGTTTAGGTTGATTCTTTGTTTTCCTTTCAGCGATCAGGCAGGAGCTGAGCAGGATCAGTACAACATAATGATGGCGGAAGAACTTTACGCTGTGGGAATGTACAGAAAAGTCCGAGAGCGTCCGCTGAGCTGAGTGTTGGAATGGTCATTACCAGAAGGACGGCACTTCCACTCTGACCCTTTCTCCTTAGCAGACACACTTTGAAGCTTGCAGCCTTGGATTTGCTTATAAGTCTTACCATGAAAGAAAAAATATTCAAACATTTTTACATTTGATTTTTTTTTTTTTTTAATTTTTAGACTTCATCTGACATTGCACACAAAGATTGGTCAGCCTTTTTTTTGTATGATATAATTGCTTATTTAAATGTATTATTTTTCATTTGGTAGTGATTTAAAAAAAGAGAAAAAAAAGTGAGCCATTTGCTTTTTTTTTAGGAGGATGACTTCAAAGTAAATTTTCCTGGTAGCCTGCATTGTTAGGACCCTTTTTTTTTTTTTATTTCTTTTTTTGCCAATGGAATTTTATTTCAGGATCACAAGAGAATCAGACTCACGTTCCAAAAAAAATCGTATGGTGACAAAATATTATATATTAAAAACAAAAGTAATAAAGGAGATTTTCCACTTCATCACAATATTAAAATGGTACATCAGTGCACCTCAGTAGCTGTATTCATATTGGTAATAAATGGTTTATTGTCCAAGAAGCTGTGATTTGTGTTTCCTTGTTGAGGAAGATTGGCTGCCAAAAAAAGAATCTTCCACCTAAGTAATTGAATGTTCCAAGGCTATTTTGGTTATGGTTTAAAAATTTTTTTAGCAAGGCTATCCCTTTGTGTTCTAAGGTTGTTCTCTTCAAAATATCTTGGTGTATGACGTAAAAAGCCCAAGAATGTTCATTCAGAAGAGAATACCCCCAAGATCATAAGCCAAGAAGGTTCTTTTAGAACAGAATACCCCATTGGGTTCTAGGAGAAAATGGCCAAAGAATGTTAAAAAGGTATAAGAATACTCCAAAGGTCATTGACCTCTAAGAGAAATCGTCCAAAAAAACATATATTCAGGAGAAAATACTGCCCAGATGATTGGATTCTAGGAGAGATTGTCCCACAAACATTAATTTAGAAGAGAATACTGAGATTATCCCATGCTCGTAGGATGAAATGACCCAAGAATATTCATTCAGTAAAAAATACCCCCCAAAATCTATGGGTTCTAGGAGGAAATGGCCCAAGAATGTTCCTTAGGTTTAGAAATACTCCAAGATCATTGAATTTTAGGATAAAATGGCCCAAGAACATTTATTTAGAAGAGAATACCCCTAAAACCATAAAGAAAATTGCCCAAGGATAGTCATTAGGTTGAGAAAACTCCCTAAATCATTGGATTCTAGGAGAAAATGGTCCAATAATGTTCAGTAGGTATATAAATACTTTCAAAATCATGGGAATTTGAAGCAAGAATTACCTAAACATTTAGAATACGACATTTAGAAAATAACATTCAGAATAGAATACCCCAAGACCATTGAACTCAAGTAGATTCTAGGTTAAAATGGCGCAAGAATGTTCATTCAGTAGAAAATACCCCAAGATCATTGTATACTAGTAGATTTTAGGAGCAAATGGTCCAATAATGTTCAATCGGTATAGGAATACGATCAAGATCATCAAGTTTGAAAAGAGAAATACATAAACATTCATTCAGAAGAGAATACTCCAAGGTTATTGAACTCTTAGTAGATTCTAGGTGAAAATGGCCCAATAATGTTTATTCAAAAGAGAATACCCAAAAAAATTGGACTCTAGTAGATTCTAGGAGGAAATTGCCCCAGTATGTTCATTCAGTAGAGGATACCCCCAAAATTTTGTAATTCTAAGATAAAATGGCTCAATGCTATTTATTTAGAAGAGAATACCCCAAGATAATTGGATTCTAGGAGAAAATAGTCCAATGTTCAATAGGTAATGGAATACTCCCAAGATCATTGACTTCTCTTAGGAATACATGTTTTTGGACATTTTCTCTTAAAATACCCCCCAAGATCATTGGGGTTCTAAGAGAAAATGGCACAGAAACATTCATTTAGAAGACAATACTCCAAGATGATTGAATTCTAGGAGGAAATTATTGCCCAAGAATGTTCATTCAGAGAAGAACACCCCAAAAATAATGTGATTCTAGTATAAAATGTCCCAATAATATTCATTTAAAAGAGAAAACCCCAAGATCATTTGATTCTAGGAGAAAATGGTTCAATGTTCAATAGGTAGAGGAATACTCCAAAATGATTACATTCTAAGAGAAAATGTCCAAAAACATATATTTGGAAGAGAATACCCCCAAGATCGTTGTATTCTTGTGGATTCTAGGGGAAAATGGCCCAATAATGTTCACACAGCAAAGATTTCTCATAAATCATTGAGGTCTAGTAGATTCTAGGAGGAAATTGCCCAAGAATGTTCATGCAGTAGAAAATACCCCGAAGATCACGGGATAAATTGGCCTAAAAATATTCGTTTAGAGGAGAATACTCCCAGATCACTGGATTCTAGTAGAAAATGGTCCAATAATGTTTAATAAGTATAGGAATACTCCCAAGATCTTTGGAGTTTAAGAGAAAATGTCCCAAAACATTTATTCAGAAAATACTCCCAAGATCATAAAAGGAAATGGCCCAGGAATGTTCATTAAGTGAAGCATACCAACAAGATTAATAAATTCTTAGCGGACTGCAAACTGCCCAAAAAGATTTTTACAGAAGACTATCCCCAAAGATAATAAAATTCCAAGCCCAAATGACCCAACGTTCATTCAGGATCCTCCAAGATCATTAGATTCCAAGGGAAAATGGCTCAAGAACGTTCATTAGGAAGTGAGTACTCCAAGATCATTACATGAGAGAAAATAGCCCAACAACATTTAAGCATGGAGTCTTTTCTTTTGCATTTGCGAACAGTCATTCCAAAAAGAGGATGAGAAATCTCCCAGGAATTCCTTGAGATCATGCGGTCATATTTCCAACCCATCTGCTATATATAACAAAATCTAACAGAGCCAGTAGGACACCTCTCTAATATATCGCTGCCTTAACATTGCAGTAATTGCAGTAAGTACAACATTAAGTAACGTCATGTGTGCACTGCCATGCCATTCATTTTTAATCACACCTCAGCACATCAAAAGCATAGCACAATGTTAAAGTCACCTGCGCATTATCTCCAAAATC
>NC_092869.1:41608297-41626406 GCF_032062135.1 Pyxicephalus adspersus
CTACCTACCCCATACACAGCCTTCCCAACTACCTACCCCATACACAGCCTTCCCGCCTACCTACCCCATACACAGCCTTCCCGCCTACCTACCCCATACACAGCCTTCCCACCGCTCCTGCTCAGCTGCATCTCTTTGCAGTTCTCTCCATTGCCTTCCATTTCACCTTAGAATCAGATTCAAGCTTCTGTGCTTTTCCTTCAAATCCCTCCACAGTTCTTGTCCCACTTACATTTCTGCCCTGATAGAAAAATACCCCCCTAGCCGCTCCTCTAATGAACTACTAATGACTTCCTCACTCATAACCTCATCACACGCATGGATACAAGACTTCTCTAGAGCTGCACCGACTCTCTGGAATGGTCTTCCTCATCCTTTTCGGCTTGCTCCTACTTTCTGCTCATTTAAACCATAACTCAAAACCCAACCCTTCAACCTCACCTACCTGTCTTCTTACGTCTCTTAAGCCCTCGCTACTTCCCACCATTCCATATCCCCCTCCTATTGTGTGTTACTTCCCCCCACCTCCTAGATTGTAAGCTCTTCAGGTCAGGGTCCTCTTCTCCTCCTGTGTCACTGTCAATTGCAACCCCTATTTATTAAACAGCACTGTCTAATTTGTTGGCACAATAAAAATTCTGTTTATTAATAAAATAATAATAATAATAATAAAGTCCAAAAAGATCAGCTACAGGTTTTTGCTCCACTGTGATACATTGGCAGTCTATTCGGAATCAATGGGCTGTATGAATTATATATGAATAAATAAGATCTGCATAGAGCAATAATTACTGAAACATTGCAGGTTATCAAAATATTGACAAAGTATCATAGAGAAAGTTTAAACAAACTTACTTTTTATTAGCACAGAGGGCAATTTTTTAACTTCAAAATCCTGAGCCAACTACAATATCACAAAGTGGAAGAGAGCGGGAAATGCTGAAATCTTTAGACATGCACCCAATCGTCTGATGTTGTGTGGTAAATAGCTGTATACTCATTCTAGATCAATAATTGGGAATGTATTAAGGGCCAAAGATTAGAACACCAACCAGGTAACCAAGGTTCAGAACCATGTCAGAAATGGCACCTTATGGATCAAAGGTAAGCATTGTAATGGACGCCATCATTCATGGAGCTTACACAGGGTTAGGACTGGAAGAACTGGAAGACAGAAAAAAGAGTTCATTTACACCAGTGGTCGCCAACTGGTGGTCCACAGCTCTGGCCAGTGCACCCCTCCCCCCCAGAGCGGGGTCCTTCTCCTGACCCCGCTGATCATGACTGCCATATGGTCACAACTTTATTTTCATTGCAAATCACACAACATAAATTTTGAAAAACTTTTTTTTACAATTAATTTCATTGTTGTTCATTCAAATACAAAAGGATAATATACATCAATAGGGATGAGCGAGCGAAATTTTAAAATTCGATCTGGCGGCGAATCGGGCCGTTCTCGCTTACCGAACATGTAAGCGAGAACAGCCTTGTTTCGCCACGAGTTCATGTTCACAGGCTAGCTGAACTCATATGACCTCTCAATGGAGATTCTCCATTGAGAGGTCATATGAGTTCAGTAGTACGCCTGCAGTCACAGCTGATTGGAGCCATGTGCCTCCAATTAGCTGTGACTGCAGGTTCCCACGCTCCCTGAGCTGTACTTATCAATAATAAGTACAGCCCAGGGAGATGGGAACCTGCTGAACATATATGACCTCTCAATGTAGATTCTCTATTGAGAGGTCATATTTGTTCAGCAGGTTCCCACGGTCCCTGGGCTGTACTTATTGATAAGTACAGCCCAGGAAGCGTGGAAACCTGGACTGTGGATTCGCAAAATCGGTTTGTCGAAATTTTGTGGACCCATCGGAAGTTTGAGGAAAATTTTGCCGGACTGTCAGCCATTCTCGCTCATCCTTATACATCAATAACATTTCAATGTCATTGTGAAAGGGCCGATATGCATAGTACCGCACGTACACAAGTTTCCTTTTTGTTTTTTTTTTCACTTTGCACTATCACTTTTTGCTGTGCTACTATCACTGTGATACCGCATCCATGTAATTGTATCTTGCATGGACACTATCACAGCGATAGGTACAGCGTCACAATTAGTGATAGAGCGCCCATGCAGGGTGTGATTGCAGAGAGGTGCAAAAAAGAAAATAGGAAGGAAGCTTGTGTATCCCAATTCTTATCGAGGTGGCGTCTACATTACAACACAGGAAGCAAATCATTGGACTGAGGGGGTGGCCATTATATACCCCATACCTTGTATAACGGGGATAGGGTTGGGTGAATTCATCATTACTGGCAATAAGATATGGTCTGAAGAAGCCGATAAATACGGTGAAAAGTGTTACTATGATATCAGCCCTTTTACAATGACACTGCAGTGTTATTTATGTATAGGGATGAGCATTTATGGCATTCTCGCGAAAATTTCCTCAAACTTTTGATTGTTCTGTGAAATTTCTGCGAACCGCATTTGCGAAACCATCAGAAGATTGAGAAAATTATAACAGGAGGATTCACAGGGGATTCACAGGATTTCCTGGGAATCCTCCTGTTTGCGATCCCTGGGGCACTAGATGTTTATTAACTCAGCCAATCAGAGAGCACTAGAGGTTTCGAATGGGGAGACTTGTCCCCCATAATTGCCGGCACTGCATTCATTGATCAGCATAGCCCGCAATTTTGTTTTTTTTTATTTTCGAGCTCAATCAGCGAATTTACACCGGCCATTCTCGCTTACAATTTCGGTAAGCGAGAACGGCAGAACTCATTGCGAGAACGCTCATCCCTATTGATGTATAATATCCTTTTGTATATCCTTTGATGCATAACAATGCAATTCATTGTAAAAAAAAATTTTTTTAAAATGAAGGTGGGGTAGGTGCAAATAAATATAATGTGTGTTGTTTTGTGAAAGTTATTTGTCCTCAAGCTGCCTTTTGTATGGGAATAATTTTAACGTGTAACTTTTTATGGCACTAGGATTGGGCGATAACCCCTTTATTAATTATTGGAATATAATTATAGTTTTTGATGGTATTATTCATTTACACTACTAATAAGAATCCTGTGTATGTATTAGTGTGTTGTGGTGTCATTCACTTACAATGGAAGTCTAATGCACATCCGGAATGTCCCCGTGTTGGGATGGGATATAGGAAAAGTGACGCACCAAAATTCCAATATTTTGCTCTGATCCATCTACATGCAATGCAACAGCCTGGCCGATCGGCTGCAAGTATATTGGAAAGTTCAGAGAGATCCTCAAATTTTAGCAATCTGGTAAAGATGAAAAGGTTTTACAGAAATATAACTAGTATGGTCAGCCGCAGGTTTTTGCATTTAGACACTTTGATAAAAAAAAAAAAGCCAATGGGCATTTTTAATCAGTATATTTTATTTCAAGATACAAAAACTATTTAATAAATTCTCATCACCATGGGAAATTTTAATGTTGTGCTGCACACAGAAAGATATAATAGAAAAGGAAATCTGTGTTAGAGGCAAAGGAAAACCCCCCATGGAGGGAAGGCTTTGATGGCTATCGAAGGACGGTGAATGCAGCCAAGTCCTATTCTCTGTCTCTGGTACCTCCGTGTGTATAGGACGAGCTGCAATCCTCATACAATTATATCTTTCTGTCCTACGCAAAGGAAACCTGCTGACCTCTCTGCTTGGCTGTCATGCTGATTTCCTGGCTTCAATGGCTTTACCATGTGCCAGACCAAGGATTCTGAGCAGGCCTCAGAACAATATGAAAAAAAACGTATACAGACAGTATTTTGTATAGCCCAGCAATGACAGCCACATATTTTTAACTATGTTATTTTTATTTGTATTTAAAAGTGTATATTTTTAATTATGTTATTTTTTTCTTGCAATGGAAGATGGCTCCAACTTGCCTTCCCATTGGGAACCAACTTGAATTGTTGTATTGCTGATCAGTAACAAAGAAGACAATGGTAACCTTGTAGCTTCTTTTATGGTGGCAGCATTGAAAAATTGGCAGGTTCAGCTTTAATTCAGCAGCTTAGCATATCCAGACACTAATTTTTTTCTACAACTAACCTCTATATAGCTGCAATGGATTATTTCAACACAACAAAAAAAATCACAGCTTGCATTCCCTACCATCTGTGCTGCTTATTGGTTTGCAAGGAAATTGTCTACTCCTGCTAACTTCTACCTGAAAATGCAACTTCCTTCTATCTGTACAGTTCATTTATTAAATTTCCCTTAATTTACTGTTCTGTATATGCAATAGGAAGGGAATGGAAATCTCTGCAACACAAGCAAAATCCAGTTTTCCCCCAAGTTGAATTTTAGTTGTATGGACAATGGACATCAGGACAGACATAGTAAAGGGGTAAAGTTTAAAGTAAAAAAAAAATAATAATATTTTCCCCACTCTATCCAAACTTATGACAAAGATGTTTGAAGCTGGATAACTTTTTAACTATACTTAGGGGGCTTTGGGAACAAGGGTTGTGTACAAAGGGTCCCTAGCTCTGGAGGGTTCCTAGGCACTGGTGAATAGAATGGGGGGTGTACAGACATATGGAGGGGGTCGTGGCCATAGCTGATGATTCCATGGGGACCAGGTGGGTCATTTTTGTTCTTCAAGACTGCCAAGTGTGAATCCCACCAACATATAGCCAGGGTGGGTACAGAAAGCTTCCTTCAGTAGATAGGCAGGTAAGCATACACATATGGCAGGTGTGCTATATGTGGGAAGGGGGATTGGGTTGTTTCGGAAGGGAATAAGCCTATGTCTTGCACACCCAGTCCAACATTATACAAGATTTACAGCAAGAAAAGGGGGCCCAGAGGCTTGTAAAATTTCTCCCGGAGGACCATGGATCTGTTGCTTTGGCACTAGGTTTTAATATATTTTTTTTATATCCTTTTATTTGTCCAAATCACACTGGAGCTGAAAGATTGGTCTGGGAATAAAAGAGACTTTAATGGCCGTTAAGGGGAATCTTGGCACTCAAGATGCAATTTTCATCCTTCAGCAGCTATTAAGTCCTTCTAGTGCAAAGGCAAAATTGTTGTTTTCAAAACCATTCTCCCACACAAACCAAAACTTTTTTTTAAAAAAAAAAAAGTTCTGTACAAACCTTATAATTACATGAACACATTTTAAAACACTCAGCATGTGAACCCGGGGTGCAAATCACCATTCTATTTACACGTTCGGCTTTACACAAATATTACGTATTGAAGGACCCCTTAGGGCAGGAAGGCAGATTCTGGGCAGTTTGTACTTTGTTCCACAGCTTAGAATATGGCACAAAATATAAAAAAGTTATTTTTATCAAAAATGTCTGTTTGATGCTTAACCTGCATTTGCCAGCTTGCATTTTCTTTTGATTCTGGAATAGGGTCCAATCTCTTCATCAAAGATGAAATCCCAGATCACACGAGCCCAGGACTGGTGCTGAGGAAGACCGTCGTAATATTCCGAGGCAATCTGACGTACCTGGAAGGCAGAAATCAAGAATGATTTCGTGGGTTGGCAAACCGCTAAATACAAAAATGAAATGTTGAAGATTAGCTAACAAATGCGGCCACTCTGACACCTCCAAATTCTCCTTTTCTACTTAAGCTGAACCCTCATAAATTTTGTTATATATATATACACACACACATACACAAGACTATTTATAAAACAGGGAATCTGACATTCTCTGGTGGGAATTAGGGATAGGCGAACGAGAATTTTAAGTTCGACCTCACGACGAATCGGGCCTTTCTTGCTAACTGAAAATGTAAGCGAGAACGGCCTTTTGATTTGCCGAGAGGTCAAGCTCTTGCCGAACAGAAGGATTTCCAGGGCTGCAACGTGCAAATCCTTTGCGATCCCCGGGCACTATAGGTTAATTAACCTCTAGTGCCCCGGAGATCGCACACTCTTCTCAATAAATAAATAATATAAAATAAATAAACGCAGCCACAGCTGCAATCATTGAGAAGATGCCCAGCACAGGAGAACCTCCTGACATTGTAATATAAGTATCTCTTACAAATGATACAATTGTATCTGTAACAAATTATTTAAACTCTAGCGCCCCAGGGATCGCAAACAGGGGGATTCTCATGCTGAATGCAGCTCTGGGAATCCTCCAGTTTTAATTTCCTCTTCCGATGGTTTCGCCAAATCGGTTCGCCCAAATTTTGTGAAATCATTTGAAGTTCCAGGAAATTTCCTTAGTGGGAATCAATTACTGCCATTGAAACACATAGACCTAGAGGATTCCCACCTGGGAATGTTTAAAGGAATGTCAGATTCTGTTTTACAAATAGAGCCCATAATGATGTAGGGCCATTTCAGTCACTTGACGAGCTTCAACGTTCTATCAATTTTTGACTTGTGGTGCATCGCATTGCTTTTGGCTGCTCTGTTGGAAGATTTGCACGGTAGCCACGGCCGGGTTCACATGTTGATACCTGTAATGCAGTTTGCCGGTCTGGGATGCACAGAAGCCGTTTGCTGTGTACCTTGGAGTGGCCAAAGGCACGATTTTCCACCATGGATATAAAAAGGCCAAAAGCTGCATTCATTTGTGTATTTTATATCTGCCTGGAGATCAGTTTTAAAGTGGACCAATCACCACAATGTTTATTATATATAAAAGTGTAGATGATCCCTTTATACAAGATACAAATTTGCTGGTCCCCCCCCCCCCAAACGTTGACGGTCTGGGCTTTGTCTTTAACAAAACCATTCATTATAAACGGTGAATAATGCAGTGGCTCAGTGGTTAACACTCCGGCCTTTGCAGCGCTGGGTCCCAGGTTCGAATCTCGGCAAGGACACTATCTGCATGGAGTTTGCAGGTTTTGTGGGATTCCTCCCACATTCCAAAAGCAGGCAGATAATTGTCTTCCCCCAAATGTGACCTTAGACTGTAATAATGACATATGACTATGGTAGGGACATTAGATCATGAGGGACAACTAGTAACATAACTACGGACTTTGTACAGCGCTGCGTAATATGTCGGCACTATATAAATACTGTGTGATAATAATAAAAAATAATATTAATGATTGACTGCAGCAGCCACAATGATAAAGTAGACATTCATTAGCTCAAACAACAACAAAGTGACCAATAAATTAAAACATACAAAGTTGCACTTTTTTTTCATTGAAACGTTTTTGGAGATGTGACAATGTGGCAGAATATATTTTTTCCAAAGTTCCTCTAAATTAATGCGGCATCCTTATCTCAGAACAAAATGAACATCCGTCTGGTAGCACACAATACAAAGAAAGCTTCAATGTTCTTTAAGATAAAAATATGTTTGCTGGCTGCACCTGAAAGCATCTCCATCCCAAGCAGATAGTACAGGCGGGTGAATGGGGCAAAATTTTCTGATCACATGACCAAAGGCTATCCTGACCAACTCCTGGTCATAAGCACTAAATAACCAAGCATTTGGGGGTATGCCTAATAACAATTAGTTCAACTCCTGGCATGAAAATTAAAACATATTCACATTTATTTTATGTGCAAAAAATACATTTGCAAGCCCTGTTATTTCCTTGTAAAAGCAGCAGTGACATCACTTTCCTGCAGAAATGGGAGGGGCCCAGTAGACCCACCCACTGCAGGCAACTAAAGGTAAGGGGGTGGAGACAAGACCAGTCACTTTGCAAGAGAAGAGAGAGGAGCAGTGACCGGTCTTTATTTCAGGAAGATTTGGAACAAATATACAAAGCACACCAAGATCCAATATCGAGCACTTAGAAGACGACTTACCAAAGGCAGTTTGCTACCTGGAATACTGGGAAAGTCATGATGCTCCATATGATATCCTACATTAAAAGTAATCAAATTCAGAGATCCGTAGTAGGAATAAGTCTCGTGTCCTTTCATGAACATGTAATGTTCTGCAATAAAATGTCCGGATATCGGATGGAATCCTAAACAGAACACCGAACCCGCCACCAAATAGACAAAGGGCTTCAGTCCGAACGTGTGATACAAAAGGAGATCCACAGAAAACTGCACAAGGGCGTTACAGATCTCCATCCTGGTGACGGGTTTGGGATTTACGTACAGCGGCCGTAAGACGTAAAAAAGAGGTTGAAGGACGAGCCAGACCACTTTCCGGAAGGGAGTACAGAAGAACCATCCTTCAAAGTCTGTAGGGATGTCCACATCCAGGTTGTCTCCTCCCAAATAACGATGGTGGTCAATGTGATATTTCTTAAAGGAGGCCGAGTATGGCATGCCAATCGGCAGGTTGGCGATCATGGCGAACCATCTGTTCCATTTGGCCTGGCGGTTCCCGAAGGCCACATTGTGCGATATGTCGTGGATGGCCAGCGTCAGTGAGTGGTTTATGCAGCCGCCGAAGGCATAGGCCCAAAACAAAACCCATTTCCAGGCAAAGTCTCTCACCAGACGGCACGCCACAAGCTGGGCAAACACCATGGCCAAGACGATCCATTTAAGCTGGTGGTCGGGTCCCATTAAAGATTTGATCTCTGGATATTTGGCTGTGAAAGGAGAAGGAAACAATATTAAAAATTCAAATAAGAACTCAAGCAAATACTATTTACTTCTAAAACAAGAGGGGTGGGCATGGGAAGGTACTGAAGGTGGTAAGAAATTGTAGGTGGGTGGCAGCCCTTGTATTATGACCTAACTCTTCAGTAACCACCCGAAAACAGCGGGTTGGTCACCGAGAAATGCCGGGTGGTGCGCCCAGCTAAAAGAGGCCCGGGGAGAACACTGGAGGTACAAAGCGTGCTGCTGCATAGGAGCCCTGGATCCAACGGGGCCACCCACAGGGTCCCAAAATAGTCTGAAGGGGCTACATCTGCCACTGCACATAAGCTTATTTAGAAACTTCACAACCTTTTAATTTAAAACATTTTTCATAGTTTCTCTATACCCCTCATCCTACTACAGAACCAGACATAGGATGAGCGATTGGGCATGAGTGTTAGAAAGTGCCAATGTTCACATTCACTTATGTCAAAAAAACTTCCTTTGTTCTGCTCTAAATCTTAGGGATGACTTATTTATTATTTAGAAGAAAGGAAGGCTTTTTTTTTGCATAAAACAATACAAGTTTACCAAGTTACTAAATTAGTAAACTTGTATTTTTTTATGCCATTGCCTTAAAGTATATGTAGGACTGGTCCTACATATACTTTAAAGCAATGTAAAAGTACTGTCAGTATTGCATTAAACATTAAAAAGATATAAGGCAGCTATGTCTCCTCTGCAATAAAACAAATGTATCTGCCCCCTTTGTAATCTTCTTTAGATTGTACATTGTGCTGAGCATACGCAGCTTGGTGCTCATTCTCAATACATATGGGTGGGTGAGGGTCCTCTCCTCTTCCTGTGTCACTGTCTGTATTAAGCTACGTACACACTTCCAATTATTATCGTCGGAAAACGAACGACGAACGTTCCTGCACGATATATACGAACGATCGTATAGCACCGATCCTGCACATAGAGGTAACGACACGATCGTTCGTAGATATTGTACACACAATAGATACGATCGTTTAAGCGATAGAGGAACTATGTGCACGACAGGAAAGTGAACGGACGTTCGTTCATCACGCATGCTCTGAACATGGACGATCAACGAACGACCGTACACACGAACGATGTTCAACGATCGTCGTCCAATCCGATCCGCCGGTCCGGTCGTTCGTTTCCAACGAGTTTCCTCGTTCGTCGGCGGCGTCGGTTACTTTTTTACGAACGATTTTTTGCCCAATCGATCGTTCGTCGTTCCATTGGAACGATAAAAATTGGAAGTGTGTATGCACCTTAAGTCTGTCATTTGCAACCCCTATTTAATGTACATCGCTGCGTATTACGTTGGTGCTATTTAAATACTGTGTATTATTAATAATAATAATAATAATAATAATAATAATAATATAGGTGGGTTGGAGTTACCTTATTCAAGCCAGGCCAATCACAGTGGCCAGAATGCTGGAGGTAAAGATATCAGCGCCAGCAAATAAAAGTATAAGCTTGACAGTTTCCCAGCATCTTGGACAATGTTCATTATTATGTTCTGGATATAGTCAGTTTTTATGGAAGCTTTACAATGTGACGCTAGGATGACACTTTTGTTCTAACAGGGAGAGAATAAAAGTGAATAGCAGCACACACACCTATCCCAGAGAGGTATGGCTGCACTAAAATATCAATTTATGGTCCCTGTGATGGCACTGATTCTGCAAGATTTCGATAAGCAAGGGAGTGACATACATTGGGATAAATGACAGCTGCACCTATTATTATTAACCAGGATATAGTGCCAACATATTACGCAGCGCTGTACATTAAATAGGGGTAGCAAAAGAGACAGCTACAGACCGTGACACAGGAGGAGGAGAGGAGCTTACAATCTAGGGGATCATTGGGGTTACATGACTCTTATATTAAAAGCTGTCTGTTGGTGATTGACAGGTTCTCTTATTTCTTGTTGGAGTACAGAATGAGTTTGCTGCTAGCTATATACTCATTCTGAGGTGCTCTCAGTCCACCTGCTGTACTTTGTTTTTTTTTTATATATATAATATATATTTTTATTCTCATATGTATGTACAGACTGTAAAGTTGGTTCACTAACAAAGCCCTGAGGAAGCCCAACCGTGGCGAAACGCGTCGGAACTTATACAACATTATACGATCATTTTGAATTTACATTTTTGAAGCGCCTATGTATAGTATGAAACACCTAGGTCCTGTGAAACGTTAACAGCACCTAGGAAATATACTCATTGTCATTGACTGTAATTATGTATTGATCAAATAAGTAAAAATACATCATTAACTTTTTGCATTAAGCCGTGAGTCTCAAACCTTTCTTTATTTCTATTTACACATTATATATATATTTTTTAGAGAATGGAAAAAGAATGAACTGGAAGTTGGGCAGAAAAACCCAAAGCTATCAAGATAGGAATAATGGACATTATTATTATTATACAGTATTTATAAAGCACCATCATATTACGCAGCGCTGTACAAAGTCCATAGTCGTGTCACTAGCTGTCCCTCAAAAGAGCTCACAATCTAATGTCTCTACCATAGTCATATGTCATTAATGTAGTCTAAGGTCAATTGTTAGGGAGAAGCCAGTTAACTTCACTGCATGTTTTTGGGATGTGGGAGGAAACCGGAGTACCCGGAGGAAACCCAAGCAGACACAGAGAGAACCTGCAAACTCCATGCAGATAATGTCCTGTCTGGGGATCGAACCTGGGACTAGCGCTGCAAAGGCCAGAGTGCTAACCACTGAGCCACCGTGATGCCCCGCATGGGAGGGTTCAGGTGCCAGGGGGTGACTGCCCACCAAATATTTCTTTAGCAAGCCAGATTTACAGTTTTTTTTTATCATGGCGTCAGGTTATCACCGCGCTTCCATCCAGCTGCTAATTATTCCTAATTAAGAACAAGAAGACCTGGAGCCCATCTTAATGAATGGATTGCAGGATACCAGGTGAGGGATCACTGCTGTGCACGGCTTCTGAACAGACAGCGGAGCGGCATGCACACTGATTCAAAAATCGATGAGATGGAAAGCAATCCGGCTTGACATTTTGTTTTGTAACAATGCACAATGGAATTCTCCAAAGGAAAAAAAACAGCAAAGAAAAATCAATATGGGAGGAATTATTCTGCATGCTTTTAAAGTAGAACTCCAGGGTGGAAAATAAAAGGTGACCCCCCCCCCCCATTATCCTGAGCATACGCAGAATAAAATATTGTTTCTTCTGGGAGGATCTAATACAGAGGAATGTTTGGGGAATACCCCAAGTCTTCCTCCCTAGCAGTTCAGATAATGGTGACTGATTTTTTCATTACTTTGGGAAAATCTATGAAACACCCACTGATGGCCGCCCTGCCACATGGGGCAAACACGCGAGGGGTCTTTGGGTGCTGCCACCTTATGAGGGTCGAGGAAAGATGGATTCCTCCCCCAGCAATGTGACTCTGACAATGTTACCCTGGCCTTCCAATGAAGACTAACAGCCATCTGAACACACATTACACGGCATGGACCCCTATAGGGGCGGGCATAGGTAGGTGCTGTTATCTATGTCTGCCCATTGTCACTATAGAGAAACCTGGCATCCAAAGAAATGACACGTAATGATTGCAGGAATGCATACAGACAGGAAATAGCTAAAGAAGCCATTGGAGAATTCAACAATTGCTTTTAATAATATTTTTAATTGCACAATATTTATATAGCGGCAACATATTACACAGCGCTGTACCAAGGTACATAGTCATGTCACTAGCTGTCCCTCACAATCGAATGTCCCTACCATAGTCATATGTCATTATTACAGACTAAGGTCAATTTGGGGGAAGACAAATAACCTAACTGCATGTTTTTGGAATGTGGGCGGAGAGCCTACAAACTCCATGCAGATAGTGCCCTGGCAGGGATTTGAACCTGGGCCCCAGTGCTGCAAAGGCCAGAGTGCTGACCACTGAGCCACCCGGCTGCTCCTAATACACAGTGTATTAGTAAACTTTCATGTAGTTAGGTTCAAAAGTGACCCCATACAATCCCAGCCAATGTGGAACCAGATTCAGCAATACTTTGTAAAGTCAGGGCTGCCCTAAGCAGTCATTTCAATTCATAAGTGTTATTAGCAGATTCTTTTTTATGATGTAAATGCTTTGTTGTTATATATAAAAATGTAAAATGATAATCCCCATGTAGTAAAGCATAGTGCCAAACACAAAAGCAATGCCTTATGTAAAGTATATTCTGATTGGTTGCTTTGATTTACAAAATTGTGCTGCTAATCCAATCGCTTTGGGTTGTGTGCTAAATACCCAGCTACAGAAACAAAAACACTGCAAATCAGGGGCGGATATAGGGGGTGCAAAGAGTGCCACTCCTGAGGGCCCTCAACTTTCCTCCCAGGGCCCCTATATGGACACCAAGTTTGCAAATCACAATGATAATATACACAGTAAAAGCATGGCACATCATAAAAAGGGACAATAGGGGGGTCAGCAGATTTTTGCAAGAGGTGATTGCAATCATTCAGCACAGGTGATGAAAACATAACACCTGGCAATGTTTTAGAACTGATGACTCCCTATGCTATGCAAAAGCATAAAAAAGCTGAAAGTCTCATAAAAAAATAATAATTTAATATATTTTATATTATATATTTTATATTCTATTTAATATAAAAAAGTGAAAGTGACAAATGATTCTTAAACCAATGCATTTGCAGGTTACTGATTTAACTGGCTTGATCACCCTTTTATATTATATAATGGAAATAATAAATATATAAAAGATGGAAGAATTTAAGATACAATAATGAGATAAAGTAAAGTATACAAAATGTAATTGGAAATATATGGTGAAGCTTAGAAACTTAGATTGAAATTACATTTTGCAACCTCATTTATTAATAAATCACACATCAAATTGCAACATTGCTTTTAGATGTATAATAAAAATTTACTCAAATTGTGCATTGAAGTGTACGGACTATGGAAGGTGTGCGTGAGTGGTAGAGATGGAAATATACCTAATATTTCTTGCCTGCGTTTGGTGTGCGGTTGGTCGCTGTACACCCATTCGAAGTCTCCTCGGGTCACTTTGTTGCCCATTACAGCTGAGCCGTTCCCCCTCCGGAGACTCCAGATTATTAATTGCCTGCACCAGGACTGAAGGAAGGGATCTGCTGCCTGGGTCTTATATAACCTTCCCTGACCACATGGGTGGGACCTGCTAACATCTCTACTGCACAAACAATGGATTCTATGTCCCATATGTTTGCTTTTGCCAAAAAGATTAAAAAAAAATAATAAAAAAAAATCACACCATTTATTTTAGAAATAAATCATTATTGAAGTTTATTGCTCAGTTCCCATACAAAATTGCAGGAAATCACATGCTGATACTGAGCAGTAATTGTTTCAGTAGTCACATCATATGAAACGGCGTTCAAGCCAGAATTTCTTTTAAGCCAAGTAGTAAGAAATTTGGGGCCTCTTTATTATCAGTAATCAGCCAGGTAGTCACTGCAAAGTGCCGGGTGGTGCGCCCAGGTAAAAGGAGCCGGGGAGATGACTGACAGTTACCACCTCTATATCATAGGAAGAAAAATGTCATGCGTTGTAGGATTTATCTGCTCCTGGAGATCCTGCCAGTAAAACACATTGTAGGATAGCAATGCTCACGTATTGGATGGAGGGGAATTGTTGCATATTGGTGCCAATGACAGCAAAATCAATACCGCCATTGGTGTCAGTAAAATAGATCCAATAGCTGGGGTCATTGTCACCAAAGAAATGCCAGATTCTAGTGTCAGTGTGAAAGGACCAAGCTTCATATTGGTGTCAGTGGAAAAAAAAATTCCAATGGACATACAAGTGAGTATTAGTTGGATACAGTAAGTCTCATTGCTCATTGGGTCTGATGTATTAAAGCTCTCCAAGGCTGGGGAAGATACACTTTCATCAGTGAAGCTGAGTGATCCAGCAAACCTGGAATGGATTTCTTCAAAGTCATTTGTTATTTGCTAGTAAATGTTTTGAATCCTAGACCAGATCCATTCCAGGTTTGCTGGATCACCCAGCTTCACTGATGAAAGTGTATCCTCTCCAGCCTTGGAGAGCTTTAATAAATCAGGTCATTGTGTCAGTGGGATACAAAAAACCTTTGCATGGTGGATAGAAAACCAAAATAAATTGGTGTCAATGGGATTTAAATGTTCTTTTTTGGATTAGCATTCATTGGCTACTTACCTGACCTTATATTTTATGCCACAACTTGGCTTCTTTTGGTTGGCGCAGAATGATACTATCACTGTCGGCAGTTGGTGTACTGGAGTGTAATTGTTTCAGCACTTCTCTGCCATGACAGTGTCTTGTATGTGGATATTATTATTAATATTATTAATAATAATAAACAGGCTTTATATAGCGCCAACATATTACACAGCGCTGTACAATAATTAGGGGTAGTGGATACTGCAGGATATCATGCAAAATTGTCAGACCGTTCCAAGGAATTCAGGACACTGGGCATTAGGAATGAGGTTTGAGTTGGCCATTTATAAATTATTCCCATGTCCATTCGCTTTGGATTTGTTCATAATTTTTGTTAATACAGATAGCATTTCCTATTGTGTGCTTTTGAGATTAGCCACTAGGTGGCAGAACAAGTCATTGTTTTAATAGGAGAGATTTGACCATCTGTTAGCGAATTTCAGATGAATTGACTGGGAATCCTTTATAGAGCCCTAGGTATTCACCACTTGGCAAAGTACATGTGCATCAATTTACTTTCTGAATGGTGGTTGGCAGGGGAGGAGTGTCAGCAGCTGCTAAAGTACACAGCAAGTTTTTTTCATATTGATTGGGAGGTGTTGGAGGTTTCATATTAATGCTAGCCCATTGGGATGCACCTTGCTATTCACCTGAGCTTCAGGCTGCCACCAGAACCCGCTTTCTGGTTCACCAAATTACAGATGCGTGCATTGTGCAGTGAATGAGCTTTGTGTATTTTGTCCAGAAGTTTGTGCAGGAACATCCTGTAAAAAAAAGACCAGTCATTGTTGCTTTCTCCTCTTGTGCAGAGTGGCTGGTCTTGTATCCACCCCCTCCTGTAATTTTCTCAAGGCTTGTGGGTTGACTTGTCAGTGATGATGTCACTGCTACTTTTAGAAAATAATATCTGGTTGTAAAGGCATTTAGTGCACACAATCTGGATTTATATCCTACTAAAAATTTCAATAAGAAGCTTTGTACCCAGAGTGAGATGAACACATTTTCATTTAAAATACAGTTTTAAGGCCAATTTACTTGGTCAGCAAACCAAACCTGGGCTGAGACCACAGCCAAACCTATGGGGCTCTATATTAACTTACACTGCCATCTAGTGGAAAGAAAGCAAACTGATTGTCTAGGTCTATTTATCCAATACAGGTAGTCCCCAGGTTACATACAAGATAGGGACTTTAGGTTTGTTCTTAAGTTGAATTTGCATGTAAGTCAGAACAGGTACATTATTTTAATAAATGCATTTAGGACAGATGTTTGTCCCAACATATTATTAGGCAGCATGGTGTCAGTTACTGTATAAAATCCTCACTGTGAGGTAATCACAAACAAAGCAAAAAAAACTTTATGGAGCCTAGACATTCATTAACTTCTGGAGCAAGCTGTGCTTTGGTATGCAAAAAGAAACAACTGCAGAGTTTTTTTTTGTCATTAAAGTTACAAGAGGCTGCAGAAAGAGCTCAGTCCTTAGGATCACCCACAACCTCAGCTGTGTTTAGCAAAAGATTTCTTCTGCAAGTCATGCAAACTGCCCCCATCAAGCATCCATCCTGCACACAAGGGAGCAGGGAAGCCCCATTCGTATCTAGGAGTCATCTGTATGTCAGATGTCTTTAACTTGGGGACTACCTGTACTGTTAATTAACTTTTATTGGGTTGCCAAAAATGCTGCAAGTTAGGTTCATATCCCCTGGATTGACATGAATGCACAACGCATGCATAGGTACACAGGGGGCCTAAAGAACCCCTTAAGTGTTAAAAGTATTCAGTTACCAGAGGGTTAAAATATGTCCAGCAAATCTTGCTGAACGCATGAGCCCATGATGACTGCAGCTCATGTTATTTCTCAGGTATTGAAGTTGAGCGGACTGTAAATATTATTCCTTTCCCATTGTTAAAATATAAAAAGAATCCAAGCCAGGCCATTGTGCTGCTTCTAGGCTCTCTGCAGGGGGGATGTTGTCCTCTTTTCCTAGACTCGCAGGCACCCAGCCTCTCAGGTATGTAGCCATATCTCTTTGATCAGGGAGGGAGAATGAAAGTTTGTAGGAAGGTGGAATCATATTTAATAAAAATAAAGAATGTTTGTGCTGCACTCATGAGAAGTTTTAATCTCAGCAAATATATTTATTATATAAATATATTTAATAATAATTGCCATTCTTCACTGTATTGGGCAATTCCACCTTTGATACAGGTGTATTGGATCGCTGTGTCCCCTGCAGAATGACTTGGTTCCTTCCACTCTCCCATTATTACTGCTGCATCCTGTAATAAATTAGGTGCCTGGTGGATCAGACCATGTCACTCATAGGGGGAGCAGACACCCTACACTTGAAGAAAGTATCTTTATCAAGTAAATGAGGTGAAGATAAGTGGTGTGAGAAATGTTATTGTTTGCAAACTGGCCTTGAAAAAAAAACTTTTTTTATATGTGGTACAACTCCAGAATTACTATAGTTAAAATTTGCCACCACCCCTCACCATTCAATGGTTTCTCTTACTGACTTCAATGCCATTACAGAACATAGGGGGGTGGGAGAAACCATTGAGTGCTGCGGGGGAAAAAAGAACAGACACTACTCCTATTTAATGATGTTTGATGGCTGGGGTGGAAGGAAAGGTTGGGCATTTACTTTCCAATTTTGCTTTTGTTCGTAACAAAGCTGTATTTTATTTCCTTTGAAGGAAAACAAAGCCTGAACCCTTCTTACATAAATATTCCATTTTAGTATCATGTAGTTCTCTATCTTGCCAGCAGGCGATGCGCTGCAACCTTACTTAAATTTCCTTTGTCCTTGCATTGTAAAAGCTTTGTTACAGAAGGCAATAGCTCAAGCTAATATTCTCAAATGAATAGTTGATAGGGAATCAGCTCGTATTGGACATTTCAGTCGGATAATGAAGACTTTGAAAGCCTATAGCTTACCCATAGGTCTCTGGGAATCCTTTATCATGCCTTTATTCGTTCAGATATAATACATATGCAGGTTTTGTATTGCTGCAGGTTTACAGCTCTGCCACACAGAACAGTCAGAGATCTGAAATTACTTTTCTATAGTTCAGAAACACTTACTGATCATTGCCCCTCCCAGACTATGAATGGACGGTGTATGGAGAAGCAGCACACTGATGAGCTCATCATTGCACCCGCAACACGACAGGCTTTATGTGCTGCTTCTCCTTCTCGCATTCCAAGCTATACTGTACCGGAACTTCAAGAGGCTGTTACCAGACAACATCCGGGTACTTAAATAAAAAGGCACTAAATCA
>NC_092869.1:41627586-41638840 GCF_032062135.1 Pyxicephalus adspersus
TTCTCTTGGCCATTCATTTTCAATGGGCCTCCTATCGCACCCCATAGCCCCCGATGTCCACTCAGTGGCACATTTTTCTCAATAAGCTTTATTGCACTAGATTTTATCTCCTAGATTGTACGCTCTTCAGGGCAGGGTCCTCTCCTCCTGTGTCACTGTCTGTCATTTGCAACCCCTATTTATTGTACAGCGCTGCGTAATATTTTGGCGTTAGATAAATCCTGTATAATATTAATAATTGCACCGGCATTAAAAGCTACAAATCCATTCCACTCCATGCTGCGCTTTCTTCTCTTGGCCGCTTCTTTTGCACCCCATAGCCCTCAATGGGCTCTCACTTTTTTTTCTCAACAAGCTTTATTGCACCAGCAATACAATGGTTCCCGTCTTCCGCTGAGTGCCCCAACCTGACCCAGGAGCCGTGAAGACAAAAAAGGAGTCAGGTCCAGCAAGTGCAATTGTGCACACCTTGTCATGTTACTAAAACAATAAAGCTTATTTAAAAAAAAAGAGAAAGGCTATATTATTGCATAAGCTTATTGTACCAGCAACAAAAGCTGCAACCCATTCCACACTAATGCATTAAACCTGAAAAAAAACAATGGTTTCCGGCTTTCTATTTATCTTTTTATAGCGCCAACATATAATGGAACGCTGTACATAGCCTCACTCAATTTACCTTTATATAGCACCAACATATAACACAGTGCTGTACATTAGTACATCCATTAGAATATCCTTTATAACACACTGGCATGGTTTAATATAGACATGGCAGTTGCCAACCTGACTCAAGAGCTGTGAGGACAAGAAGATGAGCCAGGTCCAACTGCCCACACCTCGTCATGTTGCTAAAACAATAAAGCTTATTTAAAAAAAAAAGGCTATACTATTACATTGGGGGTGCACGGAGCCTATACCATTCATACGGGTGACTGTTTATAGAGAAAAATATTCACGAGGAGCTGTCAAACACCTGTCATTCGCCATTTCCGTCCGGCGTGTGTTTAGGGAAGTGAATACAGATGAATGAAGTAAATTCAGCCTCCGGTGGTAGCTCCCGTCACCCCCAAGACTAGAGGGAGCGCGCTTCACCCACGTGACTCCCCACTTTCCGCGGCGGCCACGCCCCCTCCTCCCCTCAAGCTCAGGATGCCGCCCGCCGCCTCCCAGGCCGGCCGTTGAAATGTCTGCTCTCGCGAGATGATGCCGGAGCGGACCGCGGCGGCGAGATTTGCTAGCCGGACTCGCTATTTGTGTTGAAAGAAGGGGGGGGACTCCTATTAAAAAAAAATAATAGGGAGGGGGGGCGAGCACCGGCTATCTTACCGAGAGAATCCCAAACAACAGCCAAAACGGCGACCGGGACCGCCGTGCCAGCCGAGGAGGCTCTCCTGGCCATGGCGTCGGGGGACACGCTATACATCGCCGCCGATGGCTCGGAGATGCCGGCCGAGCTGGTGGAGCTGCATGAGATTGAAGTGGAATCTATCCCGGTGGAGACCATCGAGACGACGGTGGTCGGTGCCGAAGACGAGGAGGACGATGACGACGACCCTCACCCGCACCATCATCACCACCACCAGCCGATGATCGCCCTCCAGCCGCTCGATGACCCGAGCCAGCCGCACCACCAGGAGGTGATCCTGGTCCAGACCCGGGAGGAGGTGGTGGGCGGCGATGACTCCGACCTCCGGCCCGATGACGGCTACGACGACCAGATCCTCATCCCGGCTCCGACCGGGGACGACGAATACATCGAACAGACTTTGGTGACGGTAGCCGGGAAGAGCTCGGGCGGCGGCCGCCTGAAGAAAAGCGGCGGCAAAAAGAGCGGGAAGAAGAGTTACCTCAGCGGCTCGGAGCCCAGCGCCCGGAAATGGGAGCAGAAACAGGTCCAAATCAAGACCCTGGAGGGGGAGTTCTCCGTCACCATGTGGGCCTCAGGTAAAGGGGGGAGAGAGAACCTTACGGGGCCCGGCGGCCTTCACTCCCGGAGGCCCCGTCCGCCGAGCTGCTGCTGGGCGCCGCCATCTTCGCTTAGCCAGTATGGCGGCCCGAAAACATGGCGATTATTTGTATGTGTGTGTGTGTGGGGCCGGGGGAAGATGGCGGCGGGAAAGATGGCGGACGGGGGCTCGGGAGCGAGCGCGAGGATTTGGCCGGATTCAGGGGGAGCTAGGCCGCAATGGCGCACTTCAGGGAGGAGGGGGAGGGGCGCCACCGCCATGAGAACCGCGAGGCCTGCGCTGTGTGAGGGGCAGAAACACCGGGGATATCGGGCCTTACCGACCGCCATGTCTGTTGTACCATACGTGTGTTATAAAGGATATTCTAATGGCTATGTGTACTAATGTACAGCGCTGCGTTATAGGTTGGCGCTATATAAAGGTAAATAGAGTGAGGTACTAATGTACAGCGCTGCTTTATATGTTGGCCCTATATACAGGTAAATAGAAAGAGGCATTGTAGCACGCTGTGTTATATGTTGGTGCTATCTAAAGGTAAATAGAATGAGCGTATGTACAACACTGCATTATAGGTTGGCACTATATATAGGTAAACAGAATGAGGCTATGTACAGCCCTATGTTATTTGTTGGCGCTATATAAAGATAAATGGAGTGAGGCATTGTACCACGCAGCGTTATATGTTGGCGCTATATAAAGATAAATAGAATGAGGCCATGTACAACACTGCATTATATGTTGGCACTATATATAAAGGTAAATAGAATGAGGCACTAATATACAGCACTGCGTTATAGGTTGGCGCTATATATAAAGGTAAATAGAATGAGGCACTAATGTACAGCACTGCGTTATAGGTTGGCACTATCTAAAGGTAAATAGAATGAGCCTATGTACAACACTGCTTTATATGTTGGCACTATATACATGTAAATAGAATGACACTATGTACAGCACTGCGTTAAAGGTTGGCGCTATATAAAGATAAATGGAGTGAGGCACTAATGTACAGCGCTGTGTTATAGGTTGGCGCTATATAAAGATAGAGTGAGGCAATGTACAGCTCTGCATTATATGCTGGTGCTATATAATAATAAGTATGTGGGGCACTAATGTACAGCGCTGCGTTATATGTTGGTGCTATATAAGTATATAGGGCACTAATGTACAGCGCTGTGTTATATGTTGGCACTACATAAAGGTAAATAGAATAAGGCAATATTGTACAGCGCTGCGTTATATGTTCGCGCTATGTAATAAGTATATAGGGCACTAATGTACAGCGCTGTGTTATATGTTGGCGCTATATATTAAGTATGTGGGGCATATATATATAATCAGCCCTATATTCAGCGTCCTATCAGCTCCTTATGGTATTTGCAGGTTGTTTTGTTTGTTTTATACACCTGCTGGTTATTGTAGTCCCACATATTGCATTGCAGATGTCAAACACCACTGAGGCTTATTATAGGCAAGCAGATCCAATGCAAATTTTGCCCCAATTATCCAATCAAGGGTTGCTCAAGGAACCCCTAGCAACCTCTGCAGGAACCCTTAGCAACATCTTTCTCAGCCAACCTGCAGAGGTTGCTGGGGGTTCCTTGAGCAATGAGCAGTTTGCACCTCTCCGGTCAGTGTAAGTGACCCCAATGATCTTTTTGGCTATGTGTAAGGGTGACATTCTTCCCACTGACCAGCAATGTAAGACATTTTTCCCACTGACCACTATACTAATATACAGTGATCTGTGGATATGAAAATGATAGAAGGGGTTCCCAGAAGACTTGAAAGTTATTTCAATGGTTCCAGGGGCTCCAGGAACATAAATCTGGTCCCTATCATGTTTGGCAATATTTCACCCTTTGTATGCAATCATTCATACACACAGGATGACTTTATTATATTTTCAATCTTTATCAGCCAGTCTGATCGGGGCTATGAGTTGGTCTCTTACGATTGGTCAGCTGCTGAATTCACTTAGCTCAGAGCTTCTCAAACTTTTCAACATGGGGGACCCTTGAAATAACTTTCGAGCACTGTTTTGTTCTATGGAGAGGGAGAGATCGGCACCCTGCTGTGCTCTCCTCCTTAGACATGCATAGCGGTTGTTCATTGGTTCGCTGTGGTAGATTAATATGGCATCGGGTGACCGTAGTGCACGTCAGAATCTTGCATGACTGCTTCTCAGGTGACGATTATCTGATATGTGCACACAGCCGCTATGTCACGCTGGTGAGGTGAGACGGATAGCTGTGCACAGGGCGTTATAATGTATGCTGTGCTCTAATATGCCTGTCAGAAGGTGCAGAAATACTTTTTAGGGTGCACTGCTTAGTAAATATTGGGCAGGGTGACCAGATAACCGTGGCAGCTTCAATGTTTCACAGCTGTGCCTTATATTACTTCATTGATATAAAAACATGGAGGATTTTGTTTATGTACAGAGAAGACATCGGGCCATCTGACCTCTATATGCTCCATTTATAAGTTGGCATCTGTTTATCAAAGATGGTGGCAATGACCACCCTGCTGGCATCTTCCCCGGCTTAGTGATGCACAGCCATCCACGTGAACTTCAGTGAACTGTTACAGATTAAGCCAGGCTAACATTATTTGCTGCACGACCTATTGTAGGTGACGGTTATGGAGCACTGGGACTGATCTGCAGTTATGTAGCAAGGCTCTGTGTGTTATGTCTCCCTTCTGTCATCCAGAGTGACGTTTTTCAGTAAATCTGTAGAATCACACAGACCAATATGGCCTTGTCACAGACCCTCGGACCCTTACGCCTGCGCACACAGACCCTCGGACCCTTACGCCTGCGCACACAGACCCTCGGACCCTTACGCCTGCGCACACAGACCCTCGGACCCTTACGCCTGCTCACACAGACCCTCGGACCCTTACGCCTGCCCATGTTTCCTGCTTCCAACCCATCACAATAAATGACTGTTCCATTGCTGCTTGACATGACCGGGCCCTTGTCAGGTGCCATTGTGACCACATCACCAATTTATGTTTCAAGGATTTCATGTCTTGGCTGATTAGTGTACATGAAGCAGGTGGTTTAACGTTGCTGCATCAGTTGTATTCAGTCATTTTTTTGGTTTGACTGTTGAAAGAATGTTTCTGAACTTTACAACTACGGGCAGGTTCACACCTGCCTCTTGCTTGATTTTGTGCAGCTTCCCGCCAGCCACGCTAGGCCTCTCATGGCGAAGTTGGTTCACAAAAAGTAGTTTGTGACTGAGAAGAGCAGAGCTTTCACTGGCCATTCAGATACGCCTTGTACTACTTGGTATGAAGTATTCCTCGTTCTTGGCCTGCAGAGCAGTGAGCACAGAGTTCATTGGTGATGTGTGTAAGGACATTGCAAAGTCCATGAGCATTATTGGGCATTTTCCAATAGCAGAAATGTCTGTGTTTTCAATGTGCTAACACAATAATTATTAAAAAATATTTACAATATTAGGGACCACAGGAATTCTTAGGCTACGTACACACGTGCAATAATTGTCATTGGAAATGATCTTTCACAATCCTTTGCAATGACAAATGACTGAACGATGCATGAAAGAGCTCTGTACATACAGCACTGTCCTGCTCTATAGGGAGGGGGAGAACGACGGAGCGACACCCTGCTGCGCTTTCCACTTTACTTTCATTACGATTGTTCTTCATTCATCAATTCTGGATCCGCCAGGGTGTTTCCATGAATGACGAGCGCTGTACACACGCCATATTCTTGTCTGACACTAGCCCTGGGGTCATTATCGGACGAGAATCATCTGACCGTGTGTACATAGCCTTAGGGGAAGATTGTTATTCACTATTAGCTTAGCTAGATTTTAAATATTTAGAATACTTATTACGGCTACATACACACATCTCATTATTCATAATTTACACTAAACTAATGAGCTGTGAACATTTTTAGAGCAGTCTATGGAAAATATCGATATCCTAGTTTGTTGCAGTTTTGCAGACGCACACTTCACATGTTTCATATCCGTTTACTCCACACAGTCAAAGTGTGTTTGCACTGAAATTAATTTTAGTATTTTCATTGTGCAACATAAACATTTGTACCTTCCACTCTTTCGTTCTACAGACCCTTTGTTTTCAAAGTGTTCGGATTCTAAAAAAAACCCGAGGCCAAACATGCATTTTAAGGTGTGTGTGAAAAATCAGGAAGGGTGTGCCACCCAGTGAAAAGGATACCAAGTGCAATTTGTGCATGTTCTGTTTTCTTAAATGCAGCTCACAGGTCTCATGTTTGGTGCCTGGCATCATGTAACCTCTTCTCACTCACAACTGGAGAAGAACATGGGTCACACATATCCCTCACCTACTAGATTGTAGGCCCTTAGGGGCAGGGACCTCTCCTCCTGTATCACTGTCTGTATTAGTCTCATTTGCAACCCCTATTTAATGTAGAGCGCTGCGTAATATGTTGGCGCTATATAAATCCTGTTTATTAATACACATGCACCCCCAATTGAGGGCCTGATTTATTAAACCTCTTCAAGGCTGGAGGGGATACACTTTCATCAGTGAAGCTGGATTGATCCATCCATCTTAAAAGTAATTTGCTTTGTTAGCAAATGTTTGCAATCCTGAACCAGATCCATTACAGGTTGGCTGGATCACCCAGCTTCACTGATGAAAGTGTATCCTCTTCAGTCTTGGAGAACTTTATTAAATCAGGACTATAATGGGGGTGCATGTGTGACCCATGTTCTCCTCCAGTTGTGACCAACTTGCTATAAAAGTGAATGGAGTTTTGAGCTTTGGGGAAAAGTGAGAAGTTGCCAGAAGCTAGAAATCATTTACAACATGAAATGATGGGAAGTGGCATTATAGGATCAGAGTTTTCCCTTCTTACTATTGGTATGCAGTTATTTATTATATGTTTTGTATATCAGAGTGCTTCTGATAGAATTGTAAGTATGATATGGTGTGTAACTGTGTCTATGCTTCTAACAAAGGTCTTGCGTTCTTCTAATATCCCTATGTAAACAGCGCAGATATGAATTATTTTCATATTAGTTTCTTTAGCTTTTTTTTTTTTTATTCAATGAGGCAAAACATTAAATCCACCTCCCTATTCTTCTTTAGGTTGCATTGTTTTGTGGTTTCTGGCACCAAATTGTTTGCAGCCGGTCCTTAAAATCACTGCTGCCACCTTCTTTTAGCTCGTTCTTCTGCCATTTTTTTCTGTAGCTTAACTAGCTAACTCATGCCATCTCCAGGAAACCTGATTGATCAGACCATTACCTTCTATTGTTCCGTGACCCAGTTCTGACATTCTTGTATTCATTGCAGACACCTTTTGTCTGTGGAAATGGGTCAGCATGATCGGTGGTTATGCAGCCCCATACAAGTCAGTTTAGACATCTTTCTGTTCTGACCAATGCCAGTGCTCAACCCAGGAATTTTTTTGAGCCGGGTGGGAAGAAATTTTAGGCGGGTGGCATCCCCTGTATTGTGAGCCAACTCTTCTGTAGCTACATAAAAACAGCCGGGTGGTTACTAAAAAGTGCCAGGTGGTGCACCCAGCTAAAAGGGGCTGGGGAGAACACTGCAATGCTATGTTTTGTTAGCCATTTGTGTAACCGTTTCTTCTCTGGGGATAGACCAGATGGACAAGCCTTCACCTTCCCCCTTAATGCTTCCCCATAAGCAATCGTTACCCTGCCATTGGCTTACAAAAAAACGCTTTCACTTCACCTGTCAGTGGGTTTTATTGTTTTCTGTGATCCGTGTAGTTGCAGTACTGATTTTCCTTATATAAGTGTTCAGTAGGTAGCTGCATTTCAACATTAGCAAGTTTCTGAGCATTAGGGTTCTTGACGTCTTTAATGTTCTGTTCCTGTTGAAATGAGTTTGGCACAGTAACACACTATTATGCATTGTGGTCTGCTGTGTCAGGAAAAAAATGCATGTCTAATTCTTTGCTGTATGTGTCAATAAATGTGCTTCATGCAATCCACAGGAACAGGGAAGTGTGAATGGGCCCTAAGTGATATGATTGTGATGTGTTCTAGATGCTGGTTGAACATTCGTTTTCTGCAGCTGTCTGGTGTTGATAATCTACTTTGTCTGCTTGGGGAAGTTGTGAATGGATGGATCCTCTTGTGTTAGAGCTATTATACAAAGGTATAAAATAAGATTCCAATATTTCTCCCTCCCCTGCAAGCTTTGATGTTGCTGCAGGATGCTTCCCACTGATCAAGTTTTTATTGTAGAAATGCAAAACTATTTCTTACTTGGTTTAAAAAACAAAAATACATTTTTTGTTGGCCACAGTCTCTTTTAGGGTTGCTGATACCATTACTGAAACAGGAAGTCCCAGTCTTGGCTATGAAATAGTCAGAGCAGCTGTCAACCAAACAGCAGGTGGCATAGACTATAGCAGATTAGATAACAGAGCAGCTGGCTGTAGTTCACACATCAGTTGTAGGAAAAGCCTTTACAGCACTTGGACCCAATGACAAAAAAAAATTAAAACTATAATCCTTTTGTATAAATGTTTGTGTTGTGCCTGCCATCATTGGCTGATAGATACCGGCACTTCCATGTATGCTGAACTATTTGCCTTCCATTTCTAGTGCTTGGGGAGCTTTTGGCGGGTGAGAAAAACATATTGTTTAGTACCTGTGTCCAGTTGGTCTTTGTGGCCACCGGACAAAACCTCTTTTTATATGGTGCGCTCACTGCAAATACTTCTGTTTGACAAGAAATTAGAATATAAATACTTTCCTATGTTTTGTAGTATGCAGTGTTGTCGTTGGAGTGAATGTTTGTATAGCTGAAGGACACTGTAAGGGGGAATCGTGGAAAGGAACTGAAACAAATACATTTAAAGAACAAAATGAACTTGCTTCACATTTTATTCCTTATTATTATTATTATTAATAAACAGGATTTATATAGCGCCAACATATTACGCAGCGCTGTACATTAAATAGGGATTGCAAATGACAGACTAATACAGACAGTGATATGAAGCTTGAATATGGACCAGCCTATGTATGGGTTGCAATCTTATTTAATAGATTGGGCAGCAGCGCTTAACCCAGCATTTTTTTAAGCTGGGTGTGAAGAAGCTGTAGGCAGGGGCAGCCCCTCTATTTTGACCAAACTCATCAAAAAACACCCCAAAACAGCCGGGTGGATACTGAATAGTGCCGTGTGGGGCTGGAGAGCAGGTAATGGGGCCACTCTAATCTAAAAATGTGCAGAGCTGTTCATGGTGCCTCATGTATGTGAGATACTCGGTGCCACCAGATATTGCATAGAAAAAAAAATATCTCATGTTCCCACTTATGCATTTCGCTGTGTCAATGCACTGCTGCTCCAGTTAAGTGTAATTATTGGGGACAGCATTTGCAACAGACAGTCTTGCAGGTGGCTTTGTGTTTTGTGTAATGCAGATCTGCTCGCTTTCTTATAGTGGGAATGAGGCCTTGGGCTGGAAACCGCTGCAGCAGTCAATATCATGTACTGTAAATCCCCCCTGGTCTCCAATTAACAGACCAGGAAGGATATGAGTGATATCACAAGCAATAGTGTACGAAAGGTGTCCAGACCTATTTAGTTTTAAAACCATTCTCACTATATATACACAAAGCTTCATTTTAAATTTCACTTATTGCCTTCAGTAGTTTGTCACCTTGGCCAATGTGCTAATGTTAGTTGTTGAATGATTGATGTCATGGCTGACCGCATGTTCAGCACCATGGTAACTGTAGATGTGAATTAAAGCAAAGATGGCGCTTTCTTCAGCTGCATAAAAAGATGAAGATTTAGTTCTGCTACAGTAATTTCTGTGCCAATATATGAACGTATAATTGCGGTAATGAAATGTGTATCTGGAGTGGTATTCCTGATCTTGACTAAATGCTTGCCTTGTTTTTGGTTTTGTTGCAGATGATAAGAAAGACATTGACCATGAAACTGTGGTGGAGGAACAAATTATTGGTGAAAACTCCCCACCTGATTACTCGGAATACATGACCGGAAAGAAGTTGCCCCCAGGTGGAATTCCAGGCATTGACCTGTCTGATCCAAAGCAGCTGGCAGAATTTGCAAGGTAATTGGTCTGAGATTCAAAGTACACAGCTGGAAATGTTTGCAGGTTTATTGTTTTCAGGCTATAGTGCCATTGATGGTATTGCACTGGGGTGTTCTGTCCTTTTGCTGAAGTTCTCGAATCTTACCTTTCCCCTTCCGGCTTTGTCATTTTGGCCCGTGAAGCTGCCAGAATAAACAACCAATGGTCAAGTGCGGTTATTGCACATACCTGAGGGCAAATGTAAGAAAACACCTCAAACTCGGTTGGACTGAGCCATACAACAATCTGATAATGAAAACTCAAAGGTGGCAGTGGATAATTTGTTATTGCTGGGATATGATTGATTGGAAAGGCCAATAGGTTTTTGCAGCCTTAGGCTACGTACACACGCCAAAAGACTCCCGTCCAATAATCGCCTCAGGGCTGATGTCGGAAGAGATTCTAGCGTGTGTACAGTGCTCGTTGTCCGTCGCTCCAATGACCGTCCTGGTGGATCCACGGATGACGAACGATCATAATAAAAGTGAAGGGGAGAGAGCTCAGCGGGGTCCCGCTCCAATATTCTCCCCCTCCCCATAGAGCAAAATGGTGCTGTATGTACAGAGTTCATTAATGCATCGTTCAGTCTTTTTTCGTTGGAGAGGATCATAAAGGAACCTTTCAAATGATGATTATTGCACGTGTGTAAGCGCCATTATTTGATCTCTGCTGCATGAGGGAAAGGGGAATAATTATACAAGTATCTATACTATACCATCAGTCAACACTGAAGAGTAATGTATGTGAGCAGGCTGCTGGCCATGGAACCAAATTTAATTTACATTATTTATTCCTATTTTAAAGGACGCCTGTGTCTTAATGTTTAGCTTAGGCCTTTAGGCTGTGCGAGAACACTTAGGCACAGTAAGGCCTGGAAATGTCCAGCTTGTGTATCAGGGCTGTTTCATAATTCATTGATCTGCTCCTTTCACTGTTAAAGCGTTATGGCAGCTAAGAAATCCTTTTTGAGGATTTTAAAGGTTTTTCTCATTAAGTAAAGTTGCAGAGTTCTATTATGTTAAAATTATGAGTTATAAACCCAATGACCTCTTCATTTCTGTTTTATTGTTTTTGTCTTGGTCTTCCTTGTTCCTCAAATGTTGGTATTTATGACTAGGCCTTCTAAAAAAGAAGCTGCTTGTCTGTTCTAAGGACAGTTACTGTTTAT
>NC_092869.1:41639931-41644316 GCF_032062135.1 Pyxicephalus adspersus
GTCTTTCAGTGAAACCTATGAATTCATGTCCATAATTTGCTTTTTCTTTTTTTCTGACCAGCTTGACCTATTTTTAAGGATCGTCTATATGTAAATGTGAAGAATTGAATGTTTCCTGTTTTGACATTTTGTAGTTCTTATTAGTTTTTTTTTTTTTTTTTTTTAGGGATGCACCAAGATGTTCAGGGATAACTCTGCAATGAGGAAACACTTACACACACATGGTCCACGGGTACACGTCTGTGCAGAATGCGGAAAAGCCTTTGTTGAAAGTTCAAAGTTGAAGCGACACCAACTTGTTCATACTGGCGAGAAACCATTTCAGGTAATTAGTACAATAATACAAAATACAAGATCTGTAGTTTATGATAATGATTTGAAGTGTGAAATGAAGATGACAGCTGTTCAGCAGTTTTTAATGAATTGTAAATATGAGCATGCCAGATTGATTACCAGCTGTGTATTGGTATATTTGCATTTCCAAGTTAAAATGCTTATCTGATATTATATGCAGCTTTGCTTGAAGTTTTTCTGACCGTTTAGGGTTTGCTGTAAATGGTGGAGTCTAAAGGTTTATTGTCCTGATCAGCATTTTTGTTTGTGGTTACTGATTTTCAGGAGGAGAGGACTGCAGTGGTACTCTTAACCTCCCTAGCATTAATCCTGAGTGTGACTTGGGGTGAATTATACATACCAAAAGCGGTAACCCCGAGCCACCTCAGGGTGGATTTGCCAGAGAGTTTAAACAGCTTACCTGGTAAGCGGTGTCCTCCAGCGATGCCCGGCATCTTTTTCCCCTGGCGATGCCAACAGGGTCTCACCAGCTTACACAGACGCCCAGCTGGTAGGCCAGGGGAAGCAAATGCCGGCCGGGCATTTGCTTGTGAGCGTGTGGTTGGGGGAGGGACGGTGCTTATACTTTAACCTCCCTGGCGGTATAAAAATTATCTGTTCCCAAAACTTTTGAGTCTTGGATAGAAGTGGTGGAAGAAAATCCTTTTAAAAGGTTTAATAAAATGAGCCCATATAAAAAACTTTAAGAACATACTTAAAACCCCCAAAATGGTTCAATGGATGGCCTTTTGTTTTGCCAGGGGGGAATAAATTTTTTTTAATTTTTTTTTTCCTAAATGGGTAGCCAAAACAAGAATGTTACACACATGTATTTTTCTGTACAAGAGTTGTACGTTTTGGGTAGAATTAAGGTTTTCAGAATTAAACATGGCACCCCGATCACATTTCCTTCTCCACTGTGTATGTGAAGTGTCTTACTCATTCCAGGAAGGAACTAGAATGTGCGTAGCGCAATACTGCTGCTTTCCTCAAGCTGGAGAGGGGCTTCTGTTTTAGGTTGAACAGGCAGTTTGAATTGGAGGAATAATATATATGATTCAGTTCTAGGATGGTTTGAGACTTTTGTATGCAGTGCAGATCTTTCTGTGTCTTTATATCCATCCTTCACATGCTGTCGTGAGTTTTGTATAGCTATCTTCGATTATACTTTCTTTTTAAAGTCTAACTGTCCCTGTCCTCCTCCCTCTTTTAGTGCACATTTGAAGGCTGCGGAAAACGATTTTCATTGGACTTCAATTTGCGCACTCATGTGCGCATTCACACCGGAGACCGGCCCTACGTATGTCCCTTTGATGGCTGCAACAAGAAATTTGCCCAGTCGACTAATCTGAAATCTCATATTTTAACACACGCCAAAGCCAAAAACAACCAGTAACACTTTGGAAAGACGTCTTACCCCCTCGCAGCATTTTGATCGGTGTATGATGGGAATACGCCCCCCTTCACCCTTTGTATATGATTTCCAGGGAAAAAATTTTAAAAGACGCTTACTCGTCTTAGAGACAAGTTTTGATAAAGTACTGTAGTAAATTCTTCAATGGACATAACTTTACAATCCAGTGCTTACAAGGTTCTGTTACCCACTACCCCCATTTCAAAGGTGTTTTGATTTTTTTTTTTCCTTTTCTTTTTTTGGTTTTGTAAAGTCCTTCCTAACCCAACCCTGCAGAAGAGTAAGTAGCCCCCCCTCTCCTCCACATTACGACTTTACACCACCGTTGTCTAATAATCAGATGTTTCACACTTACGTGGATTCTTGAACTTGTTGAATTATTTTTTTATTTTAATTTTATTTTATATTTTTTTGTTTTCCAAGTGTGCATATTGTACACTTTTTTGGGGATATGCTTAGTAATGCTATGTGATTAATTCTGGAGGTTGATAACTTTTGCTTGCAGTAGACTTTCTTTAAGAAAACAGGACAGACAGTTATTGTACTAAATGCATACTTCAAAAGTATTTTTTTTTCCTGTAAGAAAAAAACAAAACAAAAAAAATAGAAAAAAGGAACAAAAAAACTTTATATAGGTTTGTTTGCTATCTTATTTTTGGTTGTACTTTTTAGATGTTAACACCTTTTTTGTATAATTGTACCGTATATAGCTGTATTGAAATCATGTAACACCAAGTAGTAGATGTGATTTAAGGTAGTGTTGATTAAATCCATTTTAGTCATTTTTGGGGAGGGGATGGGGTGGGAGGGGTAAAATGGACAGGCGCAGGTGTCGTTTTTTTTATTTGCTAAGGTCAGTTGAAGAATTTGGTGCAGAGCTGTAGAAATTATATAGATCTTGATTTTAGGGCATTTTTCCACCCTCTTTTTATTGCTCACCAATGTGTCCTTTGGAGAAGGCTACTAAATGGTCCTTTGTGTTCCCCAATGCTTGGTCATTCATTTATTGTCTTGCAGCAATTTGTTATAAGGGTATTATAGGTATCTGTCTAGACAGCTTGTCCATGAAATCTACAGACTTCCAACTTCTTTTTCCCTGTGTGACTCATGTGCAGTGCCTTTATTACCATCCCAAGATAAAAACAATCCCAACACCACCCTAAAGCCCTTTATTGATTTTGAAACCTAAATATTTCCAAATCTTTTTATGGAAGCTGCCATGTTCAAAGATGTAAACTCTTTGGTCCCTGCTGATCCTGTCAGAAAACTTGTAAGCTTATCACTTCCGTGCTGTGTGCAGCTTTTGCACACTCATCAGCTACATTGATTCCTGCTATATGGTACATATGAGAGACGGTTAGTGCTCCTCTGTGACCACGTCTCCTCGTATCCAGTACTGTGAGTGATCATCGTCACTGCAGAACAGGAGCTATGTCACTGTCAGAGTTGACCAGAGAACAATTGTGGCTGCATAAGTATTTATTACATTTGTTACTTTTTGATATGGTTTCACTCATGGGTTTCTAGTTAGTCTTGGTGATCTGAAGTCCATGTTTAGTATCCCTGGCAGTGTGATAATAGAAGCTTGGATGAAAGCCTTGTTAAACATTCATTGCTATCGCTGTATCGGCATACATAACTCTGTAACTGAATGACCTAAACATCAAAAAACCTCCCCTGCCCTGGACCCTCCTAGATGTGATGCATCCTTATTTATCCTTGACTTTGTGCTGAAATCTTTTTCATTCACAGCTTTTATGTGATCACCAGTCTTAAGTTACCCCATGTTTTTGAAAATCAATAACCCTTCCAAAGTATCTGAACAAGAAAGTGTCCTGGCACTGCTTGTGTCTCACATTATTGTAGCTGTATAATGACATGTAAGTTCTAGCATATTTTGCTGTCTATCTGCTATGAAGTTAATGTACAGACATAATATGATGGTATGCAAGTGGGTGGCTAACTTAGATATTGTGCGAGGCCGTATCTCGCCTCCCCCCAGCTGATCTTAGGTCAGAAAGCAACTGCATGGAGACTTCTGCATGAGGTTATGCCTCTCCTCCCAACTCCTGCTAAGGTTTTTTACCAATAACATTTCTCCATCTCGGTGAGCGTTTTATCCAGTATGATACCCACTTATTGGATCCTTTGGATTGGTCTGAACTGTTGGTCAAGAAAGTTTCTTTCCTGTGTTAATCTCAAACACCGGGCATACTTTTTGTATTTTAATACTGTAAATACATTTATTTCCCAAAAACAATTTCCGCTTCTATTTTTTTCCTCACTTGAGCTTTGTGTGGAAGTTGGTGTTATTATGTATACCTGTCGTCTTAAGTTTCAGATGCCAACTTGCTAATCTCCTTTGGTCTTTTAGAAGTTTTTTTTCTCTATTAGAACTTGGTCAGCTATGTCTAACCCTTCGGCTTAGGTCTATATGAACTTTAACAACCAGTTTGTCATCTCACAGTATACAGGTTTTACAGCGTAGCAAAACATATGGGATTGTAACACCTGCGATTTGGTAAAGTGGAATTAAAGTGAGAGGAGGTTATTGCAGAAAGGGTAAGGTGATGTTCCTTCTGCAATAATTGCTCTTACCTGCCTGATAGAGGAGCAATCGGAATTTGCTAAACTGTGC
>NC_092869.1:41645394-41654323 GCF_032062135.1 Pyxicephalus adspersus
CTTTGTGCACCTAAAGTCACATTTCATTAGAGCATCCTGTTTAGTATTTTCCTCGCTCAGTACAAAACAAGCACCTACACTACAATGTGAAGATCCTGTGTTGTTTTGTGATATAGTGTACAAGTTTTCAGAATGAATGACAACCCACATATACTATAATAAAATGGGTTTTCTTTCTCCTATATTAGGGAGGCGGGAAGATATTCACTTTCAGGTTATACTGCTGCCTACACAAGGTATTGACACTGGCAAACAAAATGTAAGCAAGCCTAGGATAACCCCCTCGTATGAGCATGCCTAACTGAGAGGATGAATATTTTTATATCAGCTCAGCTGTGTAAGGGCTCATTCACACATAGACGTGGACTCATACCTCCATGAACATGAGTTCGAATTGGCTGCCCAGCACACTGCAGCTTTTCACATATTTTCAGAAGTGCCATTTATTCTGAAAACTGCTCTGTTTCCATTTTCTTTTGCTGTTTTAGTTTCTTCAATTTTCTTTTCCCCTCTCCTTCTGCAGCTATCCAGACAACTAACAAATCTGATGTTCGCGTGTTGCATCTCCACACCACTGGCCAGAAAGTTGAGAGGGAAACTTAGAAATGACCCTTGGGCTGAGGCTTTTACGTATTGGGATTTTATAGATCCCGTTCTGGTACTAGTTAGCTGTGTAGTTGGCTTTCCAGGTTCAGAACCGTTAACGTTGCTTTTGTGCTTACTCTGATACTAGCTTAGTATGGCCATCACACCAATTTGGTTTCCAAAGACTACAGATGTGGCCCAGCTCCACCCTAAATGGACCTCACAATAAAAATCCCATGTTATCAACAACTGTCTCCACTTTTGATATTTCCCTAAAATCCCCTAAGTGAGTCCCCTTTAACCCTATTGGATTAATGTATATTTGGAGATTCTCATTTGGCTGCATTTACTGTTGCCAGTAAAAAAAATCATTCCAGCCTTTATTGATGCAGAGTGCACAACCCTGAAACTGGATCATCTATTGTAGGTCTGGGATCCCTGAGAAATCACAGGAAATGCAAACTTTCTCAGAAGACCCATTGTATAAGAGTGGGGAGTTCCTTCTGGAGAATGAAAACAAGATGATATATCCTATTTACCACCACTATGGAGGGTTTTTTTTTGGATCCAGAGGTGCTGCAAAAACTAAGGCACTGTGGTGTTCAGGACCCCCTTCCAAGAATAGCCGGAGCCTTCTGTCTGTTCAGCATGGCAGTTCTGCCCTGTTTTGGCTGTGACCAAATATTTCCCTATCCATGACAATATACCTCAAGCCTCTAAAATGAGCTCCTGGCTAAACTACTAAACCTGCCCTACTAGAATAATGGAACTCTCATATATAACCATGTGTATATGAAGATATCTCTGGGTGTGACTTGAGGTGGTGAAGCCTACATCAGAAAGGCTTATCTACTGTTAAAGCGATTGCTCCTCTTTGAATGTGCATCAAATGACCCCTTCAATTATTCTATAGGCGGTAGGTGTGCTACCCTCCGTTTTTGGAAAAGATACCAAGAATTCAAAACCTGTTTTTTTGGCTCCCAAACCCCATGGATCTTGATCAGGGTCCCCTCAAAAGTCTGTCAGTTACTGGTCTGCCCAGGGCCATAAGCACCCCCCCAATTTAAGTTCGGGAACTATGGTGCACCCTGGCAGACACTTGGTCTTCCTATCTCAGAATTTGTCATTCAGGGATATTACCGAGTATGGGCTCTTGTCTTCCTTGTCTATTGTACCCCTTATTAATATAGGTAACAGGTAATAATAGTGGGGCTCTGCCTTAAGTTTCCTTTCTTCATATTCAAGATCTTCCACTTCCAGCCTCCATTATGTCTGTCCTGCCAGGAGTTACCCATCCTTGTCAGAGTTACCTCTCACTGGACCTACAGGTGAGCAGGATGCCTTCCAAAAACACCCAACTATTCATGGTGGTTCACTTTGCCTTTTTGATTTTTCCTAGGTGCTTCTCTCCCCCCCCTTTTTCTTTTGCCATCTTTTTTTGTTGGCCTTTAAAAATGTGCGTGTCCTCGTGACAGAAGGAAGTGGTGCCAAAATTGGAGGATTGATGTCTTTTCTGTTAAGAAAATTTGATCCTTTAGGTTGCTATTATTAAACAGGATTTATATAGCACTAACATGTTACACAACGCTGTACATTAAATGTGAGTTGCAAATGACAGATACAGACAGTGACACAGGAGGAGGAGAGAACCCTGCCCTGAAGAGCTTACAATCTAGATGTGGGGAAGTATCACACAATAGGAGGGGAGATAGTTGGTAAATTATTGATGTGCCCTCCACTTGCTTAGACGGTTTTGGATGTCTTACCACAGTAATTTTCAACCACTGTGCTGCAGCACACAAGTATGCCGTGAGATTTCAGGTGTAGCGTGGGAAATTATCCAATTTCTGTTAATTGGGCCGAAAATTGTTTATTTACTGCAAATCATTTGTCTAAACCAGGGATGTATAGTGATAGGCAGAACAAAGAAATACTCTTCCACTCGATGGCAGCAGGTAGCCTATTACCTGTCTATGTGACATTTTTGTTTAGTGGTGTTCCGCGGGATTTTTCTAATGTAAAATATGTGCCATGACTAAAGAAAGGTTGGGAAACACTGTCTTACCAGTACGAGATTTCCTCCAATGGACTCCAAGACTAGGATTATACAAAATGCCCTTGCTCCCTACATTTTGTAAAGACAATCATTGTAGAAGACTTGTTTGGGGTATGAGGGGTGTGAGGAGGAAATAACCTATTGGTCTGGTACACTTTACAGAATAATAGCAGAATTGACCTCGTAGCTGCATTAGTTTAAAAGAGTTTATTCCATGCTGCACTTGTGTTGCTGGGACTATTGTGTTTGACGCACAGCCTCCTGCTGGGGTGTATATACAAAAGAAGCTGCAGGTTGTATATCTGTAGTAGATGAGGTTTGACCTGCCCCAAATAATCGGCATATTGATCTTTAGGCATAATTTAAGAGATTTTTATTTTAATGTGAAAGCTGTAAATGTTTATCATTGCCATCTTTTCTGCTCTGTTTAGCCATCAGGAACAAAGTCCTGTGTAAGCTGCAAGTTGCATCCTGGACTATGGACTCCCCAATAAATGGCCCAGGGCCGTCACATGGTGTAAGACATCTGCCCCCTCATACTCACAAGTACTGGTATTTCCTATAGCATTGGGTGCCTAGTGAAGGAACATGCTAGGGGTAAATAGGTTAAATCTGCATCTGTACCCCCAAATGTTTGCTTTGTCAATTTGTCATTTTAAACCCCTGGCTTTGGGTAATGTGGATTAGTTATTTTGCAAAAAAGGGCATCCACTTACCCCCAGCTTAGTCTGGTAGATATTAAAGTAACCTTCATTCCCCAATGGCTAGAGATGCAAAACTAAATATGCATAAAGCTCCAATTTCCCAGACAAAAATGTCTCGGGGCCCCTCCGCTATTACCCTTACCAGACCTATAGCATTACATTACAGAAGACACCCCCTTCCCCTACCATCCATATCTCACAAATCAGTCTCTGGATGTCACAGTTTTTGAAAAAGAAAAAAAAGCTTTATTTTCTCAAATCTACTTCAACATACAATAATCTTATTTCAAAGGTTGTAAATGTTACAAGCCAAAGACCAATCAACACTTCTCACCAGCAGCTGTTCCAGTTGAAGGAAGACATTTCCTAACTGAGTGAAAAAGGAATCCCTTAAATCCTGGCACTTCTATAGAACAATACCATATTGCACCTCTCCCATACCAAATAGTTACATTTCAATGTTTTAAATAGAATAAATGCATTGATGATAGAAATATAATCAATTAAATACTGTAATGTTTGCAGATTTCAATTTTCAGTTGTAGTACCCCAAGTCAGACTCTAGGTGGTGCTGTAAGCTAACAATCTTTGCTCATCCAATTACCGTGGACTTTTTTTTTTTTTAACCTTAGGGTAAGTCAGATCCACCAATAAACTAATTTTGCTCAATTTATATTCTATACAGTTGTAGGCTTCATCCACCAGACACATAACCCCTCCCAGAATGTCTCCATTAGCCCTTTGCAATTTGTGCCCATAGGGTTTCACTAGTCCTTGCTGGGTGCATGCACATAAGGGTGGCCATATTATAAGCCCTCCCCCAAAATATTTGTTTACACCTAACTCAGTCTATATATGATTTCACCCAGGATTTATGCATTTTATTATTGCATTGAATTACATTTACAATGTGAGAATTTGGGGTTAAAGTTTTGTGACACTTATAAAATGATCAAAACTATGTAAAGTGGAGTAGGGTTAGAGTGTATTGAGATACTAAAGTACGGACTGTAAATCTGTGAAATCGAATGATTTTTGATCAATTGTTGCCAATTTTATGAATTTTATGAAATTTTGAATAAACTAATATTGATTTCAGCTACCACTAGGGACATTCACCTCCCTTACTGCCAGGATAACAACAGGAAGGAAGTAGACATTTTAAGTTACAATTAGATCACAGGTCCTCTTTAAGCCACAGTTCCCAGCATGCTGGGTGGACAGCCATGGGGCTTTATTCTCATTCAGTCTCTGCACTCAAAACTACAGACAACTTTTTTTTTAAACCAATAGTCCAAATCAATTTTAATAAAAAATGCCAACAGAATTGGGGCCCTTTCACACCTTTGGTGTAAATCCATGGGGTTGGCTGTGGCACAAATCTTCAAATGGTAACCACAGTCTGCTGCAGCCCTGTGCAAAAATTGGTTCCCATTCACTTGAATGGGAGCAGATGGGACAGAGAGAGACTGCAGCAGATTAGGGCAGCTTTTTACGATCCTTTCCAATGACATAATACTGCACAATGCCTGAATGAGCTCTGTACATACAGCACCATTCCTCTTCATGGAGAGGGGAGGGAGAACGATGGAGGGGCAACCCGCTGTGCTCTCCCCTATTCACTTTCATTATGATCATTCGCCGTTTGTGGATCCAGCAGGATGGATGAGCGCTGTAAACATCAGATTCTCATCCAATATCAGTCCTGAGGCGATTCTCAGACGATAATCACCTTACATGTGTAGGTAGGCTTAGGCTTATGTTAACCCACCAGTGTGTTTTTGGGAAAAAACGAGCGCCTGGAGAGATCCCACGCAACACTCTATGCAGATAAAGCCCTAGCGTGATTTGAACCTGCGACTCCAGCAGTGCCAGTCACCATTCCAGCCAATGGTTGGGTGGTTGGGTAGCTACCTCCCCAGGGCCAATGAGCTTTGAGGGACATGTTACCCTATTGACCAATCCTCAAGTGCCTCCCAATTTCTACTTTCCGACATCTCTTTTATTCCCATCTTTATTCCCTTCATTTAATTTCTTGCCCTACAAATCCCTCTCTCCTCCCTCGCCCGCCAGCTCTTACACCCTTTGCAGAATTGTCTTCCATCTCCATTTTTGCTGCCATACATCATCGGGGTCCCTTAAAAACCATTTTTTCTAAATACAAATTTAAACAACTGAAGACCAATTTACATAAGTTAACATGTGTACAGTAAATATCTTGTAACTGTGACCGAATGCAATAACATATTGTATAGAAAAATAAATATTTCACCATCTCATAAAGCCATTTTCACATGTTCACAAAACAGAACAGAAATTTAAAGAACAAACCAAAGAAGAAAAAAACAAGTGACCTATTCATCATCGCGTCCTTATTTGAAAGCCACCTGAATTCAATCTATGAGGTCCACCTATGCAGAAAGTAATGGAACAGAGTTTTGCCAAATGACAGCTTGTGGCGTGTCAAATTTAATGGCAGCCGAAACTAGATGGTTGATTTGGGAATTCTCCAACATCGCTACCTGCAGGTGAAAAGTAGATACTGCACGTCATCAACTCACGGCTTCTGATCAACATTGATTTCAAATATAAAATGGGTTCATGCGAGGACCTCTTCATATTAGGTGTGTATTAAATTAACAGATTCTGTTAATAATTTTACACTTAAAGTGAATAACATCCTCTAGGAATTGGGGAGGGGGGGGGGGGCTTATTACAAAAGTAATAAAAATAATTTTTTAATAAATTCACACACTGTTTCAGTTTACAAAAGTGCTTGCTTTATTATTCTGTGTGAAATATGATGGGTAAAGAATGTGTGAATGTGCTTTACTGTACTTGAAAGGTATTAATTAGATATACATGAAACTACAGCTACATTGGTCTAATAGTGAGTGTCATTCTCAATTTGTACACTAGATGATGCTGTGTTCATTTTCATTAGCAATTTTATTATTAATATTATTAAACATAATTTACCAAATATAGCACCAATGTATGTAAGCGCTCTACATTTAATAGGGGTTGCAAATGACAGACAGATACAAACAATGACAAAGGAAGAGGAGAGGACCCTTTCCCTGAAGAACTTACAGCATTTATATAGCTCCAACATATTATGCAGCGCTGTACATTAAATAGGGGTTGCAAGTGACAGCCAGATACAAAGAAGGAGAGGAGCCTGCTCAGAAGAGCTAGCTAGCAATGAATACAAATGTGCTGGCTGTCAATTTTAATTGGACATATTAACATTGTAACACTGTATTGTAGCCAATGAATACTAACATTAAATCAAATGAAAATTAACACAGCGCTACCTAGTGAACGAATTGAGAATGACACCCTCTAATAAACCACTATAGTTGGTTTACTTGTAAGACTATTACCTGTATTCCTACCTAATACCTTTAAGTCTGTTTATAACCTCTAAAGGGCATTGAAGTAAATCAGTTTTAGTTAGATGTTGGTGCATTGAATCACCTTTTTTAATACATCTCTCAGGGCTCCACCCTTTAAGTTGCTTGACCCCCCCAAAGATGCAGCTAATACGAATACTGCTGCATTATGTAGCACAGAATAAATAATTGTGGACCATTGCATGAATAAATCCCTGACATGTCATAGTATACAGCAATTGTATGATCAAAGTAGATGAACCTTGTATTGTTAAAAAATACCTCCAGGCCCAGGCTCATATAATGCTGTCAGTCTGCTGCAAGAAAAGGAAACATTTCCTTCACTTCAATGATCAGATTGCAACATTGTAATTTTGTAAGTGTAACAGCCTGCAGCAGGGCTGATGCCTGAACAAACAGCAAATTATGACATTGTCGGGAAATAATAAATATGTATTACACTTACATGTCACAAGCATAAAAATACATCTGATGATGACAGGTCCACTTTAGATTTCAGCAGCAACTTGCAAGAGGCTGATACCCAGTCACATTTTGGTATTTCCACTGCTTGCAAATACGTTATGATTAATTAAAACAGCTGTATTCATTAGCACTTAATAGATCTGTCCGAGGTTCAGCACCAGTAGTCCACCTTCAGCCAATCCATCCACCAATGATTAAACATTCCGAACCTTCCTTCCAAATCTTGTGCCCACGACTCTCCCAAAATCGTCATCAACCTCAAAAAAGAGATTTATCTATTTCACATTCATGCAGCAGATCCCACGGGATCTCCAGGTTTATAGCCCCACCTTACCGCCAGCCGTGGGTCAGTATATGCAAATAAGGCCACGCTCTATGATACACTCAGGATAAAAGCCTGCCTAAAACGCATATAAACCCAATTATACATATAATTTATGTACATAAAATTTATACAACTCACATATAAAAATAAGTCTACTTTCATATTTGTTTAAATGCTTCAGATGAGAAGTCTACATGCTGGTTGGCTGTTGTAACGCTGGGCCGGTCTCTGCGATGGGGTTCTCCGATCTCATATACATGAGGAACAGGGTGACGGTAGCAAATGTAGCAGCGTTGACGGGGAACGCTCTGAGCAAGGTGGATGTCAGACCCCTCGTGAAGACCTTTAAGCCTTCTATTTCGTAGCTCTTTTTGACGCAGTCCATGATGCCGCTATATTGGTTCACTCCACCGATGCCGTCGGCTTGAAGTCGAGATTTGATGACGTCGATAGGGTAGGTCGATAGCCAAGACACAATGCCCGACATGCCCCCTGCAAACAACAGCTTAGGGATGATGTAGTTGTCACTGAACTCACAACTAAGTTGCCTCGTGAGATAGTCGTAGGTCAAGAAATAAAACCCGAAGCTTGGGGTCTCCCTAAGAAAAGTCGTCACCATTCCTCTGTTGATGCCCTTCAACCCCTCTTTCCGGTGGATCTTCACGAGACAGTCTAGGGAATTCTTGTAGTTTTTGGATTTGGACTTATACTCCCCCGTACCTTGCAGCTGCATTCTGGTCTTTGCCAGTTCCATGGGACAGCAGATCACACACTGGATGGCCCCGGCTGCGGAACCTGCCAAGAACTGGTTTAATGGAGTGTCTTTGCCGAGGTATCGGATGGTGTTCCCTTGAACACCAAATACAAGAGCGTTGATGAATGTCAGCCCCATCATGGGTGAGCCAACCCCTTTGTACAGTCCCCATGCCTAAAAACAAGCAAAACAAGAAAAAAACTTAAAAGTGAATAAAATAACAATTAGCATTCTGCAGTCTCTATTGATTGGATAGGTTGCATTCTCAGTGAAGACACTGACCTCTAGTGAATGGATTGGCTGCATTCTCAGTGATGTTACTGCCCTTTAGTGAATGGATTGACTGCATTCCCAATGATGTCACCGGTCTCTAGTGATTGGATAGGCTGCATTCTTAGAGATGTCATTGGTCTCTAGAGAATGGGTAGGCTGCATTCTCAGTGATGTCACTGGTCTCTAGTGATTAGATAGGCTGCATTCTTAGTGATGTCATTGGTCTCTAGTGAATGTATAGGCTGCATTATCAGTGATGTCACTGGTTCACTATGGATTGGATAGGCTGCATTCTCCGTGATGTCACCTGTCCCTAGTGATTGTATAGGCTACATTCTCAGTGATGTCACC
>NC_092869.1:41656711-41671203 GCF_032062135.1 Pyxicephalus adspersus
CATTCTCAGTGATGTCACTGGTCTCTAGCGAATAGATTTGCTACATTCTCAGTGATGTCACTGGTCTCTAGCGAATAGATTGGCTGCATTCTCAGTGATGTCACAAGTATAGAATATAGAGCTGCATTACTTACTGTTTCTTGTTTGATGATTGATTGGAAGCAGTGGAAGGTTCCACGATAAAGGGGCTTCGTTACACTCTGCACCTGGAGACGCACCTACGAGAAAATATAAAAAGTGTCATTAGATGTCTTTTATTGGCCCACTGCACTATTGGCACAGAAATCTCTTAAATTCTCAGGATTTATTCTGCTGTCACCACAAAACACAGAGAATGATAACAACATTACTAACAAACGTTTTGTGATTATAAATATATACAAGACAAACCAGAAAAATCAGATTAACAAAAGATTTTTTTTTGCTATGGCAAATTGTTTATTCATCAAAACTACAAATCAGAATTGTAAAAAAAAAAAAAAAATCATAAAAATTCCAATGACTGCTACACATCACAGCCTACACCAATATTACAAAACAGATCAATTCAGATCTAGACATTTGGTTTGGATGAGTAAGTCATTTTAAAACGCATTCACTGTTTTAATGCACCCAGGGAGACAAAGTAACCTTGCATATTCCTGTGCCTTGAAAAAGGACATTACAGGCCCAGACAGGTAAGCATTGCTTTGTTTACATTTAGCTGTCTGCTGTCTTTTTGGTTCAATACCCTCGGGTCCAGGAGCCATAAACCTTGTAGTTAATTTGGTGATGTACTGCATTCATATAATCACTAGAGAGACAGAACACAAACTGCTAGACAAAGGCATTGCCCATGCAAACGTTTGATAATCCAATGCCATCCCAGCCTGCCATTTGTAAAGTGCAGACAGGCTGAATTTGAGCAAAGCAATGTTTGTCTGTAATGAAAACAACCAAAGTGGAGATAAGAAATGGCAAAAAGTTTTATTTGCAAAGTTTTATTGTGCCCAGGTATATCAAAAGAGTTAACGCATAATAAAAACACAAATATTCTTTAAAGAAGAATACAAGGTAAACACAAAAAACACACTTAATACTTATTGTAGATTAATAGATGAGCAGGGGAGGGGTTTATGTAAAAGCTGGGGGTGGGGCTACATCATGGTGGTAATGTTCAGTAGAGGTCTGAAGAGTAGGTGGGAGATGGAGCAATGGCAAGCAGACTACGGGTTCAGGATATTGCTGCAGCCCTACAGCACAGCAGGGGGGGCATTGGAAACTGAGACCCCCCCCAAAGGCCAATGGCCATGTGAGCTCTGCTGATTCTGCTGAGTCTATGACCTTCTAAAGGCCGGTGGCCATGTGAGCTACACTGTGACCCTCCAAAGGTCAATGGCCAAGTGTGCAACACTGTGACCCTCAAAAGCCTGATGGGCACATGAGTCACACTGTGACGCCCCTAAATGCCAATGACTATATCATGAGCACTGTAGCTCTCCAAAGCCCAATGGCCATGTGAGCCACACTGTGACCTACTAAAGGGTTGATGTCTACATGACATACACTATGACCATCCAAAGGCCAATGGCCAAGTGAACTACACTATGATCCTCCAAAGGCCAAGGGCCATGTGAGCCACACTGACCCTCAAAAGCCTGATGGGTACATGAGCTACATTGTGACCCCTACTCAAAGGCCAATGGTTATTTAACATACACTGTTAATCTCTAAAGGCAGATGGCCATGTGAGCTACACTGTGACCCTCAAAAGCCTGATGGGATTATGGGGGTTACAGTGTAGATACATTGAGATTCATTCTGACCCCCCAAAGGCCAATGACTATATCATGTACATTGTAACCCTCCAAAGCCCAATGGCCATGTGAGCTACACTGTGACCCCGAGGGATGATGGCTATGTATTGTACACTGTGACCTTCCAAAGGCCAATGGCTATGTGAGATGTGATATTGTAACTTCTCAAAAGTCAATGGCCATGGGAGCTACACTGTGACCTCCCCATAGGCCGATAACCATGTGAGCTACACTGTGACATACCAAAAGGTTGATGTCTATGTGATGTACACTATGATCCTCCAAAGGCCAATGGCCAAGTGAACTACACTATAATCCTCCAAAGGCCAAGGGCCATGTCAGCTACACTGACCCTCAAAAGCCTGATGGGTACATGAACTACATTGTGACCCCTCCTCAAAGGCCAATGGTTTTTTAACATACACTGTTAATCTCTAAAGGCAGATGGCCATGTAAGCTACACTGTGACCCTCAAAAGCCTGATGGGATTATGAAGGTTACAGTGTAGATACATTGGAGTTCATTGTGACCCCCCAAAGGCCAATGACTATATCATGTACCTTGTACCTTGTAACCCTCCAAAGCCCAATGGCCATGTGAGCTTCACTGTGACCCCAAGGGATGATGGCTATATATTGTACACTGTGACCCTCCAAAGGCCAACGGCCATGTGAGATATATTGTAACTTCTCAAAAGTCAATGGCCATGGGAGCTACACTGTGACCTCCCCATAGGCCGATAACCATGTGAGCTACACTGTGACATACCAATAGGTTGATGTCTACGTGATGTACACTATGATCCTCCAAAGGCCTATGGCTAAGTGAACTACACGGTGACGGTGGCCAAATGAGCAACCAAGTCACTCTCATAAGCCTGATGGGCACATGAGCTACATTGTGACCCCCCCAAAGGCCAATGACTATATCATGTACATTGTAACCCTCCAAAGCCCAATGGCCATGTGAGCTACACTGTGACCCCAAGGGATGATGGCTATATATTGTACACTGTGACCCTCCAAAGGCCAATGGCCGGGTGAGATATATTGTAACTTCTCAAAAGTCAATGGCCATGGAAGCTACACTGTGACCTCCAAAAGGTTGATGTCTACATGATGTACACTATGGTCCTCCAAAGGCCAATGGCTAAGTGAACTACACGGTGACGGTGGCCAAATGAGCAACCAAGTCACTCTCATAAGCCTGATGGGCACATGAGCTACATTGTGACCCCCCCCCCCCCCAAAGGGAAATGGCTATGGCCTCACTTCCTCAACGGGTGATGCTTGTCAAACAGGCCAGGAGGTGAGAAAAAATGATCACAATGGAGACACAATATTTAAAACTTGACCAAGGTCCTAGGACAGGGGAGGGAACAGGGTTAAAAAGGTTGTGTGTTGGAGTTCAGTATGAAATAATGATTTTACTAGTTGCCTGGAGCGATCCTTTAGCACAATTCTATGTACAGTCACATAAAGGGATCCACACTATAAAGTTACGTGGTCTGCCTTGCCTTGGTTGTTGAAGAACTACATATTCCAGCTCATTCAGAAGTCAGATGTCCGGATTGTTCTAATACAAGCGTCACTGCAGCAATTAGAGGTTGTGAAATACAGGCGGAAGTTTATGACAGCGGACAGAATATTATGACTGAGCTGACACAAGCCACACATGCAGACATTGTGATGGGAAGCATGCAGAGTCATAGCTGCACAGCATCAGCCAATCAGTGGCCGGGCGTCCGGAGCTCCAACCAACGGAAATTTCTTGTGGAAACATTAGAAAATTGTGAAATGTTTTGTTTTATCTTCCTCAAACAACTGTAGAATAACATTCCGAAGAACAATGTTTTGTGTCCCGGCTTGGCATTGTTCTGCTTCCTATTGGGCAGGCAGCACATTTTGTTCTGATCAGTTGGGAAAGTTATGCGTGTTGTTTTAGGTGACCAGCACATTCAATTTATTTTCCCAGCACGTAAATGAGCAAGAACTCAAAGCATTGCTGTAGCTGCGGTCACTGTGGACCTCTCCATCCTTAAAACATGTAATATAAGTCCATCTGCACAAATCTCTCCTAGTCCTGTAAATGTGTTCCTGCCAAAAAAAAAATCAACCTACTGCAGCTTTCTGTAATCAAGTGGCAACAATGCTGCACTCCTGAATTCAGAGCTGTGTTTTCGCTCCTATGTATTCTGTTCCTTCTTGCACAATGAAATGAGATGCTGCAGGTGGCATTGGCATCAGCATTGGCACTGCTGACTCACAAGCCTGGTTACACCTACCGTTGCCCAATGTTTTCTTGGTTCCAATTGAATGATAAGATCACTTTGAACTGAATGTGTATTATTTCAGCTGATCATGTGAAAACCCCAACACTCCTACATAACCTTGCATCATGGAAAAAAACTCCTTGGTGTAGATGATAATCAGCTGAGAAGTTGGCATGGTGTCTATGACTTTTCTTTACTTATTAAAGAGTTGGTAAACCTCCAGCTACTTAGTGAAGCTCATCATCTGATTGTGAGCACAAATTTGGAGTAAGAATGCCAAATAAATGTCATTTCAATTAAAAGAGGATCAGCATTCTTTTAAAGTGACTACTCTCATTGCCGATTCAACTTTTCAACTATTGAATCAACTTCTGTACATCTTGGAGACCAATTTATGTCTCTGCCTCCTCCAATGAGTCTGTAAAAATGATATCTCAAAGCTAAACCATTGAATTTTGCATTTTGAAAGACAAAATTATTGGGTTTGTACTGACAATGCTGATGGATGTATCCATGCCGGGTTGTTCTTCACCTTGCTTATATCGGGGCACTAGAATAATAGCTTCAATGGTGCTGTTCTTAAAGACAACATGGCTTGGGGTAAAAGCTGGGCAGCAAGGTAGCTCAGTGGTTAGCACTCTTGCCTTTCCAGCGCTGGGTCCCAGGTTCAAATCTCGGACAGGACATTGTCTGCATGGAGTTTGCAGGCTTTCCTTGTTTTTGTGTGGGTTTTCTTCCAGGTACTCCAGTTTCCTTCCACAATCCAAAAAAACATGCAGTTGAGTTGGCTTCCCCCAAAAATAGACCCTAGACTGTATTAATGACATATGGCTATGGTAGGGACATTAGATTGTGAGCTCCTTTAAGGGACAACTAGTGACATGACTATGGACTTTGTACAGCACGGCACAATATGTTGGCGCTTTTTAAATACTGTGTAATACTTGGAGAGAATTTGGTGAACCTCAGGTAGTTTGTGCCATTCTAGTTCCCTCTAAAAAGGTTTTTGCAACCCAAGTCTTGGTGGGAGATAATTAGGCAGACTGCGTTCTGTCTGGCAAAGTCCAAGGACAAGCACTGAAGGACCTTCCTTGGCATTTTATTTCACATCATCAAATAATAATATGCTTCTTACCAGAGACACAACACATTCCTTGCAAGAGATAAGATGGGAAGATGGATCTTTGTGCACTGACCTTCAGCCTCGGAAGAACTCAGACTGCCAGAACTGTTAAAAATTGGTGACCAAAAGATTTTGGGGGTATCAGACCTTCTGTTCCAGTGCAGAAACTTTAAAGTAGTATGAAACCTCCACAATAAAAGTTATCTCCTAATACAATTTGTTAGATGCAAAATGCCTACCTTGTTCTATTTTCTAAAGGTTTATTTGCCTTTTGGATATGTTTCTGGCACTGCCTACCTTACTCAGAGATCCTATTAATATCTAGTTGGGGAGCACAGACACACATTATCTTGTAGGGACTGCATGTCCTATAAATGTTAGCACTCATGCATGGCACTGCGCATGTATCTATTGTACTGCACATGTATCTATTGTACTGTACATGTATCTATTGTACTGCGCATGTATCTATTGTACTGCGCATGTATTTATTAAACTGCGCATGTATCTATTGTACTGCACATGTATCTATTATACTGCGCATGTATCTATTGTACTGCACATGTATTTATTATACTGCGCATGTATCTATTGTACTGCACATGTATCTATTGTACTGCGCATGTATCTATTGTACTGCACATGTATCAGTAGCACTTCCGAAATTTGCTGGTGGAGAAGACTTTTTTTATTTGTCTGATAATGCATTCCAGTGTAGTGCCAATTGAAAAATCAAAAAAGAAGTATGTATGGCTAGAAGATATTATATTTAGTTTTTAGGGTTTAATAATGCCCCGATGAAGGGAGCCTTTTGTAAACCTGTGCAATGTGCTGGATACATAGGATCCTATTTATTAAAGCTTTTTATGACTGGTGAAGAAAGACTTTTGACTTATGGAAGAACTTGGGTGATTCCACAAACTTGGAATGGAATTCCTAAAAATAGATTTGCTATCAGGTGGCAATTAGTTGCTGGATTCTCCCATGGAAGTCCATCTTCTCTAGTCTTGGAGAGTTTTAATAAATCAGACCCATTGCGTTTATTTTGGACTGTCAGCCATACATTGGTGGCATCTTTTTCTGCTTGGAAAACTCAAGCAATGGCAGCTCCAAGGGGTTTCCTGGTGTGCAAGAGCACCTGACCCCCCTTCTTCATTCACACTGGAAGAGGAAGAACTACATTCATATGGCAAGGATTGAAAAGGCACCATTTAGGACTTCCAAAGATTCCTGCAAGTGCAAGGCAGACACAGAGACAAATACCATGAACACAGTGCATTTCCCTGCATTGAAGTTGTCTTTTTAGCATCGTATTACCATGGAACAGCAAAACATTAAGCCTGCAGTAAATACATCAAGCAAGCCAAGCATGCAGGAAAAAAAATGACGTATGGATACAAAAACACGACACAATGGAAGGCTGCAAAATAAAGATGGCTGGAACTGATGGTGATATATACGCTATACAATACAGAAATACAATCAGAGCCAAGTTCAGTGATATATTACAGTGAACACATCGATTAATTGACTGTGTGCTAGATAAAGATCATTTAAGAATTAATCAGTTGCAGAGAAAGAATTCACCTGGGCAATACTTACTGGCCGCAAACTGTGTGGGAAGAGGCTTATCCCTCATCTACAACAAAGTAACACTTTTAAGACTCCCCCTGGCTTGGAGAGCAGAGGAAAATAAAAGCAACAGTGCAATATAACACAATACATAAAAATGGTTTACGAGCGTAGACAGTTAGCATAACGGAAGCCATATTAGACATAAAGTGAACCTGTCACCTTGCTGTATATATATTTACATGAAAGCAAATGCTCCAGCATTTACCTATAGCCTCTTGATAAAATAATTTCTTGTGATTAGTCCACTGATGTATAAAGTTGCAATAAAACTTTATAAAGTATGATAAGGCCGGGTGCACACTGTATGCAACATACATCAGAGTGCACATTGTTGCAGTGCCATGGGGCATGCATTGAAATGCACCACGGCACATGATAACCCATTACCTTGCATTGTGGTGCAGTGTGTCAGCCCTGTGAATACACCGCAACACTGTGAACCCAACCCAACAAATGCAGGAGCAAAATGCGTTTTATTTGGTGACAGGTTCACTTTAACGCAAGACCTTCCAGCAGTCTGACTGCCGCCTTCTGTGCCCAGCTGCACTGTGGAGGAAATCCTAGCAAGCTTTGGAAGCACAGGGCCACTTCATCAAGAAGCAGAGAGCTTCATAGCATTCTAATACTTCCTCTACAATCAGCCCTTGGAAGGATTGTATTCCTATTGCTCTTTATACCATTCTGCAGATCACATGATACCATCATTCATTATAATAAAATATAACAATAAATTATCCACAAAGTCCTCCACACAGACTCTCTGCTCTCTCCTTCACCCTCAGTCAATATAATGAAGGACATTACACAATCTCTGAAATCAGAGCACTTCCCACACAATGCTTATTTCTATCCCAAGCTAATACCCCGGATTGTCAGCAGATCAACTTCAATGGGAATCGGGTCAAAGAAAATCTGCTGTTAACAAATACACAGACAGTCATTGACCGCCTACGTAAAATGTTTTTTTGTCTTGCTGTCAAAGCAATCCAATATCTGGAGAGAGCTCCAAACAGGAATTCATGCTGCACCTGTGCCCATGCTATAGACTTTTAATACATATTCTTAATAGGCAGTAAAATAAATTAAAAAAATATCACTGATATCTCTAGATCTTGTATTATGCATTAATTCATCAGGGGACTGCTGTGTGTTTACATCAGGGATGAACTGTGTGCTTGCATCAGGGACCTCCGGTTGGAGATCTAATGCATGTTTACATCAGGAAGGAGCTGCATGCTTATATCAGGGAGTAGCCACATGTTTACATCAGGGAGAAGCTGCATGTTTACATCAGGGAGCACTGCATGTTTACATCAGGGAGCACTGCATGTTTACATTAGAGAGCAGCTACATGTTTAAATCAGGGAGCACTGCATGTTTACATTAGGGAGCAGCTGCATGTTTACATTAGGGAGCAGCTGCATGTTTAAATCACATGTTTACATTAGGGAGCAGCCGCATGTTTACATTAGGGAGCACTGCATGTTTACATTAGGGAGCAGCTGCATGTTTACATCAGAGAGTAGCCGTATGTTTACATTAGGGAGCAGCCACATGTTTACATCAGGGAGCAGCTGCATGTTTACATCAGGGAGCACTGCATGTTTACATCATGAAGAAGCTGCATGTACATCAGGGACAGGCACTTTCACATTGGGTTTACATCAGGACGGATATTTACATCTGGTAGCTACTATGTGTTTACATCAGGACACTGCTGTGTGTTTACACCAAGGACCCACTGCATGTTTACGCCAGTTGCCCACTGCGTGTTTACATCAGGGACCCAATGGGTACTCACATTAGCGAAATGTTGTGTATTTACATTAGGGATCTAATTTGTGTTTATCATCAGGGAGCCACTGCCTGTTTACATCAGTGTCCTGCTACATGTTTACACGAGGGAGCAGTTGCATGTTCAACTCCAGAGAGCTGCTTGCTGTTTGCAACAGGGCCCTTCTGCATGTTTATAATAAAGTGGCGACTATGTGTTTACATCAACGACCACTCTGTGTTTACATTGGGCGCACCCTTTTGTTTACATCAGGGAGCTGTTTTATGTTAACATCAGCGTCATACGGCGTGTTTACATCAAGGGCTCACTGTATGTTTACTTTATTGAGCCATTGCCAGTTTCCATAAAGGATTCCGCTGTGCGTTTACATCAGGATCCTGCGGCATGTTTACAGGTAGCAATAATGTGTTTACATCCCACTTCATTTTTATGTCAGTTGCCCACTGTTTGTTTACAGCAAGGGACCCGCTGCCTGTTTACATTAGTGGGGTAGCAGGTTGCCTTTATTCCACTTTCCATAGTAAATATGTAAAAAAAGACTCTTGTGAAATTTGAAGATTTATTTCTGCACATCTCTCCACCTTTAGCTACAGAGGTGAATGTTGGATATTTTAGCGCATACCTTTCTGTGAGCATTATATTGATTTTTCATACATCTTTAAAGTGTTTTCATGCATTTTTTGCTGCATTGTTTCACTAATGATATGTCAAGTAAAGATGATTGATATTGAAGAAGCTGGATTTCATGCAATTAGATGTTATATGTTGCGCTGCCATTGAAGTCATTTTGGCCAATGAACAAAAAATCAGCTTCTCATTGTGAACCATCACCAAGGTTTGATCAGGGCTTACTGCATATTTAGAATATATTCATATTTCAATGTGTAAAGTCTGGGCACAGGCTCACTTTAAGGGGCAGCTGGTAAATTTATTAACACAACTTTTTACTTTTTACTATCTTTGTGGGGCAAGTTGTGTTCATTTTGGGAAAATCTTCAAACAGGCCAGAATTAAAAAAACAGTAATATGAATTTTTCATTACTGTTTTCAAAGTAACACAAATTGACTGGAGTAAGGCCCACGTCACACTAACAACCCTCAGACTGTATTCTGAGGAGTACTGGGTTATGGGGGTTCTATCTAGACCTTTATGAGGTGATAACTGGAGCAGGTAACAGCTCTATATTTGTAGGACTCCCCTAAAGAAAGCAGTAAAATATAACAAAATTTGGCACCACTCTACATATGCCCATTTCTGATAATTTGAAAAGGAAAAGCCAACACGCTTCAGGATTCAGCTATCCTCCTTCTTCGTGGTTGAAAGAACAACAAGAGAAGTGTTGTAAACTGCGTTCAGGGCTAAACTCAACTCAAACCCTTAAAAACAACTACTCACCCATCTGATCCCTTAACCCCAGCCAGACCCCTTTATTTTGTTCATTTATTTATCTTTAGCCATGAAGAAGGACTTTTACACCCCTGAAATGTGTTGAAATTTTCTTGGCAAATTCAATAAAAATTAAATAAAAAAAGAATTAATGACCCTTTTTACAAGTGTGTACACAAAGTGTATATTGCTACTATTTTTTAACTTACAATAGGAATCAATAATTTGCAATTTGAAAAAAGGCACATTTCTATGGTTTCGCTTCTTCCCTACCACATTGCCAGGTGAGTGATTTTCATTTTAACTTTACCCCAGTAGTGTGACATGCGCCTTAGATTGGACATTTTTATGCCTGTTGAGCAATAGTGGGGTAAGTAAAGCTTTCCCTTTGTCTTCAAACCTTCACCATTTTATACCATCACGTTGCAGCTGCAACAATGCTGCGTCAAGGCTCTCAAGCCCATGTACAGAACAGGTCCAGTATATAAACCTTTTTCCTTTTTATTCACAATGGAACCATTCTTTGTGATGAATATAAAATTATCATAGAAATAAACCCACCTTTACTGTGTCAAATGGATGTCCAACTAACACACCAGCTGCACCTGTATTAAAAAAACAAACAAAGTGTTAGGTTCAGTATGCAAGCAGGAGAATGCATTTCCTCAGTCCCCCAGTGATCAGACTAGCAATTCACCAAGAGAGAGGCTGCAGCAGAAGATTTTTATGACTGTCATTTCTGCCATGAAAGGTACTGGGTAGGTTAGGCACCAAGCTGGGGGGGGGGTTAAGCTTAGCAAGACGGTTAGGATAGATACCAGGGCAGGAAAGGGGAGTTGGGTCAAGTTAGCCAACTGGAAGAAGTGGAGTTAAGAAACCGAGAACGGGGTCCCGGGTAAGATTTGGCATCACTATGGGATTTCAGCACAGAGGTAGCAAAATCAGATAGAACATCGGCATCTCAGTCCAGTAAGTAGATGGTGACCCCAGGTGTTACATTAATAAAGTGCTGTGAGCTCTGTGAGATACATTATTGCACAAGCATTATACAAAACTAAATAGTTTAAATCCATAATAAAACACTTTATGACCTTTTTAAAAATAAAAAAAATGAAAGTTGGCTCACGGACATTTTCCTTTCACACTTTACTACCCAATAAAATTCTATATCCCGGTCTCACCTCCGTATTATGTCACTTAAAGTGGCGGTGTAATTTCCCTGCTGTTCCCATTGAAGCACGTGGACGTGTAGCCATGAACACGATATGTTTTGTACATCAGCCTAGCAGAGTTCACACGGTTTACCTATGTACAGAGATTAAATCTTATCTCCTTCCCAAGGATTTCTGCTCTTTAAAAGTCCACTGACACCGATTTCATATACTTATTTCCAGCACATGAAATACTTTGCACTGTTGCATTAACAAGTCCTGATCTGTAAATGAAATGTATGGAGTGGAACATAAAACTGAGGAATTTATTTTTTACAAACTTTGCCCGAAAATTTGTGTTTTTACAAAAATATAGCAATCCCTTGTTGCTAGGAATCAGTCACTGCTTTACCTAGAGCTCAGAACAAAGGTCAGATTATAGGGCGCTTGTAATATAATGAATGGCATCTCTAGGTTTATTGCACTAGGAGGATCTGTATGACTTGTCAGTGACATGTTAGGTATTATATACCTGTAACTATTTTCTCCCCATTTAAATCTGTGGTCAAAGCTTCTGGCAGATAAGTTTTCCAAGTTTACACCTTTGGGATGGCTGACACCGTGTCTCTGTGGTCAGGGTCCCAGATTCAAACCCCGGCTAGGACCCAGTTTGCATGGAGATTGCATGAATTTCCTGCATATACATGGGTTTCCCACTGTCATTGAATAATCTAGTCTTGATGTATTCGCACCCCAAATCCCCCCCCCCCCCCCCACACACACACCCCATCTCAAAGTGTGATAAGCATTACAAGTTACCATAAGTAAACTTGACCCAGATGACTGTATAACCTACACAGTGTGGACTGTACAGCCATGATAAGAGAGTCAAATAAATTATACTATCAGGCCCAAGACTGTTCTCCAGCATATGAAATATGGTCAGTGGCACCAGATTGAGTTATTAGGAACTGACATATATCGCTGGTACATATAAAGATATGAAAAAAGCTACAGAGAATACAGCCTATCCACTCACTGGAGACCAGTGACATCACTAAGAATGCAGCCTATCCACTCACTATGACATCACTAAGAATGCAGCCTATCCATTCACTGGAGACCAGTGACATCACTGAGAATGCAGCCTATCCAGTGACATCACTGAGAATGCAGCCTATCCAATCACTAGAGACCAGTGACATCACCGAGAATGTAGCCTATCCAATCACTGGAGACCAGTGACATCACTGAGAATGCAGCCTATCCAATCACTACAGGCCAGTGACATTCCCAAGAAACAACTCCAACATTTTGATTCTGTCTGATATCTACAGCACATATAAAAATCCTTAGGGGCCGATTTATCAAATAAATTTTGACTATTCACTTTGCAAGGAATAATTCACTTAGCTTAGTAAATGCAACAAGAATTAACAAAAGATACCCAATCAGGTACAAGAAAATGTGAAAATGTAAAATAACAGTTTTTTCCTTGGACATGATGGGTTGGTTGTACTCAGCAGAGCTTCATCTCTTTTACTAAGTTAAGTGAAATATTCCTTGCAAGGCGATAATTCATTTTGCTAAGTGAACAGCTTACAAGTTTGCTCACATACAAATACCAATTGTGGGGCTCTGTAAAGGATCCTCAGGGGCCCCAGCAGTGCAATGGGGAAACTCAGCACCACGTTACAGGGTATTTAGGCATTTCATTATATATATATATATATTTTATACCCCACACTGATCTATCACCAGCCTGTAGACGTATGCTATGCTCTCTGCCCATGTTCATACACCTTTTAAGAAAACAGAAATCCAATCTGGCCCAGGAAAGATATACATTGCTGCCAGGAAGAAAAAGGCATTCAGCAGCATTACTCTGCGACCTTAAATACACCCTCAGCTATGCGTGTATAGAATTATCTATATGGCATCCGAAATATGGCTGGGCAGCCGTGATTGGACGATTCGGGGGTGTGAGTTTGACGTAAGCCCCACGCCTCAGGACTCATCAATCGTAAACAAACCGGTGAAACAAGTTCATGAAAATATCAGCAGCCTAATGAGAAGACCTTTATCATGGAAATATCCAAACATTATTCATCAAGAAGCAGCTGTGTATAAAAAAATGTGCTTTTCAAAGACCCCCAAGGCTGAGATGTATTAAAAACTAAATTCCTGAGTGTTTGGATGCCCTGAAACCATTGTTTGAGATTAAATCCCAAAATTTGTAAAGATCCTTCCAGGGAATCTATCATAGCCATTGAACGTCCGGATGAGGCACTCCGGGGTTTTCTTTTATTTCCAAACAATCAGCAGTGTGGAATCAGTGGGGGACAATGTAAATCCCTGACATGGGCCTGGGAGCCTGGATATCACTTTTGACTAAATTCTTAGGCCAACAGTAATTTTGTATTCTTAAATCAAAGATTTCAGCAGAACATAAACTGCAATCCTAAATCTAAATGCTGAAAGTATACAAAAGAAATGTTTGCACTTTGTGCATGGGCCAACCAATAATGGTGCATGGCAATTTATTTAAATGCAATGCCCCGAATATTCCCTTCTGTGCACTGTAATACATTACAAGCCATGTGTGCTGCAGTGCATTGTGGTATTGCTTTGGGTTGCTGGTTAAAACGAGTGGCACGGCATTGTTTGCAGTAACACAATATTTTACAATGCGTTACCACAACACCCTAGCACCGTGGCTGTAAGGTCACGTACACACGCTAGATAGTGGATCACTAGATAACCAAGTGGGGGTGACCATTGTTATATCATATGAAGGGGGACGCAGCGGGGTGACTCCTCCTCCCCACTTATATAGAACTGAACAGCGATGTAACTGGCAATGGTCGAGATAGATCATTTCCAACATCAGAAATGTAGTGTCTATGCAGTTTAATGAATATTCAATGTGGAATATAAGACTGAGATTTCTCTGAGTAAAAATGATCAGGGAATATTGATTATTTTACTGCCTTGTATTGCTGAATATTGAACAGAGCTCAGCAGAAATCTGTTCCAAAGTAATTAGAGCATCTCCGTCACTGGTTCTGTACTGTAGTACAAAGCTATGCGGGCCACAATAACTCTCCTGATCAATCTAAAGGCCAATCAATGGTGGCTCAGTGGTTAGCACTCCGGTCTTTGCAGTACTGGGTCCCAGGTTTGAATCTCAGCAAAGACACATCTGCATGGAGTTTGTAGGTTATCCCTGTGTTTGCATGGGTTTCCTCCAAAAAACATGCCGTTAGGTTATTTGGCTTGACCTTATACTGTATTAAAGACTTATGACTATGGTAGGGACATTAGATTGTGAGC
>NC_092869.1:41672130-41673375 GCF_032062135.1 Pyxicephalus adspersus
GGGGTTTGGGATTGGCTACGGAGAAATTGTTGACCGGTAAATGGATCAGACCAGTCCAGTAGTTGCAAAATCAGCAGCGGATCTTCTCTTGTGTAATATGAAGAAATCACAGCCAGTCTGGAACCCTAGAAAGAAATCACAGCCAGCTTGGCGAACTGATTTGTCTGTTGTGCAGTTAAAAAATAAAACCAGGTCTTCTTCCTATCCAATGATTGGACAGTGAAGAAGCAGAAGAACCACAATGAGGTGTTCCTCTCCTCCTATCAGCACGCTCCTTGTTCTGCAACACACTTTATTGGTTCCTTGTGCTGCTTCCATCCCCTCTCACACAAATCTGCTGTACAGGGAGCCAGAGGCAGATTTCACACATTGCCAATATGCACGTATTGAAGAAAACAGATCTGCATTACTCTGCCTGGAGTCCAGTTTTGTCCTGTTTGGATAATTATAGGGCCGGACAAGTGTCAGGGCCAGGAAAGGTCAACAGAACTTTGTCTTTGATGATGAAAAGGAAAACACTGAATTGGCTCATGGTGACCCTCCACCCCCCATTGTACACAGACCCATGTCCTGTATGAGAGCTCCAAACAATGAACCCCATTCATCAAAGCATATTATGATCATTGTCTTCCAAGGAATTCTATAGATATTAGTTTACTTTCAGCTTTATTGGTGTCTGTTAATAGCAACATTGTATCCTTGTAATACACATTATAACGGGCAGCATGGTGGCTCAGTGGTTAGCACTCTGGCCTGGGCAGCATTAGATCCAAGGTTTGAGTCCCAGCCAGGTCATAACCTGCATGGAGTTTGCAGGTTTTCTCCCACATTCTAAAAAAAAATATGCAGTTGGGTTTATTGTTTTCCCCAAAAATTGACCTTAGACTACAATAATGACATATGACTATGGTAGGTACATTAGATTGTGAGCTCCTTTGAGGGACAGCTAGTGACATGACTATGGACTTTGTACAGCGCTGCGTAATATGATGGTGCTATATAAATACTGTGTAATATTAATAAAATTATTTGTAACATTGCAATAGATATTGTAACAATGTAACACACAGAATACTATTACCATACACACCTTGTAATACACATTGCAACATTGTATTGTGTTTGTTTTGTATAGCCCAAAAACACATCTACCCTATTTAATGTACAGCGCTGTGTATTATGTTGGCGCTATATAAATTCTGTTTATTAATAATGATACGTGGAGGCAATCTTATTTGCTCACCT
>NC_092869.1:41674854-41675354 GCF_032062135.1 Pyxicephalus adspersus
CAAGGTAGGTAGGAATACCCCCCATGGTGGCAAATCTATGGCACAGATTACAGGACTCCTTGAGCTATATTCTTTGTTCAGTCCTTTACAACAGCCGTCACCAACCTTTCGCACCTCACAGAATAATAAATTCATCATTTTAATCCCTGCGGACCATTAATATGAATATTTTAAATAGATAAATACATTTGTAAAATAATGATCTTCCTAATGGTGCTGACAAGGTCTGTGGCGGTTCTGATTCATTAATCAGCTCACAGTGAAGTGTTACTATTGTTACTATTATCATTAGTTGCATTATCTTTGGTATTAGTAAAGAAATACAAAATATTAGTTTGCTTTGCGGGGTGACTGTTGTAATGGTGGAAACAATACTGAAGTGTACGGCTCGGTAATGGTTTCCTCATACAACTTAATACTACACTGACGTCACGCTGCGCCTCCCTTGTTTTTCCGTCTCTAGTACAGTTTGTTCATGTAGTGCAATATAAAGGCGAAAA
>NC_092869.1:41679718-41681325 GCF_032062135.1 Pyxicephalus adspersus
CCTGGTATAGAGGAAATCATCACCACCAGTCAATACAATATCAATGCCACCCAGCGATATGGGCCATCGGGCTCTTGGAATACCAATAATTAAACTCTCATTGGCCGTCCCTGTCAATGCCCCCGGTATAAAAATCATGACAACCTTTCGCTTTCCACCAATATTGAACATTTGTGGACACCAGATACAATTTTTCCCAACACATCAGACCGCCTGCGGCTTCTTTATACCTAGAAATAAAACCAATCCTGACACCATGACATCACATGATCCATTACCATCCCATGGGGTCACCGGGGTCACATATTACCATCCCTGGGGTCACCGGTTCAAACCCCGACCCCAACAAATAATTTCTGCACCAGCACAAATTGTCAGCTTGGATATCTTGTATTCCAGAGAAAGCCCAGACTTCCCCTTTCATCAGTTTGGCACAGAACAATGACAATGATCGCTGATTGGCTGGCAGGGGTTACAATGTATCACATTCATCCTAAACCCCAGAGAATGAATAAAAAGGGAATCTCTCACCTCCTGCACATCCAGCCAAGAAATCCAACGCCATTCCTCTCTGGGATGGATGCAGCAACTCTGCGCAATGTCTCGTCCTTCTGCCTCCAATGCAGTGATCAGATGAGTAGTGCTGGTGGGGGCTCCTGGCAGGGGGAGGGGTGATGATGAAGGAGCTCTTCTATGACGTTGTGTTTTTTTCTGCTTCCAAAAATATTCAGCAGTGAGGGTCCCCGGCGCCCCCCCGGCGGATCGCTGCGCTCTGGATCGGTGCTAGCGATTCTATTCCTGGCGCCACCCAAGAAGGTGCAAATGTCCTTATTTAGCTGGTGCGCCGCGTCCAATCAGAACAAGAGGCTGGGACAACACCCCCAGGACCGGCCTCCTAAACCCCGCCCACTCTATAGGAGGAAGGAGGGGGGTGCGCAGCATCCTCAGCGCATGAGACACAGGGGGGGAGGGGAGAATGTGCTCATACTCATAATGGGGGGAGGAAGAAGGAAGGTGAGCTGCATCAATAATCCTGTTTGCATACCTCATAGGCTCCTGTCAACCTTTTCACCCAAGATTCACCCAGATAAATGTGGGTGAATCTTGGGTGAATCCTGGAATAAAACATTGAATTATAGACCCTTGTGTACTAAAATATGAAGACTTTGCAGCCTGTGCCAATTCCTTATAGCAGTGCTGGTATTACATGAACAAATTAACATTTTCAGGGCTTTTTTATTAAATAGGGAATCTTAAATTCCCTCAAACATTCCCTTTTGGGAATATCCCAGGCTCTTGTGTTTTAATGGCAATTGGTGGGAATGTCACAATCCCTGTTTTATAAATCCTAAATTATAGTTATCTAGTGTCTTATATGTGTAATAAATGCAGTTTGATTTTTTAATGCGTTGTTGCATTTTATGCTGCAGCTTATTAGCAGCTATAGGCACAGTGACCTTTGTTTCTGATTGGTGCTCATACTGAGATTTTCTAACCACACCCCCAATCCCAGGGAAGCAGCCAATCACATAACACTTTTTTTTTCAAATACAATCATTGTTTTACAAATATTTTGATGCATGACAAAGGATTCCCAAAGCACTACG
>NC_092869.1:41683767-41692683 GCF_032062135.1 Pyxicephalus adspersus
AACATGCTATCATTGCTGCACCAATGGCACAAGAGTTGGCCGCCTTAGGTGCTTTAGTGGGGAGTGGCAAGAACACCACCCTGTATTCCTAGAAAAGCTCATGGAGGGCACTTTTCCCTTGGGTGCACAAGGACTGGACTGGGCCGGGTACTGTCACCACCCTCAGCTGCCAATCACTTACTCCTTAGCACATTACAGGCATCAGATGTACCTGCGGGGGGTCACTGATATATTTACAAGAAATTCCAGGAAATCAGCATATCACATGTGACAGAAGTGACATCACTTGTAAGGGGAATGTTTGTTTTATATAAGTTATATGATTCCTCATTTTATTATTTTGTTTGATTTTTTAAAATTGAGTTACATACCACCACCAGCCAGCAGGTGGCCATCTTTATGTAACAGACATAGAAGTCAGGAGAGATCAGATTACACAGGCTGCTGCATGATGTATGCTGATAGTCCCTTGGCACAGGCGGCTCACAAGCTTGCATCAACACAGGTGACCCATGGTATTGTAATATTGGTTACATTTTGAAACACAACCACGCCCTCTTTTTCTGTAGGATATTTGGCTGTTGGAGTTCTTGCTTTGACACAGCAATGTGTGTTTAGAGGAGTCACAAGACTCTTTATAGCATACCATGCAAGTCATCCTTGTTGGAGCAAGCTGGTCGGTGAGTATGATATTGGAATCTGTACAAAGGGGCGTCATTTATCTGCAATGTAATATTAAACACAGCCCAGATTTCTTAGGTAATATGAAAGCTCTGTTTGTATTCTTCCATTTACTTTCCGCATTCACTATACCCACAATGCACCAGGCTTCCATGACATCTCTGGTTGTGTCATCAGCAGAAAATGCCAAGCAGCCGAAATAAACAGGAGGATGGCGCACCGCCCTAATACCCCTTCCAGGAAATGACTTGATCTCTAATAACCTCTACATTGCTTCCCATAATTCAAATAATATCACACTTTCAAATAAAATGTGTTTATCCTATTGCGCCCCTGATCTAACCAATTCCGACCTCTCATACTTACCCTGGACCTTTGGCTGTGGCTTTAGATTACACAAAAAGTCTTCCTTGCCATGCTTAAGCAGGGGTGCTCCATAGACTTCTATGAGGCTCCGCCCCAAGCTCCTCAGGGGAGGTCCTATAGAAATCCATGGGAAAGAAAAGAAACTAAAGACTGGGATGGACATTTTGGTCAAAGGGCTGAGGAAGAAGATGCAACTGCTATGGGTATTATGACATGGGGGCACATTTGGGCAGGAGCCTTCCCTGTTCTGCTCCAACAACCCAAGTGCCCAGCGTAGACATCAGAATTTTCTGGGGCCCATATTAGGTAAATCTAATAGCTTCTCCTCTCCATTGTCTGAAAGTTTGCAAAGTCAAGGTTTTTTGCTTGGAGTGCGGTACAGAAGCACCCCTTGTCTCTATACTGTTGGGGGCCCTGCATGTGTTTAAATAGTGACCCCCAAATAGCAGTTGACATACTTTGGCAGTTGCATCTTCCCTGTTGGTGGCTTGTGCTGGCACTGGAGGTAAGGGTGCATCTAAAGAGGTTGAGGGTGGTCTTAGTTGGGGGGGGGGGTCATTTGCTTTTAAGTGCAATCATCGGATAAAGTGCATCTAAACCCAAGAACAGAATGCAATATATTCCAACTCACCAATCTATAGATGTGGTGGCTGTATGTGTTTCCTTTCCAGTTTTTTCTCTTAATTTTCACCTGGAAGAGAAAAAAAATATAGGCTGCTGTGTTAATCCCTTTCCACAAGGGGGCGGTCTAAGTAGACCATAAAAAGTTGACCACATGTATTCTATAGAAGGCTGAACCCAATACAAACAAGGGCACAGTTGTTGCCAGCTGATAAGGCGCTTGGCTTTGGTTCTTGTTATGTGGTCAGTCAGCGCTGATAGTCGGATCGTTTTGGGAAATAATAAAACCTGGAGTCTGCATGTTACATAACTCATTTATTCCACAGGAAATAAAGTCAGCAAACCCAACGTAAAAAGGTGCAACATCTCCATACAACTGTATACGTTTTAATCTGAAAAGGGAACTTCTATCAGGACTTTAAAGGCACCACAATTTACCCCTCAATATCCATAAAACATAATTTATTCCATGAGTTTTGATAAAACATACATTATATCTCCATTACTGATATGTATACATTGATCCATTCAAATCTATTGTTCTTGACGCGTTTCGCAGTTGCCTCCTCTGCTTCATGAGAAGGAGAAGTGTTCTCACAAATCACAGTTTTATGCTTAAAAAGTGTGTATCTAATATTCAGCACATCCTTTAATTGGTTTATTGAACAAACATACGTAGTTATCTACAGAATTTTTGGGTCCATTTTGTCCAAAGCGGGGTTTCTGTCTGATTTTTCATTGATTCTTTAACAAATTTGTGTGTAAGTGTATTTTGTATTAAGGTTTTTATATTATTTTGTACTCATGCTTTGCTGACTCACTTGCAAGTGAATCCGATGGAAAAGGAACAAGGATGTGCTGTTGTTATTATATCTGTTTGAGGACCTAAGGGCATGAAACTTAGGATCCCTGTGATTTATATTGAAAATTGAAAGAGATTACTCACTAATTTGCTAAACAGGATTTGAATATACCATTGCCGCCATAACCACCTCTCTCCTTGCAACAATTTTAAATAAGAGGGCTGCTGGAAGTACAAACATCACACTTCTAATATCCTTCCTCCTGAAGAAGCGGATCTTCTCCGCGAAACGCGTTGAAAAGTAATTCAAAGTTTAAACCCTTTGGGGGTATTCTGTAAGGAAAGGTCATTATATACACCCATCATTTTATTGTGTTTTATGTATTTGAAATGACGTTTGTTTTTAATGTTTAATAATAATAACATTTTGTTATTTTTGTAATTAATATTGATGGTATTGGCTTTAAAAGTCCCGCTTAAAATTGATGTCTTTAATCATATCTTTTCCTATGAATGTTAGGGATGTGGCCTGTTTAAGATAAAGAAATGTACATAGGTGGATGTTTCTTTAAATACTCATGATTTGTTGTGATATGAATGTGATCTATGTCTCAGTATTGGCTTATCTCCACCATGTACTCCTGATGAAGCGGTATTATGTCCATGAAACGCGTTAAGATTGGGAGGTTGAAATTGTTTATATCAAATATTATATGGACTAATAATTTATAGTTTATTCTATGAAGAAATACATAACAACCTCCCTAGGCGGAGTATTAATTTTTTTTACGGGTGTTTATTAATGTTACATGTCATCTACACTTTTGTGCCCTTTTAAAGAGATTTTTGATTTTAACATTTATATTCTTCTTTGTTTTGAAGATATATGCCTTAAAAAGCCCCAATTGATGCAAATTTGTATTCTTTATAGAACAAGCACCCAGACAGGAGAGGTGTCAGTGGCATCTTCATTTTTAACGCGTTTCACAATTTCCTCCTCTGCTTCTTCTGAAGACAATAAATTGACATTGAACACAATACATTTACCTGGAAACTATATATGTTACACCCAAAGTAAAGGTTTATGCCAATAATTCCAATACTTTGCTGTCCAAATTTAAGCTTTATTAAGGAACGGCCTGGGGATAGGCGTAAGCCTTTACTTTGGGTGGAAACATATAAAGTTTTCTGTTTTGTGTTCACAAGTTCTTCTGAAGGAGCAGAGGAGGCAACTGTGAAACGTGTCAAGAACGCCATTGACAACCTTTCCTGTCTGAGTGCTTATTCTATAAGCCAATGAAAAGGTTTGCTGGATATTCAATACGCAACTTTTAAGCAGCAAACTGGGATTTGTGATATAGCTTCCCCATCTGAAGAAGCAGAGGCGGCAACTGCGAAACGCGTCAAGAACAATAGATGAGAATGGATCAATGGAAACATATTACAAATGGAGATATAATGTATGTTTTATAAAAAATGAAATAAATTGTGATTTTATGGATATTGCTTGTTCAATCCTGGTGCCTTTAAAGTCTTAAATTAATAAGTCTTAATGAAATTAAAGTCTTAAATTAAAAAAACAAATTAAAGTCTTAAATTAAAGTCTTAAATTAAAATAAAAAAACAAATTAAAGTCTTAAATTAAGTTTCCTTTCTGGAATAAAAAGTAACCTAAAGTAAACTCTCACTCATGCAGGGCTGCTTTTGGGGCCAGGTAAAATGGGCAATTCCCCAAGTCCCCTTCTTTACTTTTTCTAGTGCCCCAAATAACAAAAATGGCAGGGGGTACAGGAAGCTGAAATGCTGTGCATATGGGGGCCCCACTTCATATTTGCCTAGGGCCCCATTTTGTCCAAATCCTGCCCGGTACTGATGGCTGATCACAGGGTTAAAAGGGAGGATTGGTAATTTAAGTGTTGTCCCCTGTCACATATTCAGACACTGATTCAATAAAAGGAAACACTTGTGTTACCCTTCCCCTGGTGATTATTCCCACCCAAACAAAAAGCCAGGGAAATCAAAACTCAGAAAGCTGCCCCTAGAACAACGAAAATCCAATGGGGACACTCCTGGGGACAATTATCTAAATAAGGGAATTCCAAGTAAGCTCATGTGACAAGGTGACAACTCAGTAGCACAATTGGGGCATAGGGACAAAGCGTTGTCACCCTATAACAGGAAGTGCCTAAACATGCACATTCATATCATCAACAGGTATCGGTTTATTAAAAAAACACTGCAATGTCATTAATATGTTAAAGCTTATCTGGGATTCTAGTGATTGGGTAAACTTACACTTTAGACACAGTCCGGGTTGTTGTAGACTCTGAGCTTGGCATCGCTGGGAACATTCAGTTTTGTTGTCATTCTGATGAGTGAAAGAACAAATAGACGGAATGATCCACTTCTATATCCTGAACTGCTGGAAGCGGGTGACAGTCCCTCTTACTTTACCGAATACCAGGGGAAATGCTGAGTCAGCAGAAAATTAAATACTTAACTGATTTACATTATTTAAGATGCACTTTTATATTTATGACTTTTTATTTTCTGTATAAAGTTTTTGTTTCACAAATCAATATTTAATACGAAGTACATGTATGACACCGGAGGGAGCACGGCTTGGTATGGGACAGGCAGACAAGGAAGGGCATTTCCCAAGTCTCCTCTCCCCCAGAGACCAGACTGCAACATTGTACATAAAAACTGCAGAGGTACTCAGTCATATCAGTTCACAAACTAAGGACCAGATGCCGGAAAAAAGATGGTGCCGTCTTTTTGGAGAGATACACATGTGAAGAAATAGCCAGGGGTAGTACTGTGATCTCTATGAGAGGTGGTAAATATCTGGACGTGTTATATCTCTCTAAATAGCATGTAAATAAATGCAATATTTGTCATTTGGTAATGCTGACCTGTGCCCTGCTGAATCAAATGCGAATATAAATGACAGGTCAGCTTTATGTGGTTTTGATGAAGCAATATCTTGATAAGTCTTGCTTGCATTAGATTTATTTTTTTGGAGGAAGGGTTTACTTCCATTTCTATCTCTCAATTCATTTGAATCTAGATAAATATTTTTTTAATCAGCAAATAAGAAAATGACATATTAGTGGAAGATATGGGATGAGGTCCAATCAGGAGAAGAGATCAGTGGGGTTTGTTGTCATGGAAAGTCCCAAGTCCGCTTGGATGGCACCGGGGTCCTCCTGTCCTCTGGGATGGAACTCAGCGACCTTTCAATGTTTAATTCTCAATAAAGTCCAAGTAGGGCAAAGATGAACCCAACCGCCATCACCTTCCCTGATTTCTGATAATTCTACAATTATACCATGTAAACCAATGGCAGACCCAATGGGCGTGGTAATTTATTTTTAGTGGTATGTCTAGGTGTAACTATAGAGGATGGGGCCCCTTAGCATTGCAAATGGGGCCCTCTTTAAATGATGTTGGTTGAGAATGAGTGGAGCTTCTATAGGTTGTGTGATAAAAACTTTGCAAGGAATTGCTTGTTTGTTTGTGATTGCTCATAAGCATTATTGTTCATATATATAAAACCACAATACATTCCCTATAGATGGCGCTATTCCTATCAAGCTCATGCACCATTCTGATTGGAGAATTCTAGCTCCATTCTGACTCAGGAGGGGGCGTGTCAGACCTCCCACAAGGAGCGAGAGACCCTCTCTGCAGCATGCTCAGGCTGAAACTGCTTTCTAAAGATGAAATGTAAACCTCGATTTATTGTACAGCGCTGTGTAATATGTTGGTGCTATATAAATACTGTTCACTATTATTACTAATAATAATATTAATAATAATTAAATACAGGAGGGGCGGAGACAAGACTAGTCACCGTGCACAAAGAGAGAGCACAGCAGTAACTGGTCTTTAATACAGGAAGTTCGTGGACATTGTAAAAGTTTTGCATTAGATTACTGCACAGATCTGGAAAAAAAAAAAAAGGAAATTTAGATAGATTTAAATATCTCACACTAAAAGGGAAAGATAGTTCAGCAGAACATTTTTTCTTATTTGAACAGCCACCCCCACATGTCAACACAAATCTCTGCCGTATTACACCACGATTGGCAAAGATCCCGGGCAGTAAAGCCGATTTCATTAATCTGTCTGCTCCATGCTGACGTCACACTGACATTGTCTCCATTCATGTCTATAGAGGTGACACAATCAGTCAATGGCCGACATTTGTTGTCCTATGTTATCTATAGGAAGACTGATGGCATAAAAAAACTGAGAGTTCCCTCTTTTTGAGTATTGATCTGTGTTTATCCCAAGCATGTGTAAATTTACTTACTATATACTGACTCGCTACATCAGCAGAAATTTCTTCCAAACATCAACTATTCTTTTTGTGTTAGAAAAACTTTGGTCTAAGGTTTTCAGCTTTCCTCCTGCTCGCTTGCCCCCATGATATTAGCTTCATATTAAAATGCTGCCCTGCCCTATTCACACCCTCTATAATGTACATATACTCTCCTAATGGTTTATGGTTACCCATGGGGCCCTTCTCCAACATGTTTTATCTTATCAATATCTTTTTGTAAGGTCTTCAGAACTAGAATTTGCATAAGTATATATGAGGGAATCAGGACCTCTTTCCTTCTAGTGGTGATGACCTCAAAATTCTATCTATATTGGGAAATCAGGACCTACTTTCTCATTCTGGTGCCCCCTCCAATGATTGATGATACACCCCACAATTCTATCTATATAGGGAAATCAGGACCTCCTTCCTCCTGCTGGTGACCCCTCTAGTGATAATGACACCATAATTTATTCTATATAGGGGAATCAGGACCTCGAATAAAAGTGACATTAGGACCGTCTGTGATTATACTCACTGTAATGTGAAAGGAACTTTCATGTAAAGTTACTTCTGCTTACAAAAAACCATAACTTACTAATTTAAATAAATTGATTTATTATAATTATAAATATTCAAATATAAATCGATTTGAATATAAACCTGATTTTACCTGAAAATACTATGACCTGATTATAAACACAAAAATTTGGCCGTCAATGCTGACATTTAAAAGAGTAATTAACAGACACCCCAATGTTTCTCTACCACCCCCAACACCTTTTACAGGTTATAGTTTTTTGTACTTTTCAGTTGGTTATAAGGGGTCACTTGTTCTTAGGTGATCTTTTGTGCATTATTGTTGGACACCAATAGATGGTGCTGTGTCCTCCTGTTAAGTGTGTAACAAACTAATACAGTTTGTTTTTTTACTTTACATGAGGATAAAGCGCCATCTACTGAGTATAAACCTAGGTTTATTTTCTGACGGCCTTATTCTTGAGTATGCATAGAAAGCTTCCCTGCCACCCACAAGTGTAGCCCCATGAATTTTTAATGTCAGGTTTGTCAGTATGTCAGTGGACACAGTCCATTTCAAGTCCATAGTCCAGTACAATATAAAATCCAAGGTGTGCTATCTAGGTAATGACATATGTTATATGTAATCTTTATCTGCATGATATATCTGCTGTGCTTTTTTGCAGGAGCATGTGGAGTGATGGTGGGATACCCCCTGGATACAGTTAAGGTATATTATTTTCAGTGCTCTCTGTAATGTTTTAGAAGTTTCTACAAAAAAACAGTTTTTGGGTGTTTGTAAACCCTAAAGCAAACCCTGGACCACACAACAGCCAACTAAAGGACCTTGATTGGCAGGCTGCTGTAGAAGGTGCCCAGCAACCCCCATCCCAAAGTCAGACCCTGCACCCAGGGCATTACCAACATCTTACAATTATATTCAGTAATATTCTCACAATTAGTTTTACCTGATTTGGTCAGCGTAGAAATGACCCCTTACACTGCTAAACATTGGCCCCCATGGTCAGGGTAGGTAGGAGATCAATCTGCTCATTGGTCAAGGAAACCCAGATTGAGGAATATTAGACTTTGCTCGAATACATCCGGGGCATTTACTGATCTGCCTGTTGCTCTCAACAAGGGTACATAGGAGCCGTATTGTACATATAGTCCTGCAGACCTCTCATGGTTCCACAATTAATGGTTTGGGCTTTTAATTTCAGGTCCGAATTCAGACACAAAGAAACTACCTCGGAATTTGGCACTGCATCCATTCAACGTATAAAGTGGAAAAAGTAAGGACTGCTAATATTTCTGATTTTGGCGAACCACCATTGTGAAAAAATTACCCTATACTACTACTACTAATCCTATTACCTCCTACTAATACCCCTCACTATTACCCCTTACTTCCACACCAATACTCCTCACTACTACACCACCAGTACTACTGCACTATTACCACACCACTACTACTACTCCTACTAATATCTCTGACTACTACCCTCCACTATTACTCCACCACTACTACGACTCCTACTATTACCTCCCACTACTACCCCTCACTATTACCCCACCACTACTACTACTCCTACTATTA
>NC_092869.1:41693155-41711037 GCF_032062135.1 Pyxicephalus adspersus
CTACTATTACCTCCCACTACTACCCCTTACTATTGCCCCACTACTACTACTCCTACTATTACCTCCCACAACTACCCCTCAATGGTTCCCCACCACTATTACTCCTCCTCACTGGTCCTGCCCTGTAATATGTACCCGTACACGTTTACTGAAATAATTATAATATTTACATACAAATCATAAAAAGGCTTATCCCAACAAATTGAGTCTGGAAGTGGGGTATTTGTGCACAATCAATAAACATATATAAGCCTGATAAACATCATTTATTGTGCAGAAACTATACAATGTTTTTACACAGAAAAGCCTCTTATGCAATATATTGATGTGATAATAAACAATGCACCATAATTTCGCAACTAACTCATTTATTTCTACACCTTTTCATGTCTTTAGGACCCGACACATTTCGCAATCAATGCTTCATCAGGGGTGGGTAAGACTATGAATCACATGTATTGGTTATGATGATCTTAGACTGAGTGTCAATGCAACTTCCAAAGGGAGTACTCCTAATAATTGAGGCTATGGGATCAGATTCAGGGAAAGATCAGATACTTCTGTCTTTTCCTTCAATCAAGATAGGGATGAAAATGCCCTTGTTGTGTAGTGTCCAGGTTGGGCGCTGCTACAGAATGCAGAGACAGTAATTGGAGAACTGCCTCTGGAAGTTGCATTGCCCTTAACTGAGAAAAAAACCACACCAGGGTAAATCCTCTCACTCATCATCATCCAGATGCTCCATGATTGATAGTCTTACTCACCCCTGATGAAGCATTGTTTGCAAAACGCGTCGGGTCCTTAAGACTAAAAAATGTGTATGACATGGACTAATTTAACATTGGCGTATTATTTATTAAACATTAATGTATTGCATAAGAGGCTATTATATGTAAAAAAATATACTTTCTGCACAATCAATCATATATATTAATTAGACCTATTACCATTTATTGATTGTGGCCAAAATCATCTACTTTCAGGCGCATCCTCAGCTTGTTAGGACAAGCCTTTTATTGCATCCAAATATTAGGAGGGCAATAGATCTACCCCCAACCTTGGAGGGAGTTCCCTTACATAGGTGTTAATAAAAAAGGATCCTTTACAATGGTGTCAGTGGAGAAGTGGCCACTAGGCTTGGTGCCAGTGGGCACCCTTTAAATTGATGTTGGTGGAGATTTGCCCCTATACATTGGTGGTCATTATAGAATGGCATGCCCCTTTCAGAGGTGGTCAGTGAAGATGTCCCCTGTCCTTTATATTGATGCTAAATAGTAATGTGCCCTTGTCATTGGAATGCCCCTTAAATTGGTAGTAAGTGGAGCAGTGCCCCCTGGAGGCTTATCTAAAAAGATAAATTATATCAGAGGTCGAAGCTTGATTGTGCCACTGGCACTGCTAGGTGATGTTGGTGGCACACCTATACAGACACAGGTGGGTGACCATGACATGATGTCTCAATGGCAGATAATACACCCAATTATTGCCAATAACCTGGGCACACTACCAACCTACCCTTGGTTCACCATTGCTACTGGTTAGTGCTTTCCTCCCCATCCGGCTAGAAAAGGATTTTGCTGATTGAGTGTCTTTGGCACAATATTCCTAAACCTTTATTTGTATCCACATATTAGGAGTTAGGGCAATAGATCTACCCCAAACCTTGAACAATAATTTGTTTGATGTGCCATTATTTATAATTTCCCCCAATTTTTATTCATTGACCAAACTGTCCAACAAAATGTGACAGTGAAAGTAGTTGGCATAAACAACAATCAAGCAAATTGTAGCAAAATTGTTGTGAAATAAGACGTAAATGAAAGGTTACTAAGGATGATTTAAATTCTCGTAATCTACACAAGCTTTTGGCTTTAAAGTTTTCATTACAACCAATAATAATAATATTAATAAAAAAAAACAGAATAAAAATATTAATCCATCACTTTCTTCTTCTTTTCGCAGGTGTCGGGGTTTTTCAAAGGAATGTCCATGCCAATTTCCACCGTTTCCGTCAGTTCTTCCATCGTTTTCGGGGTTTACAGAAATTGCCTTCACAACTTGTGCAAGTTAAAGTACGGAACGTCAAACGTCAAGCCCTCGAAGATGGATATCTTCCTTTCGGGTTACGCGGCCGGAGGAGTGCAGGTACAGCGACCAATCATTTTAAAGCTTGTTAATAATTCATTTAAATCACATTTCAAAAATCCTAAAAATCCAGTCCAAAAATTTTACGTTGATCTTGCCAGAAATCCAGTGCCATGCCATGTAATGTTAAATAGAGCCCTGTCCAGTTCACATCTTGTAAATTGGAGAATCCCCCTCCTTATGGGATTATAAGGGATGGGGGGTTCTTCATTGTAACCTAAAACCTGGGATTAGAACATTGCTCCTCAGTAGGTGCAGCACAATCAGTTAGATTTGTCACCCTGGGGCATGAAGTGTGTTTCTGGAAGGATCACCAGATTAGGATAAAGAAGAACCGGGGCCAATTTAGACCCAAGGTGAGCTGCAGTATTCTGCTTTATGCTCAACCAAAGTCCTGACCTCCCCTATTTAGGTGAATAGGAGAGGTTGGAAATTATTTTTTGCATGCGGCTACATCCAGTGTGGTTGTTGTTTGAATATTGGTGCCGCAACCGGGTACAAATCTGGTTACCTGCAGTGCGATTTGTGGCTTCCAGGTGCAGCAGTTCATTAATTATATGGAAATAATTTTGAACCCAATCAACCTTCAATCATGAATGACCCATATTTTGATTTTCTCCATCCCTAGGTGTTAGTGTCATCTCCAGCAGACATGGCAAAAGTCCGACTCCAGACACAAGTGTCGCCCCACCCTTCCAGCACGTGTGCCCTTCTCACCCGTCCCAAATACACAGGTCCCATCAATTGTCTACTCACCATCGTGAGGGAGGAAGGATTCCTCGGGTTGTATAAAGGATGCTTTGCTCTAATGTTTCGAGATTGCCACTCATTTGCTACATACTTCCTGTCCTATGCCGTGCTCCGGGAATGGTTGGTTCCATTTGAGCAAAGCAATACAGGTAAGATACAACTGAGATTTCAGTGAGGCAAAGCTGCTGTATGGCACTACGGAGAAGGAAGCAGAGCCTGCATATGTAATTTGGGATTATGGCTGCCCTTATGTACATATATAGCTTTGCAAGCTATGCCCAGAAGTTGGTTTTTAAAATAACCAACTCTACGGGTAGTCAGTAGAGAAATGGCCCCTTACACTGGTGGTCAGTGATAAAATGCCCCCTTACATTGCTGTTAGGTGGAGAATTGCCCTCCTATATTCATGATAAGAGAAATAATAGTTCCTCATATTGAACGTCCAGAGAATTGCCCTCTTAATTTGCTGGTCCGTGAAGAAGTCCCTCTTACATCAATGATCATTGGAAAAGAGCCCCAATAAATTGGAGCCATTGGTGAGGGCTGGCTTACATTGGTGCCACTGGTGATTTGCCCCCTGACGTTGGGGTCATTGGTATCACTCGCTTACATTGCTGACAGTAATGAGAGTTCCGTTACTGAAGAAGGATCCCTTACATTGGTGTCAGAGGAGAAGTGGCCCCCCTAGGTTTGGTGTCAGTTGTGTGGGCACCCTTTAAATTGATGTTGGTGGAGATGTGCCCCCATACATTGGTGGTCATTGTGGAACATCATGCCCTTTTCAGAGGTGGTCAGTAAGATGTCCCCCATCCTTTATATTGGTGCTAAATGGTAATGTGCTCTTGTCAATGGAGTGCCCAATGTCTGCCATCCTTTATATTGGTGATAAATGGTAAATAGTCAATGGAATACCCCTTAAATTGGTAGTAAGTGGAGCAGCGCCCCCTGGAGGCTTAAATAAAAAGACAAAATATAGGAGGGAGAAGCTCTGCTAGGTGATGTTGGTGGCACACCTATACAGGCACAGGTGGGTAATAAATCAATATGCCAGGTCTGCTAGTATAATGGCATGATGTCTGTATGGCAGACAATACACCCAATTATTGCCAATACCCTGGCATAATACCAACCTACCCCTGGTACACCATCTCTAATGGTTATTGCTTTCTTTCTCACTGACTGCACACTGTCTTGGCTAGAAAATGATTTTGCTTATTGTGTGTGTTTGGCACAACTTTACATTCCTGAGATGAAGAGGCAGCAAAGCACAGAACGCTGGCAGTGTAACTGTATCCTTGTAATAATGCTGAATATTAATGAATGGAAAAATACAGATTGTGCTGCACTGTCAGATCCATCCCAGCAGCAGCTTCTCCAAACAGAATCTCTTTCATCTTTAGGTGTGTCTGTCTGTATACACAAAGTGTTAGGTACATTGTGTTTTCTGGTGTGTATCATGCAAAGTGCACAGAGAGAAACACAATGTATATATAATGTATCGCTTCCTGTATCATCCATATAACTTAATAGATTGTCAGCTCTTCTGCCTTCTATATCCTCCCTTATACCCTGATAGATTGCAAGCTCTTCTGCCTTCTATATCCTCCCTTATACCCTGATAGATTGCAAGCCTCTTCTGCCTTCTATATCCTCCCTTATACCCTGATAGATTGCAAGCTCTTCTGCCTTCTATATCCTCCCTTATACCCTGATAGATTGCAAGCTCCTTTACTTTCTCTATCATCTCTTATATCCTAATAGATTGTAAACTCTTCTACCTTTTGTATCCTCTAATTCTCTAACAGATTGTCAGCTTTTCTACCCTCTGTATCCTCCTATATATTCTAAAAAAAGCTCTACCTTTTGTATCTCTGTTTATTCCCTAATAGATTGTAAGCTCTTCTACTTTCTGCACTCCCTTTTACCCCAATAAATAGCAAGCTCTTCTACCTTCCATATCCTCCCTTATTCCCCAATAGATTGTCAGCTGTTTTACCTTCTGTATCCTCCTTAAATCCTAATAGATTGTCACCTACACTTCGAAAGTCCCCTTATACCTATTACTGTAGATTGCAAGCTCTTCTACCTTTTGTTTCTCCTTTAAACCTAACAGATTGCAAGCTGTTTTACCTCCTGTATCCCCCCTTATACCTTTTAGATTGCAAGCTCCTCTGCCTTCTGTATTCTCTCCTATTTCCCAATAGATTGTCAGCTCTTACACCTTCTGTATCCTCTCTTATCCTAATAGATTGTATCTAATACCTAACCTAATACCTTCTGTATTCCCCTTATACCTATTACAGTAGATTGCAAGCGCTTATACTTTTTGATTCTCCCTTATACCCTAATAGATTGTAAGCTCTTTTACTTTCTGTATCCTTCCCTATTCTTTAATAGAATGTAAGCTCTTCCTCATCATGTATGCTCCCCTATACCCTAATAGATTGTAAGCTATTCTTCCTTCTGTATGCCAGCTTTTACTCTAATAGATTGTGAGCTCTTCTACCTTCCCTTATTTCTTGACACATTTCCCCCTTATTTTGTAGAATTTATGGGTGTCCTGCTTGCTGGTGGTCTCGCTGGGGTGATAGCGTGGAGTATAGCGACTCCGATGGATGTTATTAAAGCTCGGCTACAAGTAGATGGAGTAACACAGCAGAAATACCGGGGGGTCATCCATTGTGTCACCGAGAGCGTCAGGACCGAAGGGGCCGGCGTTCTCTTTAAAGGACTCTCGCTAAATTGTCTCAGGGCCTTCCCTGTGAACATGGTGGTCTTCCTCACCTATGAAGCCATCCTGAAACAAATCAAGCCTTTCCCAACATGATGGGAAGCCGACAAGGAGCCGTCAGTGGCTTCCATGGAATCTGGAGAAACTACTCAGCAGTGGATTCATGTGAAGATATCAGCTGCCTTTTTGCACTTTATCAAATATTTTAATTTACGCACATGTAAAATACTAGAATATTGTATACATAGGTCATTTACCCAGAATATGTGATAGATTATTAAACTTACTGTTCTCTTTTTAGAATCAGAAATAAATAAGTCACAAATGCCATCTTCCTCCACTAGGGGCAGACTGGAGCAAGGATCAAGGACCCATTGCCTGATTGTAGTACAGCCTTTTCACCACTAGATTCCAGCAGTCTTCTAAATTGAACGACGGCCATAACATTCAGCAGGTTTTCTCTGAGCCTAGGCTGTCATGGACCCACCTCTTGGGGTGGTATCATCACTCAGCCTGGGCTTAAAATATTACTTTATTACATGGGTAGGTGAGCTCCATCTAAAGTAGCAGTGTGGACCACTCACCTCTGGAGGGGTAGAGGGAGGACCTGTGATATTATCAGACTGGCCAGTAGACTATTAACAAAAAAGGTATCTATGTATGTATGTACACTCACTGGCAGGCCAGGGTAATAACATTGGTGATTTGTTTACAATGTTACCTGTCAAGGATGGGATATGTAAGTAAATAAACAGGGCGTTCTTGAAGGTGGTATGTTAGATGTAAGAAAAATGGGCAAGTGTAAGTATCTGAGAGTAAGTGTTCCAAGAAATGCCAACTGGTGAACCAGAGCCTGGTGGCCATGGGCACCCAAGGCAGGGAGGAAGCCTAGCCAACCAGTGAAGCAGTGCCTGGGTCACGAGTGCCCCATAGATGAACCAGTGCCTGGGCCATTGGTGTCCAAAGCAGGTAGAAAGGCTAGCCAATTGGGGAACCAATGCCTGGGTCATGGGTGCCCAAGGCAGGGAGGAAGGCAAGCCAACTACTGAACCAGTAATGGGTCATGGGTTCCAAAGTGAGGGAGGAAGGCTAGCCAATTGGTGAGCTAGTGCCCGGGTCAGGGGTGTCCAAGGCAGGGAGGAAGGTTAACCAACCAGTAAAAGACTGTTGGGTCCTGGGTGCCCAAGGCAGGGAGAAGGGCTAACCATTTGGTGAACCAGTGCCTGGGCCATGGATGTCCAAGGCAGGGAGGAAGGCTAGGCAACTGGTCTAATCCTAAAAAACATCTACTGTGGCACAAACTACTGAAAAACACTACGTTGAACTTTACCTGGGGACAAAATGGCAGCACGATTCCCTATGCCGGCACAGGCAATGCGACCTAAAGGTTCTGCTGTCAACATACTGGTGTCAAATACTCCAGGACCTCTCCGAGGTCTCATGCTTGCCATGGCTGAACAGGTTAGAGATGTTTTGTAGGCACTAGAAGAATGTACACAATGATAGGTGGGTAGTTTTAATATTTGGTTGCTCAATTTATAGATTAGTGTTGGGGGTGCTGGAAGGTTTAACTAAGCACCACCCTGAGATTACACAGTAGCTGAGTACAAGGATTTGGAAATCGTTTACTGTCAGATGAGCGGATGATGATATATGAAATTCCTGATGCAGAACCCTGTAGTCTGTGAAATAAAATCAGATTTGTTTCAGAAGGTCATTTAGCGGTTCATTGACAAGATTCTGGCAGCAGGCTGGTAGAAAAGGAAGAGATAGAATTCTATTTATAAATGATTACATGAGCAGAGAGGATTTCACTGAACATTGTGTTCCCAGGTCAGACACAAATAGGAACAAGTGAAAATGGCACGGATTTTTTTTCCAAGTAGGCTGAGAATAAAAATGTATATTGAAACAATATTTTGTAATAAAGATATCCTTCATTGATGAGTGAAAATGAATCTGGAAAACATAAGGCAGCACAACCCAGCCCATTCCTTTGTGTTAATCAGGGAGCCCCCTTTTGTTGTTTTTCTTCCCTGGCACGGGTATAAGCCAAGGTGATAATGCCAGGATTCTCTGGGCACAACTGGTAAAAGCATGGTACAGGAAAGATGAGACATTAGTCACACATGGATTACCCACCACAAAGTCCAATCCCAATGAAGAATCTTTGTGATGAGCTGGAGAAGACTTTTACCCAGTGGTCTGACTCCTCCATCATCAAAAGAAGGTCTTGGGAATAAATTAATGCAAAATAAGGCATAAGCTTATGGAAATGATACCATGAAGAATGAGTGCTGTAATTAAAGCAAAGGAGGTCCAACAAACTAGGGCGAGTGTATATAGGTCTTTAAATCATAATTAAGTCATTAAACATGACTTGAGTGCTGTCCCTGCTGGGATAGCTAATCGGGGGTAATGACTGGGCTATGTATGTAGCTTAGAAAATCATTTCCTTGTAAGTCAAAGGCTTACTGTTATTTCCTGTATTGTTTACCAGGAAATACTGGTTGACCACAAGCTGTAAATGTGAAGACAGAGGCACCGATGCCTGGCCGTTCCGCATACAATACCGCTGTCCTTCCACTCTTAAAATACAATAGATGCATCCAGCATAGAAGACAATGACAGTAAGCCAATGACATACAAATATGGAGTTTAGTTTAGTAGAATTTAGTTTGTAAAAGCCCTGTGTACCAATTGCCACTGTATAAAATATTGTTTTTCTTTATCCTCACTCCATTCCTTTGCTGATCTCTTGTAGCCTTTTCCAGTCTGCATGCACTGAGCTATACCGCTGGCTGCACATCATCAATCTTCCACATTATCCTTACATCAACCCTTGTGCAGCAGAACTAAGACTGGAGGTAGGAAGGGGAAAACTAATATGAAGTTCTATGGCTATGTTATCATTATAATCATTATGAAAAAGGCCAACGTATATAGCACCAACATATTACACAGAGCTGTACATTAACTAGGGGCAGACGGACACAGACAGTAACACGGGAGGAGAGGACCCTGCCCCGAAGAGCTTACAATCTGGTAATGCACGATGTTCATGCTTTACCCAAAAAATTCACTGAGTAGAGAACTCCATAAAGCTTCACTGATTACAGCTGAGTTTTTAAACACATTGAAGTGGGCATAGCACAGCAGTGCATGAAGGCAGATAGTGATATCTGCTCTCTACTATTAATGAACCCATAAGACAATCAGGGACCTACACACAGATACATAACTTTGAGCCGGAACCAGGCCTCAGTGTAGACTGCATACAGAATCAGAATCTGGCTGTCCTGGGTTACAAGAGCAGCTGCACAGAATTAAAACTCTTAGCAGCTAAAACAATTCATAAGTCCATTTCATGTGTGTGTCATGTTGTGTAGCTGAAGTTGTTTTTGCAGAACTTGTGGCACTATAACAACAACTTACTACACCTACTGAGATTTAAGACTTTGTATTATTATATTTATGATATTTTACTTTTTTTTTTTTTTTTTTTTACAAGGCATTTATATTTATTCATTAATATACCGCTATAATCTGATCTTTGCCCCGGTATGATGGGATGATCTGACGTATTACAAGTAAATAAGTTAATTGCAATCATTCAGAATGTCTCTGGGTGGCATGATGGGGATATTAGTCGCCCAATCTGTTACCCCGGGCACTGGTATGCCAAAATGGAACATTTTTTGAAAGGTTACAGTGCACAGCTGCCAGAAGTGAAACTTTAAAAGATGCTAAAAGTCGAAGGCCAACTTCCTTGGAGTCATGAACTGTTTGACTGTCTCTTCCGTCACCTGTTTCCTCCTCTCTTGATGTGCTGCGATCATCGGCTGTAATGTGTCTATCAAGATCTTTTTAAGTTCTCCTGTTAGTAAAGCTCCGCTTGTGTAATCCTAAAATACAATAATAAAATGTTTTATAGAAAATCCTGCAAAGTCAACCACATACATTGCAGTTATTTTATGAGCTAATTACCACTGGTCCTTAACTTGCTCCTGCACTGGAGATGGTGATAGAGGTTGTGCTATATCCTTTACGAGACTTACTGCTTACTGGAAGGTGTGTTCTGTGGTTTTTGAGTTTGGATACACTTAGTTTACCTTCAGCCTTCCCTTTGGTCAACTGTACAGACCCCTTTCCTGCACCTAAATTGCCTACTCATAATGTTCATTATTCAGATACAGCCCGCTTTACTTCCTTGCTGGAGGACGTCCAGCATTATCCAACCCTTTCACATCCAGCCTGACTGTCCTTGGCCAACCCCTTTCATAGGATTTAAATTTCTTTATTCATGGAGGCTCAGCATAAAAATTATTATTTTACAGTATGTATAGAGCGAGGACATATTACACAGTGCTGTACAAAGTCCAAAGTCATGTCACTAGCTCCCACATAGGAGCTCACAACCTAATGTCCCTACCATAGTCATATGTCATTAACAAAGTCTAAAGTAAATTTTGGGGGGAGGCCAAATAACCTACCTGCATGTTTTGGAATGTGGGAGGAAACTGAAGTACCCAAAAGAAACCCACACAAAAACAGGGAGAACCTTCAAACTCCATGCAGCTAGTGCCCTGGCTGAGATTCGAACCTGGGACCTAGCCCTGAAAAAGGCCAGAGTGCTAACCACTGAGCCACCATGGTGCCCATAATAAGTGAATCATCAACTCATAAAAGTATTTCAATAACTCTGCCAAAAACCCAACTTAACAATTGCATTAGAACTGAAGGCTATTAAGAGGAGTACTGAGGCTGTGATGTTTTTAAGAATCTATATATTGCACCCTGCTGGTCCCTCTAACCCAGTCCTGTTTTTTCAACCAAACAAAGATGTTTTTCTTTGACCATTGTAGTAAAAGGAAAAAAAACTCATTGATGTTACCTGTCTTATTTTTTCAAGCTTCTCATCATCATCAAGGAAGAACGTCAAGTACATATAACAGACATCGACCTCACAGTTGCCTCCATATTTCCGGTGTTCTTCAATGGTATCCTTCCCTCCAGAGAATGCATGCTTGTTGATCTGAAAGAGAATACAAGTGTATGGTTAACGCCTTAAGCAGAACTGTAGTTCCACAATGAAAAGTTGCAAGCTAGCAGGATTCCTATTACAGAGGTACAGGTGATGCAATAAAATATACTTACTAGCCTGTTCACTACCTTTGAAAAAAAAATTGTATGATGATGGGATATGCGGAGTATGCTAGCATTCCCCAGGGCTAAATAAATTTATGTGTCACATCATCCTGGCCTGGCAAATTAAGATGGAGAAAGATCGTAAATCCGGAAGTGAAATAGATGAAAATGTCGGCAACTAAACATGGACAGGTGAATGTATTTTAAAAAATTGCAGTCAGGCTGATAAAGTAATTTTATTTGCAGAAGGGACATGGCTCGTAATAATGGACCTGCCCAATCACATTTTTTTTAAAGTCAGGGTTTAGTTTAGCTATATGAAGAGCGTCCCTTTGAATGAATTTTGTTTATACATTCTGCATTGTAGAGAGCTATATTTAATAGTGGAGGACAGCTAAGGCAAAGGAGGAAATTGTTTTTATACAGCGACTCCTGTGTAGAAAAATATCCTGCCTAAAAATCCGATCAGAGTACTCTAAGCTCTGTACCTTGGCCTTGATCTGTTTAGGCGTATCGGTCAGGAAGATGGATGAGTTGGAATCGCTGGCGCTCATTTTGGTCTGCGCACCCTGTAGGGCTGGGAAGAAAGTTGAATGCATCAAAGCTGGTTTCTGATAGCCGATCCTGGGGGCGACGTCTCTGGTCATTCGGAAATACGGATCCTGCAACAGAGATAACACTTTATTTGTTTTTTATTCACCTAGTAAACAGCACAATTCCTGTGATTGGGTAACAGCATCCTCACCCAGATGTCACCCAAACATTGTGTAAGCTTTGCACTGTCCCATATGCCCCATGGATTCATGGCAAATGGCTACACTGCAGAAACTTGCAAATAGTAAGTGAAGTCAGCACAGTACAGTCCAGCACCAAGAAATGATTAACTTGAGTTCCAGAAGAAAACCGACGTGACATTTCACAGACCTCTTTCACACGTCATAGGTTTGATGGTGCATATCAGTTATTCTTAAACCAGACCTAAACTCAACATTGTTACTTTACATGAAGGGTAGACAAATCTTCTAAATGAAGTAAAAATGTTTCTTTTTTTTGTTAAAGTGCAACACACTCTCCCTCTGCGCTGGGATGAAGAGGAATCCAAGGACGATGTGGGATCAGATTGCAAAAAGGACCAACAAGGTTAAAGGTAAGTGTAATTTTTTTGTTTTTAGTTTACTTCCGTTTAAGGAATTCAAGCAAATCTTTTTTTGGTATGTAACTTCAAAGGCTTCTTGTATGGTTGTCACCCCAGCTGGATTTACATGGGTGATAAGGGGATTAATTAACAGACGGTAACAATATTCCTTTATTATGTTATTTTTTAGTTTTACCTAAATATGCTGCAAGTGCAGCCTATAGAAAGTGATAAGGACACAGCATTTCCAGCAGGATCAAGCTGTAATTCCGTATTCGCTGAAAATGTACATATTGTGAAAAATAAACCTGCATCAGCCACCACATCTATGCAGCTGGAATATATGACATTTTTCCTGTGGTTTCAATGACCTTTACAAATTAGGAATACTCATTGTGGTAAGTTACTGTACCTGGTCAATGGCGCATGGAATGAGGCACTGGATGTCTTTTCTACCATTGAATATCTCTGTAAAGGAGCTGCTGAATGATGGGGCAGCCTGGATGGCGGGAAAACTGATTTTACCTGGAAACAGAATATATAATGCATGTTAGATATAATAGATAAAAAAGAGATAATAGTGCTTGTTTATATTGTTTTGAACAAGTTTTACACAGACTGATGTGACAATAAAGTGTGAGCCTAAATCTGCTCTGTCTACCCCCACCCTTCATTCAATTACAATGTATATTAGAAGCTGCAAAAATTCAGATACCCCCCCCTTTCTTCTTGTTTCCTGGCTGGAGGACAAGCGTGAATGTTCCTGACCTGCCCCTTTAATTCGCTGGATTTCAGTTTTTTCACTGGTAGAGGCTCAGCATCACATGTGGACGTTGTACCAAAGTTGATCTGCCTAGAAAAGCCCATTCCTCCTGAACTTGCGATGGTGCCATCTTGAATGTGATATCAGCAGCCCATCAGTCTCAAAGCTGTCACTCAGGTGACTCTCTATAGTATTACTATTTTCTCCCCAACCCCTAGAAATCTATATAAAATGTTATAAGGAGTAGGAGGGAGGGTTGGATGAGCTGAGTCAGTATAGAAAGTATTTAGGCACCAAAAGAGGAGAGGAGTGCAAGAAGTAGATGTGTATCTGATGTACAGCAACAGTTCTGCATGCAGGGTTGTACCCAAGAGAAATACAGTTACATGCAACCTTTTACTTTTCCTTCCTGCCTCCAGAGATTCATTATTGGTATAAATATGTGATGGGCCACCTCACTAACCAATATGGCGGCTAAGACAGTGGATGGTCAACTGCCTGTATTACATGATTATTATTATTATTATTATGTATTACATGATGGATTTTCATCATAAATGAAATACTAAAGTGAAAAGCAACTATCTTACCAATGCAATCACTGTCTGTAAAGCCGAATATCCCTTTGACTTGGTTAAAGGTGACATGTTTTTGGACCCGGACCACATTTTTGTAGAAACCTGGACTCTGCCTTTATAAAGAAAAAAAAGGTTAAGCATTTTTCTGCACAGTTCCTTTTTCTCAATTATTGCAAACATGTTAAAATGTACACATTGGGCCTCATTTTTTTGAAGCTCTCCAAAACTGGAGAAGATAGACTACCATGAGGGGTATCTAGAAAGCAAACCTGGAATGGATCTGGTCCAGGATCATTTTCCAACCAATAGCAAATCATTTGTAAGAAATCCATTCCGGGTTTGCTGGATCACCTAGGTTTACTCATGATAGTCCATCTTCTTCATTATTGGAGACCTTTAATAAATCAGACTCATTATATTCTAGTTTTACAAAGCCCAATTACTGCACAAATAGAATGGGGACACCTACTGGACAAGTGCAGGAAGTGCATTAAGATACACAAAGCTAAAACAAATGCTATTTGCTTTAGAGCAACTTCAGACAAGGTCTGCTGATTCATTGGGACCTCCTCCTCCTTCAATGCTGCATAATAATGCAAAACAAGATAATATATAAAATACTTACCTTTACCATCCATAGTGCAGGAGGTGACAATTTTCCAGACAACACAATTCCTGAAAATGTTCAGTAGCCTAATCTCAAATAACAACAGATTTGGGCCAATCAACTTTCCCTGAGATCTGTCTGTAAAGGGCAATGTGGCTATTCTATATACCATGGAAAGACTCCAGGAAAAGACAAGTAATTTATCTAACCTTTTCTCCCTACAGTTTTAGCAAGCATTTTAGGAAATTTAAATATTCACATCTTGGTTGCTGCAGGTAAAGGTGAAAGAAGACATTTATACTTCTCAACCTGCCCTCCAGTAGTCAATGGAAATTTTTACTTCCCCGTAACTGCAGAAAACACAAACAAGATCACATAAAGGAGGGCCTTTGTTATAAAGTAACAGCTCAGGTAGGTTGGGGGCAAAAAGAATTACAATTTCAAGTGGATCACCAAGCAGTAAAAGAAAAAAAAAGGACAGCTCTGGACAATGACCATTTCAAAACACGTGGCAGCTCTTATTGTCTTTGAGAGTGTAAAAATGCAGGAGCCTATTAATAATAATTTTGGGGCTGTCACCTGCCTTATTTATCCGTGGTCACATGACTGGATTGCAATACATGGGGCATACCGGATGATAAATGAATTCAAAGGTAGGCTTGCTTTCCTGAACCACATCCAGCCATAGCTGCAAGTGCTTACCCATACACCAATTAAAAGGAATGCTGCTCCCATACATTTAAGTGGATAGCTTATCCTAAGCCAGTGTTCCTCAATCAGTGTGAACCCTAGGCATCCTCCATGACTTGCTAGGGGTTCGTTGAGCAATAAGAAACTTGTGCCTTTTATTTCAGCTTAACAAATACCAATGATCTTTTTGGCTATATGTAACATTACCATTCTTCCCAATGACCAGCAATGTAAGTGGAATTTTTCCCATTGACCACCACACTAATATACAGTGATCAGTGGACATAATAATTATAGAAGGGGGTCTCTGAAAACCTGAACATTATTACAAGGGTTCCCCCATGCTAAAAAGGTTGGGAAACACTGCCCTAGGGTAAGCACATGCAGCTAGAACTAGGTAAGGTTAAGGACCATGTTCATGTTGGGTAAATGATAACAAGCTCCCTCTTTATACAATGGAATTTAATTATGAACAAAGAGGGATGCCAAGAGTTTAGCGCTAAGGTGGAACTAAAGTTCCACTTTTGTGTTTCCATGATCAGGCCAGCCATTACTGCAGAAAGAGACAGACAATGTCCCTTCTGCAATAATGGGCCTGATTTATTAAAGCTCTCCAAGGCTGAAGAGGATACACTTTCATCAGTAAAGCTGGATGATCCAGCAAACCTGGAATGGATCTGGAACAGGATTCAAAACATTTGCAAGCAAGAAGCAAACGACTTTGAATAAAACCATTCCAGGTTTGCTGGATCATCCAGCTTCACTGATGAAAGTGTATCCTCTCCAGCCTTGAATAACTTTAATAAATCAGGCCATATGTGTCTTACCTGCCTGATCACTCCGAGTTTCTGCCGTCTAAGCTGTGCATGCATAGCATCAGCTTCGATTTCCAGGGGAACCCAGCAATCCTGCCTTCCCTTGCGTGTGCACTACCAATCAAGATGGTCTGCGGGAGGAAGAAGAGAAGAAAGATGGCGGCACCCTGCAATTGAACACAATAGGAAAGTCGTGCAGGTTTAGTTGTACTTGAGCCTTGCTACATTCACATAAAACTAAAACTCACCCCATGTACTCCAGATCAGAGAAGATGAAGGTCTTATTGACATCAAAGCCACAGGCTACTATATCTTTGGCGTTTTCAATGGTGTACTGGTAAGCTTTCTCTAAGGTCAGGTCTTTCCACAGATACTTTTCATCGTCGGTCATCTGGATGACTAGCGGGACATTAAACACTTCTTGTAACCACCTGAAAAATGTCACAATAAGTTTATCTGTTCTTCTGCAACCAACTGTTTCCAACAGGCAAAGGTTATGAGATCATAGTACATACTTGGTGAAGATGAACGGGATGAGGTGTCCAACGTGCATGGATTCCGAAGAGGGTCCCCTTCCTGTATACAAATAAAATGGCTTTCCCTTCTCTACAGCATCCAGGATCTGATGCATGTCCCTGAAAGCAAACAACAAGGCATTAGATCACAAGCATGGACCAGGTTCAATAGTAACCTTAGGTAAAGTCAGTGAAAATAAAAAATTAACTCTTTAAAAATTAACTTTTTTTTTTTTTTTAAATTTGACAGCACTCACCTTAACTCCCCACTTCCTGGTAGCTTTCTGTAGATGAGGACCACTGTTCTTGAGCAGTGATTTATCATCTCCAGTAAAGGCTACTACATCAAGTGGGACCTATAGTGTCATATTTAACTATTCATATATTTAATTGTGTAATTGGCAGATACAATGACATTTTTTAGAAAGTGTATATGAAAGCTGTAACGAAAATAACTTTTCTGCTTACTAATATCGATCATTTACTTTGCACAAGTTGGTAGAGTAACACTTCCTCTTTACAGGTGTTTCAGAATCCTTTTCTTCATTTAAGGTAAATAAAGGATTCCAAGCAGAAGCAATGTGAAGTTAAAGTGTTGTCTCAGTGGTCGCACTTGATGATCTCCCACTGTCATCAATGCTGGTTTACCCTTTTCCCATTTTTACAGATGGTCATGCAGTTGAATAAGATTCTACATATAGATTTCATAAGCTTGTCTTACATGTGTTACTGTTTATACTAGTTTTCAGGGGCTAAGCAAGCCCTAAGAAACTGGTGGTACTGCCTGGGTAAAACAATGAAGCTGGGATTTTTTGGTAGTGGGAAAGTATAAGTGTATTGCAAAGAAATTTTCTACCTTTGTGCTGGGCATACAAAACAAATGCTAGTGTGTTTTGCCATCCAAGAAAACCTTCTGGAAAGCTTCTTTCCCACTATAGGAGCTACAGTCAATGCAAGTCACAGTCACCTGTGTGGCTGTCCTCTGCAATGCTGATTCCATTTATAAACTGAACGGGACAACACACACAAATGAATGCATAAGCATATGCTACATTTTAAAGTTCTTTAAAGTGCAAACAAACAATGCCTGTGGGTAATTACTCAGAAAATCTCATTCCAAGGTTTATTTCATTTTGTTACAGGGATCTGATTTCCATCAGAGAATCCCATGCCCTGCATTACACTGACTGATGAGTCATATACATAGAGTGCAAATGTCAGGCCTTGCTTAAGCACAATATGGCAAAACCAGGACGCAAGTGACGCCTGAGCACCACTGTGCACTAAATATATCTTTCTTTTTTTAGCCTGTTAGTTAAGGTTGTTTGATCTTGGTGGCCTTGACTGTGTCAGAGCATTAATTACTGAACACAGATGTATCCAATCCCTGCTGTCTCAATATTTCATTCTTGGTTTGCATTTGTCACACACGCACAAAACATGTTTTATATTTTACAGACAATAATCTTTCTCCTAATACAGACAATCTACCTGTGAGAAAAAAAGATTCCCCTCCGCAGGAAGTGGTGGGCTTTCTGACCAGCCACGCGCTCTATCCGATCAATAAGCTCCTGGTCGATTTTGCTGCTTCCAAAGCGAACTATAAAAAAAAAAAAAACTTTTATTAGACTCAAGGCTAACAATTCTTTTTCTTACATAGAATCTGTCTTTAATAAAAGCACTTGAATTAGCAGTTCAATAACTAGATATCATACAATTTTGGTCACTGTTTGGAAAGGGAGCAGAGTGAGCTGAACTGCTGAGTGACTGTTGTAGGGGGAGCAGGAAGAGCTGGGATACTGCAGGGAAGGAGGCTTGGGACGGTGAGCTACTTTGTTATTGCAAGTAGGGGAAGGATGGTGAGTTGGGCTGCTTGCTCATTGTTGAGAGGGAGCAGAGTGAGCTGGGATGCTGAGTAACATTTGGAAGGGGGTGCAGGAAGAGTTGAGCTACTGCAAGAAGGGGGCTTGGGAAGCTGAGCTGCTCAGTTACTGCTGGCAGGGGA
>NC_092869.1:41711515-41716398 GCF_032062135.1 Pyxicephalus adspersus
GATATTCCTAGAAGTCTCCATTGCCCACAAGACTTCATTGTACAGTTTTTCAGCAATGAAGCAGCATTTGGTGATGCATGTAACATAACATTCCTATTTACAGGTACCATCTTCATATTTCAATCTATATTGGCAACTGTATTTATTTAAGAATACAATAAATGCAGATACTCTGCTCCAAACCAATATAGAAAAACTGCCACAACTGCACTTAAGTTTCCAGGAATACTCTTGTTTAGGAAATGTTGGACATTGAATTACTTTTCACTTTCCTTACCGATAAGCTTATCATAGTCCACCCCTTTCGCACTGCCTGTCTGAACTGTCCATGGATCCACAAAGTCATCTCCATCATCAGCAGGGGGCAGACCATTATTGGCGATTGGAGTGTTGTCTGTTGGAGGTGAACCTGCTTTGTATTCCTGTCCAGTGGCAGTTTTATATTCCACTTTAAGGGCCAGCAGAAGCTTCACCGCAGCATCAATTTCATCCTATATATAAAAATAGAAGATGGTGAAAAATAACTGGGTGAATGTGAAGGAAACCTACCAGATAACACGAGCACAGTCCTACTAGAAATCTTACTAAAACCTTTGCTGTCTGGCTGCCAGCTATGACCACCCTGCATTCAATATAGAAGCATGAAAAACATTACCAGTAAGTTTTTAAATAACAGTTTATTTAGTATGCAATACAGAAGTGGGAGGAGCTTAGCCACAGATTATTGGTAGATGTGAATAAAACTAATGGAGCATCGTTTTTAAATTATGAGCCCAAACACACCTTTTAGTACGCTGCCACGTGTTGGCTTTGGATTGCAGCTTACTGCTTCCCTGAAATTCTAATCAAGGTGCTGAACACAGGTCACATGACCACTCTGATACCTGCACATGAGCATCCATTTCATTGACTTATTTTACTACTGCGGCCATTGTACTCTGGGAAAATGACCACCCTCCCCCAGTGACCCTTGTCCTCGGTTTGTGCTTGTACCAAGCAAGAGAGAGTCAGACGGGCACGATTTAAGAGCAAATGGCCAAATATGAAGTGTGTGGGGGAGGGTCCTTAAATGCACAGCATACTAGCTCTCGGCACCCATGCTATTCTATCAATTATATATATATATATATATATATATATATATATGAGATCTGTAATCAGGGCTAGGGCAAAGTGGCCTCCTCCAGGGCCCCAAATAATTGCCCAGCTTGCTCTGCCCTGATTACAGATCTACTATATACACTTCAGTTTATACCTTTGAAGCTTTTTCACTCTTCAGTGCTCGAACTTTGTCCCCTTGGGCTGTCAGCTGGTTGTAAATTTCAAGAGGAGTGACAGGGCCACAATTACAAGATCCGGGGTCTGCCATGCTTCTCTTCACAATATCCGTCTGTGAATCTGAAAAGCGGAAGAGATTCTTCTAGAACTGAAAATCAAAAATATAATAGGCACAAATCAGCAAGTGGAGCTTATAACCACCAAAGAGACAAAATCATCTATAACTGAGGTACTACAGAGCTGTTCATACAATAAATTAAAAACAAAAATAAATGTGACCGAGCAGAAAGCCGATCATGTGAAAAGGACATTAAATCTGATGGGTCCCTTGGGATCTTTTGTCATAATGTATGAGTATGTACAGCATAGTTAGACATCATGGTATTCTTCGGTCTTCAACATAGAATTTTATTTAGTGGGAAGAAATTTTAGGTGGGTGGCATTTGCTGTATTGTGACCCAACTCTTCATTAACCACCCAAAAATTGTCGGGTGGTTACTGAAAAGTGCCGGGTGGTGTGCCCAGCTAAAAGGAACCGGGGATAACACTGTTCTTGGTGCCCCCTCTGAAGCACTGAGACACTTGTTATTCCTCTCATCTCTCCCATTTCCTTCAGGGGCTGCCTTTATTGCCAGGGCCAGGAGGATGTAACCCCAGCCAGGAATGAGGAGTTCATTTATCCCACCAGCCAGTGCACACATGCTAGATCAGTGATTGCCAAATGGTGGTCTGTGAAAAAAATTTGGTGGTCCACAGAAAAATTTGGACATTTGCAATTTTTATGTTTTATTATTAATAAAACAAAAATATTATTCCAATACATTTTTATATTCTGAATGCCAATTTTCACCTTTATATTGCACTAAATTCATGAACTGTACTAGAGACGGTAAAACAAGGTAGGTGCAGCGTGACGTCAGTGTAGTATTAAGTTGTATGAGGCAACCGTTACCGAGCCGTACGCTTCAGTATTGTTTCCACCATTACAACAGTCACCCCGCTCCGCCAATACCGATTCTCATCCCATTGTTTTTTTTGTTTGTTCATTTCTCAGATGTTCTTTTAGGTAAGTATGACCTTAGCTGTGTATTTTCTATAACTGTTATATTTAATGGCATCAAATAGTGTGACTGATAACTATCATTTCTTGTTTGGTCCTAGATTGGAATAAAATAAACCCATAATGAGAAAAAGCAAACAAATATTTTGCATTTCTTTAGTAATACCAAAGATAATGCAACTAATGATAATAGTAACAATAGTAATACACTAATAGTGAGCTGATCAATGAATCGGAGACTCCACAGTCCTTGTCAGCACCATTAGGAAGATCATTATTTTACAAATGTATTTATGTTTCTAAAAATATTAATATTATTGGTCTGTGGGATTTAAGATGATGAATTTAGTGGTCAATGAGGTCTGAAAGTTTGGCGACCGCTGTGCTCGATCAAGATTGGGATTGTCTGGGATGAAAATCTAGCACGTCCAGCTGTTGCCCGTCATTTAGCAATCCATCCTGGCTGATCAGTGAATGACTAATGTACTATCCCATATTTGTGGACACGGCGGGGCGCCCCTTGCTTATCCTCCCCCCTCCATGGAAAAGAACAGCGCTATGCGTATAGCACTTTTTAATTCCCTGATGGGAAGCAATTACTGACATTACCATATGAGAACTTGGAAAATTCCCAGGAGTGACAACACCCAGAGACATGACATCTGGGGCTGATCATGTTGTCATATGCGTGTGCAATGTGAATGTATCATCATGTTATAATTCTGTGCTGCTATAATAAGTTGTGTCTTATGCCTGGCCTGTGAAAAGACAGATTATATATCTATATCTCATATCAGGGATCTCTTACATCAGCCCCTTCCATACACAGCCATATGGAGACCATGGCGCTGCTTCTGCAGCTTCACCATGAAGATGACAGATCACATAAGCCTTTCTGCCCTCATTCCCCCGACTGTCACCCCCTTCACCCCGACCTTACCTCACCTCACCTCACCTCACACCGAGCCGGTGCCTGGATGCTGCAATCACCCACGAAGCTTCTGACACGGTGCACCTTGCAACACTGCCCTCTGGAAACACAGCGGCGCGCGATGGTTCCGAGAACACTCATTGTACGCAATGTACTGCGAGTCCTTATTTTTTTTTGTCATACGGAAACAAAATGATATGAATGTCTATTTAATATACAATACCGAGTGATTTATAATATATATGTGATATAGAGTACATAATACATACAAATTTTATATAAATGTATGTTTTTCTGTCGGCGGAACCATTGTCTCGCGTAGTATCCCAGGGAAGATATTACGTGACGGACGCACGCTGACTTCCTGCTGGTGTGGTCTGGCGCGAACTCAGGCTGCTGATTTTTCAGTCTTCCATTTCTTGTCCTAAAGAAGCTGGGGCCTGTTATACCCCCAGTGTGCTGCCATCTGCCAGGTAATTCCAGAGAGAGCCCCTGCCCAGCCTGGCACACCTTGTGCAGTTTGGTTCTTCCTGCAGTGGACCCCAAAGGAAACATTCCTCTTTTCTGCATTGGGTGACACATTGTGACCGTCTCTGGTCGGCGATATTATTGGAGCACAGAAGGTTGGTCTTTTTGTTGTAATGCGTTAATGTTTTATATCTGGAATTGTAAACCCAAGCTGAATGATGTTTGTTTGCTAGAGCTCTCTGTATAATATAATCATGCCATTCTAAATGACAAAATACAGTTGTAACCCTTCTAATCACCTGCAGCTTTTATCAGACACTTTTTCTGCCTGCCTGCGTTACTGTAGGCCGACATTCTGAGTGAGACACTAGGGAGCGTGTGTTAGAGAGTGACAACATAGGGGTGCAATTGGGAAACAGTTGTCACCTCACTTACCCCGACAACTGGGTTTACATCGATTTTTGCAGGGGTGGGGGTTGGGACTGTTCCCTGGAATTGAAGCTTTTGGAATCTGATTATTTCTAATCGTGCAGTGTAATGCATTTTGGGTTGTGGTAGTGAAAGAAAAAAACTTACCCTAATTCCTCCTATTTATATCTGAATTAGCCTTTAGCTCATGTGTGGGGTTATCACCTATTGAAGTCCCTGGGTCTGGTCAATGCCAACCTATGGGTTTGAACTAGAAGCCCTTTCACATTTAGGTGCATTGCATTGTTTGTTTCCATTCCCCCGCCCATTGACCGCTATGAGCTGCATCCCAGCAAGATGGATGACCCCCCCCCCCTCCCCCCCATGGAAATTATTAGTGCTTTACTGTACAAGCAGCAGAGGAGGACATGTGACACGGGGGCCCAAACAAAAGTAGCGCAGCCTTCCAATATCAGGAAGTGGATATCTGTGGAGTGGGAATATTTGTCTGTCATCTGCAGCCCCTATTTAACCCCCCCCTGGCTTTCTAATTATGACCATATTTTTATGTCAAAAGCGGTACATTGTTTTGTGTGGAAATTTTTTTTTTTTTTTTTTAATATAATTTTTATTGAATTTTTTTCCAAGATAATACAGAGGACATATACAGCAAGAAATTATAAACAACAGAAAACAATCATAGACGCAGTTTAGTGTACATCAACATAAAACAGAAAT
>NC_092869.1:41716610-41724878 GCF_032062135.1 Pyxicephalus adspersus
TCAGAAATATTAGGTGTTGTAGAGTGGTTCCATTTGGAGACTATGGAGATTCGGGCAGCTATAAGGATATGTATAACTATAATACGAAAACAAGGAGGGAATTTCTCCACTCCTAAATTGTTTTGTGTGGAAATTTGTTGTTTAATATTTCAGGCCTGTAATTAGGACTAACTCCTCCTGGGTATGATAAAGTTTGAAACACAAATCATAATTTATAATATAATATTTATAAAAATGTTATCAATAAAATAACCTTTATTACATTTTTTTTTTAAATATGTCTAAACAAGGGTACAATAATAGAATAAACTTTTGGATTTATTTTTTATAACTTTATTGCTGTGGTCAATATTTTAAAAGCTGATTACAATGTATTGATTACACTTTACTAGCGTACCGAGGCTTCACAAATACCAAGGATCACACTGGGGATGTGATGCAGAAGCTGGCCGGGATCGCTGAGGATTCCACTGCATCGAGGGGAGCAGGTAGGATTTTTTTTCCTACCCCAAGCCACACTTACCGCCAAGGTAGTTAATGTACAGCGCAGCATAATATTTTGGCGTATTTTTTTACACACAAGTAGTTAAGTATCTTAATCTGATCTGATATCAGCAGAGCTGGACTGTGAAATGAAGAAGCAGTACAAGGAGCCAATCAATTCATGGACTAACAAGAGACCGATTAACCCCTTGGCGGTATTTCCGAGTGTGTGGCCTGGGGGGAAATTTAAAAGCAGATTACATCACAGTGATAGTTATAAAAAATATATCCAAAAGTTTATCTATTAGTTTATCCAACAGCTTTGTCCAGTGCCCTGATTTACTGTTTGTCCACTACTAGCCCTAACCTTGGTCTGACCCTTGCCTGAACTTTTCCTGACCTTTTCTTCATTTCCTTATTTGAACAGATCTCTGACCTTGAACGTTCCTGACTTCTTACTGGAAACTTGACCACATCCATGGCTTCCAAAAGGCGTTTCTCCAGCACAAAAGTTGTTTTCGAACAGCTAGAAAACAGCGATAGTGATGTAGAATCATTTGTGGAATCGAGCGATAGTGATTCACCAGGAAACTTGTCATCAGACGGTGAAAGTGAATACAGCAATGAATCTGATCTTAAAGTTAGTTATGTGCAATCCTGGTCCTCTATTGACCTTGATGCTGCTCATGAAGTGCCGCAAAGATTCCCATTTACTGGAGAACCTGGTATGAAAATTAATGCTGAAAGCGACGACCCCCTGTCATACCTGCAATTATTTCTGACCGATGAGGTTATTGAAAAAATAGTTGCCGAGACAAACAGGTATGCAGAACAACAATTAACTGGTCCACACCGGAGGTTTTCAAGAGCTAGAAAGTGGGAACCAGTGACCAAAGAGGACATTTGGCTATTTCTCGGCCTAGTGATACTTCAGGGAGTGGTGGGCAAACCCCTGCAGAAGTGGTATTGGTCTACCAATAAATTACTTGCCACTCCATTCTTTGGCACAGTCATGCCAGAGAACAGATTTTCCCTGATCGTGAAATTTTTACACTTCACAAACAATGAAGAGTTTGATGAAGCTACTCATCCTGCGCCACAACTAAAGAAAATTTGGGAAGTATTTCAAATGATTGTAAAAAATTTCCAACAGACCTATGTGCCAGAAAGAGACATCACCATAGATGAAAGTCTTATGGCCTACAAGGGGAGGCTCAGCTGGGTCCAATACGTTGCATCAAAGAGAGCACAATTTGGTGTAAGATTCTACATGCTGTGCGAATCTTCAACAGGCTACATTTGGAATTCAATCCTTTACACTGGAAAAGGAACAAAATTCAAGACTAAATACAGCAACTATGGAATAGAAACATCTTCTGTTCTCTCACTCATTGAGCCATTGCTAAATCAGGGCTATTGTGTCACAACTGATAAATTTTATACTTCTCCTGAACTTTACGAGTTTCTTCTGGAACACAAAACTGATGCATATGGAACTGTTATGGCTGACCAGCGCAACATGCCATCACTTTTTGCAAAAAAGAAGCTGAAGACAGGAGATATGGTTGCTTGGCAAAAAGGTAAAATGATGGCCCTGCGATGGCATGACAAAAAAGATGGGTGCTTAATGAGTACAGTCCATAATGCCTCCACTGTTATGGTACTCACAAAAGGTGAAAAAAAAATAATGAAGCCACAAGTAGTGATAGACTACAATAATGCCATGAAAGGTGTTGTCAGAGCTGATCAAGCAATGACATTCTACCAAGCAATGAGGAAACAACAAAAGAAATATTACAAGAAGATTTTCAGGCATCTTGTTGAACAATGCTTGTGGAATGCCTACATTCTCTACAAACAAAAGAGTGACAGGTCTGTAATTTATTGTGACTTCATTTGGAAAGTTTCCGAATGTATTTTCATGAACCACCAAACACCATCGATGACTGGGAAAAGACTTGGACGCTCTGCTGCTACAGTTGTCAACCCGCAGCGGCTGACTGGTCGTCACTTCACGGAGTACATCCCACCAACCGTGAAAAAAGCGACACCTACAAGGATGTGTGTGGTTTGCTGCTCAAAGACCGATGACAGAGGAAGGAAGATCAGAAAGGAAACCAGGTTCTTCTGTCCTGATTGTGACGTTGGACTTTGTGCAGTCCCATGTTTCAAAATTTATCATACCTGGGATAACTACTAAACCAATATGCAGTGTCTGCTAATTTGTAAATAATATGGCATCCATTTTGAAAGATTTCAGTGTTTTTTTATTTGAATAAATCTAACAAAGTCTATTGTTATATAATTTTATTATTTTTTATATTATTTATATTTTTTATATTGTAACTTATGATTTGTTTTTCAAATTTTATCATACCCGGGAGTTATTCCTAAGAATTACAGGCCTACAATGTTAAACAACAAATTTCAATGCAAAACAATGTACCGCTTTTGACATAAAAATACGGACATATCGGACCGTCAGGAAGGGTAATAGGAGGAGAAAGCAGAGTGACAGAGATGAGCTCATTATGCTGATTCTCATTTCACTGTCCAGTAAGGGCTCAGGGCAAGTGGATGAAATGATGCAGTGAGCCCGAGTACACGGGGGTAAATCTTTGAACTAAAAGTAAATATTGCAGCATGATCCTCAGGTAACAAAGCCCAAAGGGCTACACAGGCAGATTCCTCAATGACTACTATCACGTTGTTTGTAATAATATTAAACAGGATTTATATAACGCCAACATATTATGCGGTGATGTACATTAAAAAGGGGTTGCAAATGACAGATACTGACAGTGCCACAAGAGGAGGAGAGGAATCTCCTCAGAAGAGCTTACAATCTAGGAGGTGTGTAGCTATGAGCAGGCAGCCTGGTCAGGTGACAAGGGAGCTTTGCATACGTTTTTGCTGACCTTTGCACCCTCCACGTTGTATTGTAGGACTGATGTCATTTTCAGTGTGGTGTCTACATGATGTAACTGCTGAATGAGCAGCATATGTGTTGATGGTGTCTCATAATTTGTTCCATGTAATCCATACACAAATTCACATTGGTTCAGTTTAATTTGTACCATAAAAAATACTCCCCTAGCCGCTCTCATCTTATGACTTCCACACTCATAACCTCATCACACCCGGCTCGAAGACTTTTCTAGAGCTGTCCCGACATTCTGGAACAGTCTTCCTCGTCCTATTCTGCTCATTTAAAAGAGCCCTCAAAATCTAACGCTACAACATTTCCCACCTGTCTTCTGAAATCCAACACTACAACCTCACCTACTCATCTTCTTATGTCTCCTAAACCATCACTACTTACCCAGCATTAAAAATCATCCCTCCTATTGTGAGGTGACTTGTTAGGCTCAAGGGTCCACAAAGGCAATCAAAGCTTTTGTTACTCATAGATTTCGGTATTCTCCCCCCACATTTTTTTAGGCTGGGTGAGAAGAAGCTCTAGGTGTGTGATAGCTCCTGTATTGTGACCCAACTATTCAGTAACCACCCCAAAACTGCTAGAAAGTGCCGGGTGGTGCACCCAGCTTAAACAGGCAGACGAGAACAGCCAGTTAATACTTTCCTCACCCCCAAACAAAGCCCAGACCTCCACTTTGTGGTCCTTCTCAACACTACACAGCTTAAGGCCAGTCAGTTACTCTTCCTATAGTATAATGACCACCTTTGATGCTATGTGTGAGCAATACTCATTGTGAGCTCTTCTCACTTCCTGTTGTTTCTCATGAACAGGAAGTAAAGGGAATTCAGGGACAGGGACAGCTACATTCTTTGAAAACTATATTACCAAAACTTTTAGCTAAAGATTAATTAGTGCCGTCTATAAGAAGCTGGAGCACCAAAGACAGCCCAGTTCTGTTTGATTGTTGTGGCTCAAGGCTTTAGTTATACTGTAGCATGTAGTAAAACAGTCACCTGTGTTTGTGACGGTGACCCCCAAATATTACATTGAAAGAGGCCGCACGTACAATCAGGTATAAAGCATGCAGCGATGAGCATTGCATCACATACAGTGAGAATGTCAGATATTGCTTTCTATGCAACTTGTGATGTTCTTGTGTAGCACAATGTACTGTATGGAATGAATAAGCCCTATTTGTGCTGTAACACAAAATTCATAATAGCAGCATTGTGGCTCAGAGGTTAGCACTATGGCCTTTGCAGCGCTGGGTCCCAGTTTGAAATCTAGGCCAGGACTCTGCATGAAGTTTGCAGGTTCCCCCAGTGTCTGCATGGGTTTCCTCTGGGTGCACCGGTTTCCTCCCAGATTCCAAAAACATGCAGTTAGGTTAATTAGCTTCCCCCCAAAATTGACCTTAGACTGTATTAATGATATATGACTATGGTAGGGACATTAGAGGGGGAAGGACTCAACCCAGGAAATTGTGACAAATTACTTGTAAAAATCCAAAATTTGAATTGTCATCATAACAGGAATAAATGGGCAATCTTCCAATAGGAACTGCCCTAGAGGCCACTTTGGCATGAGAGCATATTAGAGTACATTTATGGATAAATGGAAGCTATAGTGTGTCTGATTTATTACACCTTACCAAGGCTGGAGAGGATACACATTCATCAGTGAATCTGGGTGATCCAGCAAACCTGGAATGGATCAGGTCCAGGATTCAAAACATTTGCCAGCCCCCCTAGCGGTATCCCGAGTGTGACTCGGGGTGGATTTTCGGCATCCTCTGGCATCCTGATGGTCCCCGCATGTCCAGGGGATACATTCTGCTCCTCCAATCTCCAGCCACGAAGTGCAGAGACAACCTCTGGGGTTTCCCGGTGACAGCGGTGAATGCGTGGGTGTGGGCGGGAGGATCAGCGGGAAATTTAAATCATTTTGTATTGGATTCAATATGGATTCAAAAATGCAGAGATTCTTGAGTGTTTTTAGGTTGCATTTCCTCTTGAACCCAGCCTGGACCGACCTCTGCCTGTGACCCCAGAATCTGCATGTGCCCTTCCCTTTGTACCTTGTTTGGTGGCCTGATCTCCTGTGTTTGACTTGTTTTCTGGATTCCCTGGTAAGTCCTGGAGGCAACGGAGTGCTCGGAGACGTAACCAGTCTCCATAGGCTGAGCGGAAGTGTGCTATAGGTGAAGACTGCGGCGTTAGATTTGGGGTATCTGGAGAATACTTGTACTGACCAGGGCCTTACACCACCTGGCTGTTTTTGGGTGGTTACTAAAAAGTTGGGTCATAATACAAAGGCCACCACCTACTTACAGCTATCTATAACTAAACAAAAAAACATTCTGGCTGTGCATACACGACTTCTCCAATTATTTAAATGCTGAAATATTTTTCAGATGACCAAGCCTCTAATTCTTTGTTGTTTTATCTCATGGCAGTCGCACAGAATGAGCTCTTTAGTTGCCTATGAAGATTCAGATTCGGACGCAGATGGATGTAAAGATGCGGAAACTCCTTCTACAACCAGAGCTACTGAAAGATTCTGTAGACCACCGGAGTCATCATCAAGTGACCGTACCCTACACCCAGTGTATGTCACCGGCTACAGGGGGACACCTAGTACAACCCAAAGATTATACCAATCTGACCACCATAGAGAATTCTCAGCTCAGAAATTCCCTGGTAAAGCTTCTCATGCTATGGGCAGGTTGAACAATTCTGATTCTAACTTCAGAAGCGTTGACTCGATCCACCAAAAGAGGCCCCCAGCTGGTGGGGTGAGACCTTATATTCCTAAAAGACTCAGACAGGAACATTCTAATGTGGTGGAAGAGATCAATACTGATCGAACTGGGGAAGCACATGACCTCACCGTCCAATCAACACGCAGCATCTACAGAGTTTCTGATTACCTTGGGCCACATCTACAGTTAAAATACAAAGACACAGAGATTCCTAGGAATGTGGTGTTTCAGATGGGGGAGCACACCGGCCCTGTAAACCGGGTCCAGTGGTGTCCGATAAAACAGTGCAGCCACTTGCTCCTCTCTGCCTCAATGGATGCCTCTGTTAAGGTAAGTGTACCTACTCTGTGTTCTGAAATAATGAGCTGTCCTAGGTACACCCTTTATGAAGACAATTTATAATATATGTGTGATCTCCGGTGCTTTATTATATTTTCATTCTGGTTATTGTTTACCTGAACAAACCATATATAATATATACAAGAATACCGTACCTTCCTTGTGTAAGAGTAAGGCTATATACATGCTTCAGATGATTCTTACCTGATATGAATGTTCGGTTCAGAATGACAGTTAGTGACATGACTATGGACTTTGTACAGCGCTGCGTAATATGATGGCGCTATATAAATACTGTGTAATAATAATAATAATTTAGTGTTCCCATTTGTTGTTGCCGCCATAAGAATCCAGTAACCCCCTATAGTTCTGTCAACTTTGTACCGCCACCCTTTATCTGGTTTCAACTTTCTGATGCTCTCTCTCTTATTATGTCCCATTTTTCCATCATCGTTGTATGAAGCCCCAACTGTCTAATACCCCTGTATTGTGAGCAAACTTTTCAGTAATCACCCAAAAACAAGCCAGTGGTTGCTGAAAAGTGCCGGGTGGTGCGCCCAGTTATAAGATGCCGGGGAAAACACTGCTTCACGCTTCCCTCATTTATGACCAGTAGACTATTGAGAGCTTTTATGGTCATTATTACCGGATACAATAAACTGATGGCACACACTGCAGATATGTGAGGGATGCTGCTCCTCCTCACTGTCCATTGTAGTACCTAGTGTAAAGTGAACCTGTTGGTGAGTGATCTGACTGCTCTTAAAAGTAAGATGGCATTCACTCAGTTTAGACTTTTTTTCTGCTCTGTAAGTTCACTAAGGGGCTTTATTTATTAAACAGTGAATCAGACCTTACCAAATACTGCTTTTAAAACGCATAAACCTGGAAGATTCACATAAGGGTATATTTGAGGGAATGTCCATTTTAAAAAAATAAAGCCCTGGGTGAATTTTTTTTTTTAATGCCCCCACCCTGCCTAAAGCGCCGTACACATATCAGATGGATGTCAGAGGATTGTTGCTGGAAATGATCTTGATAAGTAAAATGAATGAGCCCTGTTCTGTTCTATGAGGAAGGTAGTGGAGATGAGTGAGTGACACCCAACTGCACCCTCCTCCATCAGCTGTCATAATGAACAATATTGGGGGTCTCATTTTGGAATTTTGTCCAATACAAGCAGGACCCGTCTTCTTGGGTGATGATTAGCTTCAGTGCTGTCCTCCTGAAGATATCATAACCTTTCTTTCTCAATCCAGCAACCTTCATTGTGTCACGCTTGGGGAGACATGGCCCCTAGGGGGCGCTATGTCTTGCACAGAGGTGGTTACATAATTATATAGTAGGTTAGGTTGAAAAAAGACATAAGTCCATCACGTTCAACCACTAGGGAAGTAAACATATCCCAGATATAAAACCTTATAACACATAGATGGTCCAGAGGAAGGCAAAAAACCTGGTACATTTTACTTCACCATGGGAAAAAATTCCTTCCTGATTCCATGAGGCAATCTGATGTTCCCTGGATCAACAGTCCCTGTTATTTTTACTTTAAAGCCTTAATCCCCATTTATATTCTGTGCTTCCAGAAATCATCCAGCTTTTTCTTTAAGCAATCTATAGTAGTTGCTGAAACTACCTAACTTCGTGAGGCAGCTGATTCCATGTTTTCACACCTTACAGTAAAGAATCCCTTCCTTATCCGGAGCTTAAACTTCTTTTCCTTCAGATGCAAAGAGCGCCCCCTGTCCTTAAAGTGAATAAT
>NC_092869.1:41727074-41737947 GCF_032062135.1 Pyxicephalus adspersus
GATCCCACGCATGTGCAGTGGGATTGGCAAGTTTTTCTCCAATCTACGTCACCTGATCTCGCGTCTGGGTCGGGTGACGGAAAAAAAAACAGAAGAAAAGGAGAAGATGGCGGCGATCGGAGCGCCGGCCCAAAGACGGATTCCAGGAGAGACCTCCGGATGGATCGGACTGCCTTGCGGGATTGAAGGCATGTGTATTTTTTGTGTTTTGGGGCATTTTTAGTTTAGTTCCCCTTTTAAGTGATTTTTATTCTTCTCAGCATTGTGTTGCTTAACTAATCACATTCCCCTATTATGTAAATGTATACAGTATTTGCCAATTATTTCATCCAAGTAAGGAAAGACTTTTTTTCATGTCTTTTGTTTTTCTTTTATATATCGGTTCGGAAGTCTTGTTGTCAAGGAAACACAAACCATTCTTCTTTATATTAACTATAACTCATCGCTGACAACAAAAGGTATGACTTCAACATTCATCCACAAGTGGGCAGTCTATGCACGATTGTAGATGACCATAATAGAATGTTTATATTTAGCATTATAATTAAATGGGACAAGTTGTGAAAAGAAAGAAAAGGTGAAAGTTTTGCTGCTTTGATTGGTTTTAACTATAGAGGAACTCTTGAAATAACTTTCAGGAAACCCCTTCTATAATTACTTTATCCACAGCTCACAGTACATTAGTGTCGTGGTCAGTTGGAAGAATTCCTTTTACATTGCTGGCCATTGGGAAGAATGTCGCCCTTACAGATACCAAACCAGATCATTGGTGTCATTTACGCTGACCTGAGAGTTACAAACTGCTCATTGCTCACGGAACCCCCAGCAACCTCTGGAGGATCCCTGGTGGAGAAACATAGGACCAATAGGAAGTGTAACTAACTGTGACCTACAAATAAAAATCTCTTTTCACACTTACTCAAAATTTACACATTTTAGGTTTGACTCGAGCATTAAAAAATGCAAAAGGCCTGAATGTGATAGACCCTGAATTGGAAGGTACTGAGATGTTTCCTTTGGTTGCACTGACCAATCAGAAAAGTTTAAGAAAACAAATCCACATATCAAACTTCCCATTTTATATCATGGAGAGACAATTGGTTAAAAAATAGGAGCCTTTCTTTACAGGCAATCATTTTTTATGCCTGATTGAACCAACCTGTCACTTCACAATGTGGGTGCCATATGGCGTCCAGTTTTCCTGAGTGCTTTTGAAATCTTTGAAACGAGACACTTTGGTTAACGGTAGAGGAATCTGCAGGTGGAGAGGGGTGGAAACATATGCTGAGCCACTAAGTGTGTGATATAAGCAGAGGGGAGTGTGATTGTTAGGAAATTATATAGCAGAGAAGATAAATGCAAAATGTTTTACCAGTTGTGTGCCAAAGAGGAGTGAAATTCTTCCCGATCTGTAGAGACCGGAAGGGGGGTGAAGGGAGTAGTTTGGAATTTTACAGGTTATTTTTTTATTATTGAAGTTACTTGGTAATCTCGAATGAAGGAATTGTATTATTGATTCATTATATTCTCTTCAGGACCTTTGTGTTGTAATATTGTGGCCGATGGTGGGTCAGTTGTGATGTACACTATGCAAGCATGATTGTGCCCCATGCAGAACAACCCAGGAAGACATACTTACCTGTTTTTCCCAATTGGGCCCCATGTTCCCCCTACCCTTGAGTCCATTTCAGTTGCCTGTATGAAATATCTCAAACAAGCCCCATGGATGGGAACATGAGGTGGGTTGGGGGGATAGCGTGCAACAAGAACTGGCTACTTCCTTCTCCTGGCTCTGCATATGATGGGGGGGTGGGGAAGGAAAATGTTTGTGACGGAACAAAGTGATTAGATACCATGGAGAAAATAAGATCTTAATCAGGATTTTTTGAGGTCTGTATATCCCCATTGGGAAGATTCGTCCACCATTAGTTTTGGTTATTTAGACGTTGGTAATGGGAGTCACCAGAACAAGGGCAAATCTTTCAATCTACCTCTGTTCTCCCCGCTTATGGTGTAAATAGAAAGATTTTATGCTCTATGGTGACCCTGAGATGATGCCTTTTCCCATGTTGCAAAATTATAAAATGCTAAAGGAGTTTGGGTTACCCTATACCCAATGGGATTCAATCATGGCCTCCATTACAAGGTGCACATTATAATTGTAATCAAACCTCACAACCTTTATTCATATAAACATTTAAAAAATACAATATTCATAAATTTCTCTCTAAAATCAGAACATTCAGCGCAGTTTATATACATAAACTTTATAACAAGTATTGGTATATACTTACGAGTCACCCAACCATACAATCTGAAGGTCTTATTGTTAGAGAGTCACCATCCAGGTCATTAAGGTACAAATTTGTTATCCTCCATATGCGACTTTTAAATTTAATCTTTGCACACAGTACTAATGAGTTGACCCGTCTCCCTCTAAAAATCCCTCTCTTTGTAATACCACATCTACCTAGGCAGCATTTCTACTGTTTGGCTATGGATCGTGAAAGATCCTTTCCAACGGCGGACGACTGCACGATACATGAACGAGCTCTGTACATACAGCACTGTTCTGCTCTATGGAGAGAGTAGAAGGATGGAGCGGCACCCCGCTGCGCTCTCTCTCCTTCACTTTTATTACGATCGTTCCTCGTCCGTGAATATGCCAGGACAGTCCTTTGGATGACAGACGACGAGCACTGTACATATGCCAGATTCACGTCCAATATCAGCCCTGAGCCGATTATCGGGCGAGAATCGTCTCACGTGTGTACCCAGCCTAATACTAGGAAGGGATGATCTGTCTACTCGCCTACCATTGTGGGGTATTCTACGTCTGAAGAACTATACATACTTTTCAACCTAGAATATATGAAAACCCTTCTTCTATCATTGGTGATGGCTAACTTATCAGTGGTTAAGTAAATGGCCAGATCTGGCATTGCCGGCAAATATTTAATCACGTTACATCTGGCACCCTGATGAAGCAGTTTCTGTATCTGCGAAACGCGTAGAGTATTCTTGCATAGCAAACAATTGTTGGATTTGTAATTAACTGTCAATATGTACTGTGTTGGTGCATTTTGATATTATGATATTGTCATGCAACAAAAGACGTAAATAAATTTTATGTTGACTTCAGAAGATCAATGCCTTAAAAGTCCCTAAATACTTCTAGTTTTGTTCATATGTATTTTGGGATGTGGCATTCATTTATACTTACTAGTATAGAAATCTCCATATATTTGACTGTTTCTTAATTTTGTATTTTTCATAATCTTTTTACAATCTCTATTACATTATAAATGTTCATTATTACATTCATTATACAATATATCTTTTTTCTATTTAATTATATCGGGGTTCTTTTCTGTACGCAGAACTATAATATACTGTTCAAACGTTATAACATATGTTTATGACAATCTTACTTGTATAATATTTTTAATAATAAACAGTATTTATATAGCGCCAACATATTACACAGTGCTGTACAATAAATAGGGGTCGCAAAAGACAGCCATGTACAGACAGTGACATAGGAGGAGGAGAGGACCCTTCCCCAAAGAGCTTACAATCTAGGAGGTGGGGGAAGTAGCACACAGTAGGATAATAATAATATTACAATATGATGCTCATATACATTGTCTATGAAATAAATATCTCTTATACAAAGCAGTGGGACGATTGTGATCTCTTGCCATGATGTACAGGACGGCATCAGTGCTTAATTGTGAATAAAGAGAATATTGAAGGGGACAAACATTAGAATTATCATAGAAATAAATAAAAGTGAGTTAATAAATTAGTCTCATTATTTCATCGACAGACCTCATATATATAATGTATTATTCAGGTATATTTCCTGTTTCATCATACTGATGTCTCTTATTTCATTATCCTCCTTCAATATATCAATGTTATCTATTAATGTTTTTTTTATGTTTCTATTCTGTATATCACAGCCTTTTATACATTTGCAGCATTATTTCTATTTTGCATTACAATAGCATAACGCCTGCCATGGCACTCGTCTTTTAAAGTCACCCAATTGATGAGCTTATGTTGCCGATCCAATTAAGGTCTGCAATCTTGTTGTGATTGTGTATGCAGACTACAATCATATTTAAAGCTGTGTACACACGTCAGATGATTGTTGACCAAGTTGAGTGTTTATGTTCATCCCAATCAAAAATCTGACGTATACAACACTCCTTCGTCATTGCTGAATAATTCGCTGGAGTGGCTTGATGAATGACGGATCAGGAAAGATCTCTTTGTATGTCTATGGAGGTAGAGCACAGCAGGGTGCTGCTTGCTAATCCTCCCCCCTCCTTTTCCTATATATGTTAATAGCAGTCTTTTGTTTATTCAGAAATAATTATAGTTGATTTTTTCCAGTGACAGCCATCTGATGTCTGTTTTGGGCTTTAGTGTAATTTTATTGTAGTTTTTTGTCCTTTTTGTTATGAATTTGAATGACCAAATTTCCACAATAATCGGTTAGAATAAACTAATCCCTCTAGCCCAATTTAGCAATTTTAAGGTTTTATTATTAAAAGGTCCCCCATGTAGAGGCATATTTAAAAATTATTAAAACGTTGTACGTAATTACGCCTTCTTTCCGGCACTCCCCTTTGCAGTAATTCTTTTTGCCACAAGATGTCCTCAGTCTGACACCCTGCACAGAAATACAATCATAAAGTCTACCTGGACCCGCCCCTGAGGAGGCGATATAGTGATACATTGCACTCACAGTATAATGAAGTACATTGCAACAATAATTTCATTACATCAGTGCCACTTACTGTATCATTAAAGATCCCCCATCGCTCAGAAAGGAATGGGAGTTTGTTTTTCAACTGTCATGAATGGTAACTACTGCCTTGCATCTTTATGAAGTTAGTCTGTGATACGTTGGGCGTATGTGTTTGGCCAACCTTAGCCAGTACTTTTGTTTGAGGCTTCTAGTCCATAATTATTTAGAGCGACTAACCACCTACTGACCAGAAGGGTTCAGATCTGAGCTCCAGGAGATGTTCCATATCACAGTGGCTTAGAGGTAAGTTCTCTGGGCTTTGCAGCGCTGGGTCCCAGGTTCAAAGGACACTATCTGCATGGAGTTTGTAGGTTCTCCCTGTGTTTGCAGGTTTTCCAGGTACTCCGGTTTCCTTCCACGTTTCAAAAACATGCAGTTAGCTTAATTGGCTTCCCCCCAAATTGACCCTGGACTGTTTTAAAGACATATGATTATGGTAGGGACATTAGATTGTGAGCCCCTTTGAGGGACATGACTATGGACTTGTACATCGCTGCATAATATGATGGCGCTATATAAATACTGTGTAATAATTTGCATGGTTTGAGTTTCCAGCTCACAAGAATACATTCATATCTATAGTTTATGGATCAGCAGGAGTTAAATATGTGTTGTGTTTGCAGGAAGAGGTTCTAGAAAACCCATCATGAATATGCGCGAACATGTCTATTTCATGACCATATGTTTCATACTGCCATGGCAGTGCAAAGCTAACTCCGCTTCCCCTTCTCGGGTGATACTGTTGTCATGACAACCCGAATCTTTGAGCTGTTTAGACTCTAAATGTTTATTCGGAATTGCCTCGTCTTGTCCGGTAATACAATCAATACAGAAGTGTGAGTTTATGTAAAGAGATAAAAACAAACCCCTGTGTGTTTGGATTTATTACTGGGACATGTTTGTTTCTTTTATTGTTTTTCTTTTATTTTGCTTGTGTGCTTAATAAAATTGTTTTCATTTATTTTTACTTGTACTGGTAAAGGAAGTCTGACTTTTTTTTGTTTTTGTCTGAATTTTATATATATATATCCATAAATAATGGAATAAAATATATTTCATTCTGACCTCTCACCCCAAGAAAATGTTTCTGCATGTACTAATTCAGATTGATCGGCTGTACCAGGGGGCACGTGACCAACAGTACCCCCCTTTGAAGAACTGACTTTGAGCCTTATTGGCTGAGGACGGTCTAGGGCCCTTATGCAGTTGCACACTTTGCTCCTCCCAATGCCCTGAGGAGCACAGTTTACTAGTGTAATAATATAACAACAAGTTTTGGATAACAGGGTTTTTTTGTTTAGTTTAGATTGGTGGGGTTATGGGTTTTATGACAATTTTATAATGTTCCTGATCATTACAACCATTTTTTATGCTGCTTATGTTTTTTTTTACTATACCTAAAAGACAAGAAGGTAAAATTATACCTAACTCCCTGTCTATAGCAAATGGTGCCTAGGCAAAGCACATGTCTTATCCTTCCAGAAAGATTCCATGCTGCAGAAATCTTTAGATGGCCTGGGGTGCAAGATATTTTCTGCACTTCACTATGTATCCTGAAAAATGGTGATGTTGCACCTAGCAAAATAGAATACGGGTGTACGGTAAAAATAATTTAACCTTTCAGTTTTTAAGTGTGGAAGAGTGGAAAGAAGCTGTAGGTGGGTGGTGACCCCTGAATTGTGACCAAACTTTTCAGTAACCGCCCAAAAACAGCAGATTGGTTACAGAAAATACTGACACAGGAAGAGGACAGGACCTTGCCCCAAAGAGCTTACAATCTAGGAGTATTCATAAAATTCATCCATGTTATGGCCCACTGACCTCCATCACTGATAGCTCTGTGTCCCCCATTCTCTGCCGCATTATCCTACTGCCACTGCCCCCATCTTTTTCTGTTTCTTCTGGCTTTGGTGTTCAGCCAATATGTGGTCACTGACGATAAAACTCTGGTGTTTGTTCACTTTAGCATTTTTTGCACTTGGTTTTGTGAATTAGTGGGCCCCTTTTATACCTGCAGTGGAAAAATGCATAGTTGGGTGCATAGAAAATGGCTCCTTTGCACCCCGGAGCAACAAAAACGCACTGCAGGTAACGCATCAACTAGCAGGTATGTCTTCGAAAAGCAATCACACGGTCAAAGGCAACTTGTTTCCGGAACCGTGCCGCAATCTGCTGCAGTTGCTTGCAGGAATTGACTCCCAACCACTTATATTCACTTGAATGAATGTGGTTGGGACTGTGGAAGAGCCTGACTCTGAAATGGCCCTTAAACATAATAAAATGTACTTTATAGTTTAGTTTTGCTAAAAACTGTTTTCCCAAAATTATTCTTTATTTGCTTTTCATCTTTCGTGTCAGAGCTGGTCACACGGACGGACGACTTGTGATAGCTACTTTCTAGGCACCGCATTTCTCCCTCCTGGTGCTTGGTGGCTTTTGTAGGCATTTATGTATTTATAACCTGAAAACCACTTTAGTAGCCGTATTCTAGAATTACACTTGTGCACAATGGTGGAGTATAGAAAGCATTAACATGTGATTTGTTGTTACTTTTTACTGACATTTTTTTCAAAACACCCTTCAAATGCCTAAAATCCACTCATGAAACACTTAGCAGTCATTTGAGAAGTGTTCCCAATTAAGACTTTTGAAGCTCTTGACAAGAGCATCAGCCATATGAAGCCTCTTCAGCCGCTCTTATGTGTTTCAATTATAATAATAAAACTTCCTGGTTATTTATAGTGTTTGATCAGTGAAACGCTAGAAAACTGCTTTCTCAACCTCAGCACAACTGTGCGTGTGAACAAGCTCTTGTATACACGTGTCACGCGTGGTTTGTTGTGGAACTCCAGGATTCTGAAACCATTTTAAGCTTTAGCTCACTATCACCATCTTCATGCAATTTTCCATTTTTTTTATTGTTTTCATTTTTCTTTTATGACATCATCGTCATCACCTTCATCATTCCTGGCCATAACTTTCCAGCATGTCACATCACTTAGGGCCATTTTAGACCCACAGTAAACACAGCCACAGCCTCATCCACTGTCCCATGCACTCATATTTAAGTGATTGGGAGCTGTTGGGAACCATATTTTTGCAGTGAATCGCAGGCACGATTCCAGAAAGCCTTTTTTGTAAAAGCTGCACAGTGGCCACAACCACAGGAAATGTGTTACCTGCCATGTGGTTTGTCGCTCCTGGGTGCGCAGTTTGCTATACCACCTTGAGTGGCAAACGGAGGATTTCCACCGCAGGTATGCAAGGGGGCTTAGGCAAGCATACATATCGCCCTCACATAACGCTGCATTAAGCAAGTGACAGGCAGCTAATCGATGAAAGAACTGGGCCATGGAATGAGGAGAGGGGCCCATGACACTGGTAGCCCATTATGGATGAGGTTGGAATATGAAAGCAGTGGGAGCTTCTAATGAACGTTATATAGAGTACAGAGTGTGCCGAGAAACAAAATACTATAATTTTAGTAATGCAGGATTCTATTGAGCCAAATGTAAGAAAGTGTTTAGCCCAGGAATTTTGGGTGAGAAGAAATTTTAGGTGGGTGGTTACTGAAAATTGCCAGGCGGTGCACCCAGCTAAAAGGGATTAGGGAGAACAGTGTAAGGTAAAGCTGGAGTTCAGCCTAAAGGCAATTTTTTGCAAAGATTTATAAGAGTACAGAAGTGTTGAAAACATTTTTTCCATCTTTATCCTTATTGTGTAAACTAATTCCAGCTTCCCATCCTAATGACAATGGGAAGCGAGGGTGCAGGATTCCTAAAAAGAACACAGCAAAGAAAACAAAGCCTAGCTACTAAATCTTCTTCATTAAGAAATTTGTATTAATAAGATTGTACAGATTCTATTTTCTGCTGTCAGATAAGCAGTTAGAATTGTGCAAGCAAAGGATTATATCCGTTGAGGCATGGACTGGTGGGTTGAGGCATGTGCAGTTATGCTTTTTTTGCATTGAAGCGGAACTACAGTTTCACTATTACAAATTTGCGATTAGGCAGGTCAGGTGACGCCCTGACATGGGACAGGTGAGTATAGCGGGTTTAGTTCCATTTTAAGCTACCTATTCATCTCACAACGGCTCCCAAAATAAATCAGCTCAGACCTGCACTCTGGCTTTATTTTAGCTCACCAGAGGTCACAGGTGTTTCAGAAAAATTTGTTTGTGGCCTATAGCTTCACTCCAAAGGTGGCCTGTACTGATTTTATTCATTTTCTGCTGAAGTTTGTAGTTCTCTTCATTGGCTTCCATTTCACCTTAGAATCAGATTCAAGCTCCTGTGCTTTTTCTTCAAATCCCTCCACAGTTCTTGTCCCACTTACCTTTCTGACCTGATAGAAAAATACTCCCCCAGCCGCTCTCTCCACTCCTCCAATGACCTACTAATGACTTCCTCGCTCATAACCTTATTACAAGCACGGCTCCAAGACATTTCTAGAGCTGCCCGACGCTCTTGAATGGCCTTCAGTACCTTCCCCAGTAATATTTTTAAGCTGGGTGCGTAGAAGCTGTAGGTGGGTGGCAGCCCCTGTATTGTGACACAACTCTTTTTGGTATACAACCAAAACAGCCGGGTGGTTACTAAAAAGTGCTGGGTGGTGCACCCAGCTAAAAGGGGCTGGGGAGAACACAGGTCTTCCTCACCCTATTCAGCTTGCTTCTACTTTCAGCTCTTTTAAAAGAGCACTCAAAACTAATTTTTTCAAACATACCTACCTGTCTTCTTCTGTCTTTTGAAACCATCACTATATCCCACCATTACATTTCTCCTCTCCTATTGTGTTAATTCCTCCACCTCCTAGATTGTAAGCTCTTCAGGGCAGGGTCCTCTCCTCCTGTGTTACTGTCTGTCATTTGCAACCCTTATTTAATGTACAGTGCTGCGTATTATGTTGGCGCTATAAAAAATCCTGTTTATTACCAATAATAATAATAATAATTTTATAGGTACAGTAATCTCCAAATTATGAATAGATGAATTCTCCTCCTACATAGGAGACGAGGAAGAGTCAGTAAATTTCCCTGCAAACGGCAACCATGGAGGCCAAGCTGTCATCCCAGCTCTTCTAATTGTGCTTTGCAGCGTTTTAATTTTCAGTCTCTGGGTAATCATGGAAATGTTTAATTAGTTTATTCTGGTGCTGGCTGGCAGTGTCAAATGAGAAATGAAATTGCAGCTGACGGCTCAGGTCCATACATTAGCTTTAAGTGTTTACCCATTACTCCGGGGAACTGAGAAAACACGGACAGAGATTCTTTACGTCCAACCCATAGCTGTTGGCACGCTGATTGCTGGTGGTCCACTAAGCATCAGATACAGATGAGAATATACAGCAGTAAGAGTACAACATTAATATATGACATATATCATTTTTAGAAAATTTTTAGAAAAAGTAAAAAATCCTTGTGTATTGCTATTATCTGTTCCTCACCATTAATTGATCCAAAAATTTTATATGTACTCAAATATAAACAATAAATAAATACCTACGCTTGCCTGAAAAAAAAAGTAAAACTACATTAACTCAAGTACTTACCTAGGCCTTAAAATGTGGTCCTCACTGTACATGTAAAACAGTAATCAGCAGAAATGCCAATAATATTATTGTGAATAAATTCTCACATGGTGTGTTGGTTTTAAAAATAAAAATCACATTTGCTCATTTTGTTTATATTTTCAGTATTCTCCCCATTCATTTTTTTAAGCTAGACTCCCCCTGCCGCTCTCTCTGCTCCTCCAATGACCTACTACTACCTACCAATGACCTACTAATGACTTCCTCACTCATAACCTCGTCACACGCATGGATACAAGACTTCTCTAGAGCTGCTCCAACTCTCTGGAATGGTCTTCCTCGCCCTATTCGGCTTGCTCCTACTTTCTGCCCATTTAAAAGAGCGCTGAAAACCCATTTTTTCAAACTTGCCTACCCGTCTTTTTCTGTCTTTTGAAACCATCACTACTTCCCACACTACATATCTCCCATCCTATTGTGTGTGAAATTCCCCCACCTACTAGATTGTAAGCTCTTCGGGGC
>NC_092869.1:41738659-41772057 GCF_032062135.1 Pyxicephalus adspersus
GTGATAAATCATAGAGCTGCCAGCTGTCTGACCAGTAAAATTCGGCCACCTTTTGTCTATTTATTTATTTTATATCCGTCTGCTGTCATTGGCTAGACTTGAATCAGGAAGGACAAAGTAAAAAACCATATTTTGAAATTCGACGTCCTAAAGAACCCCCGTCTGCACATGTGACAACTGATAGCAGTGCCGCTCACTGTTGCCCCCATTTATTCTCTTTGGGGCTGCCGCAGGAAGTCGCCACCATATTATGATTCCTGGTGTGAATCACACCACAACCACGCTTCAGGTGTGAATCTAGCTTAATGCTGGGGATGAATGAACTCCAGGTGCCATGCAATTGACCACAGATAGGTGGATCGTGCAGGTTTAGTTTTGCTTTAACATCTCCTCTTCTGTAAGATTTTAGTGATTTTAAGGTGGTAATAAAGTAATAACTTCTGCAGTATTCTCCCCAAAAGCTGGGTGGGAAGAAGCTGTAGGTGGGTGGCGGCCCCTGTATTGTGACCCAACTAAAAACAGCCGGGTGGCTACTGAAAAGTGCCGGGCATTGTTCCCAGTTTAAAGGGCCCAGGGAAAACACTATGAGCTACAATTCTAATTTATATATCAATATATATATATATATATACATTTAATAAAAATCAAGTGTCATTATTCACGTTTCTTTTTATGCTGAAAAATATTCCTGCTCCCGTGCAATAGTTAGTTTTGTGAAATAAGCACTCTTGCTGTAATGAAGGCATGTAAAATAAATCGTGCAGCTTCATGAAATGTTGAAATGTCCGCTATTTAAAAGGAAAACACATGTCTGTGAGCAGAAACAAAAATAATTGTTGATGACACCATGGAAACCTGCATTTTATTTTTGGAATCGGACGCTTATTGTGGTTATGAGATATTTGCAGGTAACAAGCTCCGTTGTACTGTTTCTAAAACTGCGTGCCAGTGGTTAGGCTGTGAGCAAAGCTATAATCTATCGAACGTTATTGCAAGGCGGCCGATGAAGTTAACTGTCCCCAGTAGCGAAATATGGCCCTGACGAGAGATTGGATTTAGGTAAGAATGTTCAGAGCTGGTTTTAGTGTAGAACAAACTTGACAATTGCTAGTGACAAAACTTTCTCTAGAGCCCAATTGACAGAATAGCCCTGATTTATTGAAGGTCTCCAAGGCTGGAGAGGATACACTTTCACCAGTAAACCTGGGTGAACCAACAAACCTGGAATGGACCTGGTCCAGGATCCAAAACATTTGCTAACAAATAGCAAATGACTTTGAAGAAATCCATTCCAGGTTTGCTTGATCATCTAGCTTCACTGAAGAAAGTGTATCCTCTCCCGCCTTGGAGAGCTTTTATAAATCCGGCTCAATGGGTGCATGGAGCTGCATTGCTTTGCATTTGGGACCACTAACTTCATATTTGCCCAGTGCACAGTTTTGTCCAAAATGGTATCTGTTCCAGAGTAAGAGTGGTAGGGTGTGTGTTTTTTTTCCCTGGAGTTCACCCTTTAGGGCAGGTTCAGACCTTCCATGGGATTGAGCAATCGCCATTGGCTCCTGGTGCCCCGCCAGTCCCTTTAGTTTCTTGCACCGCAGTGCCAGTTCTTAAAAAAACAGTGTCTGCACATTTGACAGATGGCGGCAGTGAGGGGTGCTGTACCTCTCGCTAATACCCAAATTCATTCTCTATGGGGCTGCCATGGGAAGATTCTACTTGTAGTGTCTATGCCTAGGTAGTGCTTCACTGGCAAGAAATAACCTCACTGTAACCTTATTATTTTTAATATTATTACACAGTATTTATATAGCGCCATCATATCACGCAGCGCTGTACAAAGTCCATAGTCGTGTCACTAACTGTCCCTCAAAGGAGCTCCCAATCTAATGTCCCTACTATAGTCATATGTCAATAATGTAGTCTAAGGTCAATTTAGGGGGAAGCCAAATAACCTAACTGCATGTTTTTGGAATGTGGGAGGAAACCGGAGTACCCGGAGACAACCCATGCAGACATGGGGAGAACCTGGCTGGGATGCGAACCTAGGACCTAGTGCTGCAAAGGCCGGAGTGCTAACCCCTGAGCCACCGTGCTGCCCAATACTCGGAAGTTGTAAGCTTGTCTTACATGATAAGGCCTTAATTTGATAAATTTTCACGTTCATTGACCGCTCTGATATAAATGTCATTAGTTGGTTGAAAATAAATCGATCGTACCACCACCCATCACAATCAATGCACAACTTTTTCTTTAGCGTCTCACTGCCTGTTGATCCATACTCTCTGAAAACTTTGAACACGGTCTGAAATCACGAACATCAGATCTGTCAAACGGAGGGGAGGGCCGATGATTAATGCCGAGGCATCCAAGGGCAGTGAATAATAAATTTGTCTCTTTCTTTCCTGCGCAATAACAGCGGGCACAGAGCAAAACCTCTAAACGCGTCAAATCGCTTTGCAAAGGGCACAGATTGATTGAGCAGACTGAAAATAGGATATCCTGGGACTCTTATCCAGCAAAATCTAACCATTCATCAAGCGAGAGGTTTCATTATTCCACGCAGTGAGACAAGACGGAGAGATGGAGCAGAAACAATGGCCCTGGCAGTTGGATTTGTGTGTGGGAAGGTCACGGGGCCAGCGATTAAACAGAAATAAAACCGTGCCAGCCACATAAAACTAAAAGAAGGGAGTCTGTAGGATTTTATGTGGCAGATTTTTTTTTTTCTTTTATCGGCCTTAAGCTGGGTAACAGGTGGTGTTAATCCATTATTTTGCCTCATGCGCCCTTTGTTCCGCTCTCTCTGGGTTGACACGAAAGGTCGGGGCTGCATTAATTATTGTCAAGTTTTAATATAGACCCTGCATGTTAGAAATGAAAGGTATATTGTGCTAATGGTGTATTCACCAAGGAATTCTATAGTCCTAGTGCTGCTAGTTTACCACTCCTGCATTTAGAACAATTTGAGATTTTGAATACATAAGAGTACCTGTCATTTATGGACGGATTTGTTTGTCATGTTCGTTACCAGAACCAAAATAACGGCTAAACTCTGCAAATATAGCTGTAATAAAACTGTAACTTTGTGTTCAGTAATATAAAACTAAACCCCTCGTTACTCACCTGTTCTTGTTCCCTCACAGGGTGCTGCCATCTTCTTGCTACTTCTTCCTTGCGATCTTTGGGTATCTTGATTGACCGAGCTGGAACTATGTAACTCTTGTGGGTGTGCATTCCCGACACGCACAGAGCAAGCCGGGAATTCCGGGTATCCTGGCAGCCAGAGCTGATGCTACACATGAACAGCTCAGTTTTTATTTGCCAAAACCCAGAAGGATCAGGCATGTAGGAGAGATTACTATAGAAGGGTCAGCACCTGTCCCTTTATGCAAAAATGGCCTTATTATTTCTTCACTTGCTCCCTGCCATCCTGATAAGCCAGGTCCTGGCGTCCTGGCACATGCAGAGGAAGCTGGGGATGCCCGTGGGGGCGCATGGAAGCTCAATCATTATGGGTATGTGCAGAGGAAGCTAGGAATGCCAGGTATCCTGGCAGGCAAAGCTGAATCTGCACATGTGCAACTCTGCAACACTTTTACTTGCTGAAACCTGGAGTGATCAGGCAGGTGGGGGAGATTATTGCAAAAGAGTGCATTGTTTGTCCGTTTTTCTGCAATGATAACCTGCCTAAGCTTGTATTCTTAAAAATAGATCTGCTCTAATAATACAATAATTGCATATAGAGAAAGAAATAAGCAGCACAAGGAGACAAAAGTTGTGCTGCAGTTTGTATGAGACAGCTGATAGAAGGAGAGAGCAGGAAGAGAGTGTGATAAGCTTATCAGACTTCACTTTGCTAAAATCTGGCATTCTTGCTCCTGGTAAGGCTAAAGCTGCGTACACACGTGCAATAATTATTGTTGGAAACAAACAACTAACGACCGTTCGTCCGATAATCATTAACAAAAACAAGTGCTCAACAATGCCGATGAACGAGGATTGTCGCTGAAAATGAAGGACCGCCCCAGCGGATCTTGTTGGGCGACGATTATTCGCAATCTTTTGTGTGTACGGTCGTTCAGTGATCGTGGATGGTTCTGCAGTATACTTTCTCCTTTACATGTCACTTCCTGCTTCGTTCAAACGATCCTATCTAGTGTGTGTACACTATTGGTGGATTATATTTGAACGATCATATTGTTACAGCATGTACAGAATTGTGCACAATAGGGTTGTTCAAAATAATCGTGCATAATCGTTAGTTCGTTTTCTAACGACAATTATTGCACGCGTGTACTTAGCTTTACTCACCATTTTGCAATCTGGATCTTGATTGCAGAATTACCACCCAGAGTCATTCAACCTGGTCGCTGTAAACTGTTGAATGTCAATGACACACCTCTCGGTAGTACAGCTTTAGGTACCCTGGGCTCATAGATAAATGTCACAGAGAAAGGTGCCATGTGAATGTGGTTCTGTTCTGTAGCATTTTGCAACTGCCCACCATGGGGGATTTAGAAGAGAACCTGGGGCAGATCATAAACCTAGTGTGCTACACAAAATACTTGTATTCTGCAGCAAGGTAGGACGTGGCTGTGCTGTCTCACTAGGGCTGCTTTAACCACAATATTCTTATAAAGGTCTTTATAACATGAACTTCAAAACATAAACCTGCTCACATATATATTGTAACCCCTTTTCACTGTGCCTGGAGATCAGCTTTTTATTTATTACAAACTTTACCATAATTGCTTCTTGAAACCTCTATAGCCCAGGCATATTGTAATAAAAGATGATCTATTTGATTTGAATAGTTATCGTCCATTGAGGGGCACTGCTGTTCATCGTTAGATTAGTAGGTTATGCTTTCATCTGCAAGGAGTGGCATGCTGGGACATAAAAATGCAACATTAGGGGGCAGCACCATCTAGTGGTCAAATGCAATTGTTACCAGAAATTGCATGTTTTTTCCTAACTTCAAGGACAACAGGCACCCCTTAAGTTTAAGACTGTCCAAACCCAGTACATCCAAATGTACAATTCTTCCTACAAAGATTTTCAATTATCCTGGTTCCTTGTAGCCACCTTAATTCAGCCTTTGTGCGCATGCGTGCGCATGAAAATGCATACTGGCCTCAATCTGTTAAGACACCCTTGGTAAAAATCCAACATATGGACCCTAGAGCAGTGTTCAATCCACAATTATTTTTAAGCTAAATGGGGAGAAGCTGTAGGCTGGTGTAAGCCTCTGTATTGTGACCCAACTCTTAACCACCCAAAAACAGCCAAGTGGTTACTAAAAAGTGCCAGGTGGTGCACCCAGCTAAAAGGGGCTGGGACGCTTTTACATAATTGCACAGCCGAAGCCTTCAAACGAGCCGGCGGTAATTATTTTCCTGCAGAAGCTGATACATTTGAAGATGATGTTAAGAGGCTCACCAATTAATACCGTTTGACAGTGAGGAAGCTGGGAACCGATACTGAGGAGAAGCAAATGTATTGTCAGATGGTTATATAAGGTTGTCTTATATTTTCTGGCTTAAAAATAAAACATGGTTCTTAGGGGAATATAATAATTCTAATCTCAGAACTTCAAGTTTAAATGGCTCCTTTTCCTTTCATCTCCCGGGAGCTGTTCAACTCATTTAACTTTCTGTTTGAAGGCAGTTTAACCCATTTTTTTTGGCATTCTTCCTGAAACATCATCTTTTTTTAAAGAAACACTTAAGTCTTAATTGAAAATGTTGCATGTAAAGGGATAGATTATGTTTTGGTATTGTCTTCATAGGACGAATATCAGCTTAAGGCTGAATGTCTGTGAGTTTAAAAGATTTCCCCCTTTTCTAGAAATCTTCTCACGCTCGCTGCTCAGCAGGGGAACTAAACCCCGTCAGTTCTCCCCGGCTCCTTTTAGCTGGGCGCACCTCCCAGCTGTTTTAGGGTGGTTGCTGAAAAGTTGGGTCACAATACAAGCGCTGCTACCCGTCTGCATCTTGTTCCCATTCAGCTTAAAAAATTATGGGGGGTACACTGCCCAGTATACTTGCCTGTTCTCGTTCCATCATAGCGTGCCGCCATCTTTTTCCTTTTTGCCTTCCTAGTTGCGATCTTTGGCTATTTTGATTGTATGGGTTCAGATTATATATCTCCCACACAGGTGCATGGGAGTGCATTCAGTCCCAGTAGCTGCAAGGGAAGCTCAATGATTTTGATAGCTCCAGCAAGCAACCAGGCAAGTAAGAAAGTTCTGCAATAAAGCCCTGCCTGGTAACAAATTTAGTGAAATTTAAGTTCTTCTTTACGTCTAGGGGGCTATAACAGAGAAGCATACCCCATTCCTCATTCTCTTGTGCTTTTAGCTATATGGATGGGTCCTCAACCTAATTTCATATTGTGACGAGCCACTGGTCCTGCATTGTATGCGATAACGTTAGCATGGAGGAGCCACACAAATGTTGAAGATGGTGGCTTAGTGGGTCTTCTAAATTTTCCATCATTTCCTACTTTTAGACAAAACAGGAAATGAGATACAAAGTCTGCAAACAAGAGAAACAAGTCCTCTTGTTCATAACTGTTCATATTGGAAGATTTTCCTGCTCGATCAACAGTGACCACCTAGGTCAGATTTTCTCAACCAGAGTTCTTCAAGAGGCTGCTAGGGGTTCCTTGTGACTACTAGGTCAGACTAAGTGACACCAATGATCTTTTTGGCTATCTGTAAGGATGACATTCTTCCCAATGGCCAGCAAAGTAAGAGGCATTCTTCCCACTGACCATCACACTAATGTACTGTGATCTGTGGATATAGTAATTTTAGATGGGGTTCCGTCTAGTAATTTCATGAGTTCCCCCATGTTGAAAAGGTTGAAACACCGCTTAGGCCCTCCCGTCTGTAACTGATCCCATTTGGGTTCATCTGTCCTCTCTCCTGATGTCAACATGCACCTTGCCAGCCCATGTGCATGCATTCCGTGATCTAATTACCTCCTCTGATGGTGGCAGTCACCAGAGTTATCTATACCTCAACCTGTGAAAGTTGTACCCTGGCTGCAATAATACAGTTAGGTCCATAAATATTTGAACAGAGACAACAAATTTTTAATTTTGGTTCTGTACATTACCACAATTAATTTTAAATTAAACTACTACTCAGACTTTCAGCTTTAATTCAGTGGGTTGAACAAAAAGATTGCATAAAACTTTTTGAGAAACTAAAGCCTTTTTTTTTTATCGATCTAACTGTATCTTACAGACATAGGATGTTGCTCCTGCAATATTAATATGTCCAATCCAAGCCTATAGGATGTTGGTGTGCAGGTGTGGGCAGCTTGGCACTAGATTTTTTTTACCAGCCAAGCTATATAATGTGCAAGGGGCCGCAGCTAATATAGCTCAAGGGCGGACAGGGATGTTGTTAGGAAGGGTGGCACAGTTTGCCGTATCAAAGGAGCATAATGAATGATGTTGTCTTTAAACCTAGTTTTAGTCAAAAAATAGAAGTTGAGGTATGAAATTACCTTAAAAGGATCAACGTGCCAAAAAATATCTGATGTTAGAATAGCAGAACGTCATCCACATATCGCCTTCAGCTCACTGCGAAGCCTCATTACAATGTAATAACAGGCTTGCCGTATGGAGTTGGAAGATGAGAAATTTCACCTCTCAACAATGACAATGTGGCAGAAAATCACAGTGAAAAGCTTTTTATTCTATTTTTGGATTTGTCTGCTGCCCTTTACCTCTCAGCTTGCCACGTAAAAACACCTGGCATTTTTCATAATATACAAAACCCACACTTACGGATTAGCAATGGCAGGATCCATTGTAGCTGGCACTTGTAATTCTTAGGTAATGCACATAATTATTTGAACATTTTACAGGCACTTCAAATCAAGGCTGTGGTTAGCTGAAATTATCTTGGTGGTCCGAGGGGTGGAGGAAGAGGAGAACGATGTTCAGTGTTCAGTAATGCCGCTCTAAAACCGCTGCACGGCTAAGCTTTCTAGCTGCCTGTATTGAACGAAGTGTGGCCTTCCGATCTGTACCCCGAGGCTCTCTCTTGTTATATGTCAATCATGTTGGTTGTACATGAAAGCCGATGCGTTTTGGGAGCTCATCAGGCCCGCTTCATCCAGGCTTGTAGTGGTGGCAAAGGAAAATATGTTTTAAAGAATGCAGGATCAATTGGAAATCTTAATTTCTCAAAAAGTTTTATTCTATCTGGCAGTTTGGTCAGGAAGTGGAGGGACCGGTAAGCCCACGAAACGCCTTATAAAACCATCTACTTGATTTTGTGAAAAAAAAATGTATTTGGACTTCACAATATGTGCTTTGGCATATAAATCTCAGATTCATTTCTTCACACCACAAACCAAGGTGACTTTAAAAAAACTTTGGTGTTGTCTGCCTACCTGAAACATTGTACGAATACCAAATCCCATATAAATGGTCCATATAGAGAACTTGCTTCACAATTTTTCAATTTACTAAAAAGAACAAGAGGAGACTCTTTGCATCTGGAGGAAAAGAAGTTTAATCTCCAGATAAGAAAGGGATTCTTCACTGTAAGCTCAAAAATGTGGAACTTCAGGAAGTAGATTCAGCGATTGCTGAATAAAGCAATCTTATTATAGATTGTTTTAAGAAAAAGCTGGATGGTTTCTAGAAGCACAAATTATAAATGGGGATTAAAGTTTTAAAGTAAAGATAACAGAGACTGCTGATCCAGGGAACATCCGATTGCCTTATGGGATCAGGAAGGAAGTTTTTTCCCCTGTTGGAGCAAATTGAACCAGGGTTTTTTTTTTACCTTCCTCTGGATCAACTATGTCCACAGGGTTTTCAATCGGGGATATGTTTATTTCCCTAGTGGTTGCACTTGATGGATTATGTCATTTTTCAACCTAATTGTATAAAAAGACATTTAAATTCAACCAACATGTAAACAATTATCCGAGGTTACCACTGATAACACTCCCGCCCCCCTTCCTCGGTGATTAAAGAGTTCATGTTGGGTAAGAAAGGTTTGCTTCCTCCACCAGGTTTCATTCTTTATATTCCTGCTTCTTATGTGGTTACCTGGACCAGAAACCATGTGAAATGTCCCTGAAACCATATCAGCCTGAGAAAGGTGACTCCACTCTGTCCAAAACTAGGAAAAAAAAAGTTTTTGGTTCAGTTTTAGACTACCTGCCCTGGTCTTGCAATGTGTTATGTCCATAATCCCAGCGGCATTGGCACAGTCTGTTCATAGTCTTTCATATGCGAAAGAGGTAAGCTGGGAGAAGCAGGATGGGAGCAGAAACAAAGACTACAATATGGGATGGGATATTCGATGAAATACAAAGTGGGGTGGGAAAGGACGACAAAGGATTACCTGGGCTTCCAAGCATGCTTTCTCTGGAAGTGTCCAATATAAGGGACCTGTGGGCAGTATTCATTTGCAGGTAGTAGGTCCTCTTTGTGTCTGAGTGTAATAAAGCAATAACATATTGCAGGCATCCTGTACAGGGTAGACCTGCTGGATCAAACCCTGACCTCTGCTCTCTGCAATATGTGCACATTTCCCTGTGGTTTAGTCTGTTGAAAATATGCTGCAAGTACAGACAAGGTAGGCTGTTGGCCTACCTAAAATTCAAACTGGCTCTTTGGGTTGACAACACTGGTTTTGCTGGACTAAACTCCAAAGCTGTGTTGTCAGCATTGCTGGATTCTCTATAATATATTTTCTATAATATGGAGTGGAGAAGGAAGTGTTCTGCTGAAATAGCAATTTAGGAGCTAACTGGATTTCTGGCATGATCAACAGTCTTTTGTAAGGGAATGAACATTGGAAACAAGCATAAATTGCATTAATGTACAGTGATACCTCAGCTAATGAAGATAATTTGTTCTGAAATCACGTTCATTAGCCAAAACGAAAATTCAGCTCACTGCAGCTGCAGTTTGTTATTGTGCATCCACTATGCATTTTTTAGCCGAGTCCATCTTAATTTATTTTTTGCAGGCAGCCTGGACAGGGTGGACCTGCTGCAGTGTTCTCCCTAGATCCTTTTAGCTGGGCACATCGCCCCGCACTTTTCAGTAACCACTGGGCTGTGTTTGGGTGGTTAATGAAAAGGGTTCACAACCCCCCTGCAACTTCTTCCCACCCAGCTTAATACAAATTCTTGGGAAAATACTGTTCTGGGTCCCTCCCAGACCTCTTCTCTATGCAGTGGTCATGTGTAGTACAATGAAATCTGTGCTAATCTTACAAGGTAATATCCGAATCTGCCCACACAATGACTTTTTATACTTCATGCCTGTATTTAATTTTTCATTTTTGTGTTCAGCATTCAGAGTTCAGCATTGGGCTCTCTCTATCTACTTGCTGAACTTCAGTTGTGCGGTGAGTGGATAGATTGCACCACTCTGATGAGCGATGTTCCCAGTAGATGAACGTGAGGATTCTTTTCGCCGTGGGCCAGGTCTTCACTCTTCATTATCTCCTCTGTGCTTTGGAGAGTTCATAACTCATTGAGTGCTTTGTCCGTTTAGAAGATTTATATTGCAATGTTTCCCACAGGAGCTGACAAAAGAGATCTTCTGAGCCCGGCTGCTCATACAGCGTTAATTACCGTATCAGGAAACGCCATCAGAATGGTTTGCTTCTGTTTCTCTGATTGTGTCCACGCTGCTTATGTAGGCCACTGATGACTTGGACAGATTGAGCTGACATGAGATACTATAATTTCTGTGAATTCATAGGCTGAATTAGATTTTTACTGGTCCTCATGTCCTCTGCAAATGCAGGTATCTGGAGCTTTTTTTTACACATGGGCTTTAAAGGAGATCTAAAATCACAGTGCTCCTATTCAGGTCAACAAGCACAAGTTTATCTATGAGGGATTTATCGTTTTTTCATGTGTTCCTGCTTTAACAAACTGTTCATTTATGCAATCAATCTGTGCAGAGGCTGGTGGTGGTTGTCACTACAGCTGCCTAAACACTAGAGGACAGCAGAGCATCTGCAAGGTCAGCTTCCTGTCTGAGGACTACATGTCCCATGATTCCTTGCATTGCGTATCCTAGATAAGCATGGTCACACTTGTAGTCTTGGCTCCCTACACAATCGAGTGGCTACAAATAGAGACATTCTGATGGGAGCGTGAATTGTAGCCGAATTAATTCAGGATATTCAGTTCAATAAAAAAGGTATTTATAAGGACTAATTAAACACATATTTTAGAAACAAGAAGAGCAAGAAATGTATCATACCGTGTTTCCCCGATTTTAGGACATCCCCATTAAGTAAGCCACCCCCGATTTTTAAAAAAATAATTAAAATAAGACACTCACCCGTTTATAAGACAGCTCCAGATATCTGATCCTGCGTGTGTGTCCTTTATGCTGGCTGCAGTGTGTGTGTCTTTGATGCTGGCTGCAGGGCGTGTCTATTCCTGAGCTAAACTGAAAGTAAAAAGCCTGCACTGAACAAGGAAGCAAGCTGCTGGTCCCTGCCCTAACGGAGATCCCTGCCCTAACGGAGATCCCTGCACTTAATTACGGGTAAGTGATCAGAAGGGGACAATGGAGTCAATGGAATAGAGTGATCAGAAGGGGACAATCATTTCATAGTGATCAGAAGGGGACAATCATTTCATAGTGATCAGAAGGGGACAATCATTTCATAGTGATCAGAAGGGGACAATCAATGGCATAGAGTGATCAGAAGGGGAATATGAACGGCACATGAGTGACTTTCAACAATAAATGTGTACTGTAGTCTTCATGGAAAAATAAGACATCCCCTGAAAATAAGACCCAGGGCATATTTTGGCATTTCAAAAAATATAAGAGAGTGCCTTATAATCGGGGAAACAGGGTACAACATGAATGGTTTAACATTTCATCTTGTGAGATTGATGGAGCATTATTAAAGGGGACCTAAACTAAAAGTTTTTACCTTAAATAAAAGGGTAGACATCCCAAGTAAATGTTTTTTTCTTCTTAAAAAGAGTTCAGCACCTTCCCTTGATCAATCAAGACTGATTGGGATTGCAGAGCCTCCTGGGATACCTACATCATGCATACTGGGAGGCTCTAACTGCTCCTTCTGCCCATGCCCGATCTCACCTTTTATTTATTGCATGCGCACTGAGAGCGTCACTCTTTATTTTTTCCCCATCTACATCACCCATTCTTGCACCTGTGCAGTGCAAGACCGGGTGATGTACTAAGAAAAATCCAGAAGAAGATGGCGGCACCTGGGTCATCATGATGCCAGAACCCACCCAGTGCCCTGACCCTGCGGCTCTGGCCGGTGCTCCCTCCCAGCGAGTTCCTTCTCCTGACCTCGTTTGGGGGCGCAATGGCCAGTGCCATGGACCATCAAAAATTTCTCGCGAACCGACCGCGGGTTGGCGACCGCTGCCCCATACCATGCTTCTGTTTCATGAATGGGCAGTACAATACTGGCCATGGTTTGCATAGCTCTAAGTATTAGGTTAGGTTAGGTTTGGTTTACACTGGTAGTGAGGTTGCAGTTCGTTTACCGCTTCCTCGTACCAGGAACCGCTGCCTCTCGAGAGACACTACATGGAAGCATCTCTCTGCAACATGAATAAGAATGGCAGTACTGATACCACTAACTGCCACCAGCTGTCAAACAAGCAGACTCTCATTCTTTAGGAATCACTATTGACATGCGAGTGTTGGTGGGAGCCGCGTGGGTTCGCACGACCCCGAGGAAGGTCTGGTCCTACCCTAATGGGGATCACTCATAAAGAGGTTCTTGGCTTCATTCTCCTTTAATTTTTTATTATAAGAACAATGCTGTATATAACAATACTGAAATGGAAAAACAAAATTCTTCTTTGTCATCTTCAGATTTTTCCATTTGCACATTTTGGTTTAGAGCACTTGGTAAGATAAAATATCCACTTACAAAAAGATGTAATTAGCACTCAACAAGGGGCAGCGCTGATGGCAAAACATCACAAACAAACATCTCCATCAAAGGGGGGAAAATGTATACGCCTCTAGAATACAATTAGCTGCAAAGAACAAAAGAAGAACACAAATTGTATTTACTCTCTATTAATATTCACTGATTTTACATTGGATACCGGCTAAAATACTCGATATGTAATAAATCTCACTTCTTAGCTGATGCTTTGCATAAAATAAGCCATTACCCATTATGTAGTTTTAGGAAAAGAACAAGGTGTGCTGTTCCTGAAGAAGTGTACTTTTAATGCACCTAGTTTTTTGTATAAGAGGCCCTGTAATGTAGATTGTAAGCTCATCTGGGCCGAATCCTCTCCTCCTCCTGTGTCTCTGTCTATCTGTCTGTCATTTGCAACCCTTATTTATTGTACAGCCCTGCATAATATGTTGGCGATATATAAATACAGTTTAATAATAGAAGCTGTGCCCAAAAAGAGCAGGTAAAGCACAAAGGGACCAGTAACCAATATTGCCAGTGGTCTCCCTGCAGCTGATCCTGTAGTGTACCACGCCATGTTCTGCACTGTGGAAGTGGCCATCTTGGTTAGATAAAGGCTTTACTTTCCCATGCCTGAGCTTCCCCTCCGGATATTAAATGAATGGTACATTGAGTTTGCAGGTTCTCCCTGTGTCTGTGTGGGTGTCCTCCAGGTTCTCTGGTTTATTCCAACATTCCAAAAACATGCAGTTAGGTTAATTGGCTTCCCCCAAAATTGACATTAGATTGTATTAAAGACATATGACTATGGTAGGGACATTAGATTGTGAGCTCTTTTGAAGGAAAGCTAGTGACATGACTATGGACTTTGTACAGCGCTGCGTAATCTGTCGGTGATATATAAATACTGTGTAATAATATTAATATTGGTGGGGTAATGATCATTAAGCAGCAAGAAGAAAGCACAGATCTCTAAAATGAATGCAGCAAAAGCAGGGAGATGCTAGCACTGCAGGTTCTCAGGTACAGCTTCCACTTCGGCAAGGAGAACATTGAGCAGCACCGCAGTGACATCACCAAAACTCACCCTAAAACCACTAAGCAGATGCTGCAGTACACAAAGTAAAGTATCAGGCCGATATTAGAATACATACAGTGTATGGAAGCAAAGCGGCAGACAGAATACATGTTGTATAGGCCAAAAATGCTTGCATTACACTGCAATACATTCCATTTCCTTTTATCTCCTAGGTCAATCAGATGTGACCATGTGACAACCAAGAACAATAGAGCTCACACTACATTTTCCAGCACCTGTTCATAACAGTGAATACCATGAGTATGGTTTATCAAAGCTCTCCAAGACTGGAGAAGATCATGGGAGATCCAATAAACTGGAAATGGATCTGGTCTAGGATTAAAAACATTTTACAACTAGTAACAAACGATTTATGGGAAATCTATTACAGGTTTGCTGGATCACCCAGATTCTCCCTAGATAGTCTATTATCCCCAGTTTTAGAGAGATTTATGAAATCAGGCCAGATTTATTAAAGCTCTCCAAGGCTGGGGAAGATATACTTTCATCAGTGAACCTGGGTGATCCAGCAAACCTGAAACAGATCTGGTCCAAGATTAACCACCTGGGCGTTACACTGATGTCTAGATTTGTGTTCCAAAAGTGTTACACTGTTTTTCATTACATTTTTTTTTTTTAAATTGTAGACCTGTAACTTACGGAAATATGTCCAAACAGGGTTCTATTAGATATCATGAATATACAAAATGTTTGAAACACAATCATTTAAAAAAAAAAAATACTTTTAATAAAATTAAATAAAAGACACAAAAAATCAGCTTAAACAAGAATACATAAATAAATGAAAAATACTGAAAATGCGATAATTCGGTACACTGTAAAGTAATATACATTCCATTTCCTTTTATCTCCTAGGTCAATCAGATGTGACCATGTGACAACCAAGAACAATAGAGCTCACACTACATTTTCCAGCACCTGTGCATTACAGTGAATACCTTGAGTATGATTTATCAAAGCTCTCCAAGACTGGAGAAGTTAGACTATCATGGGAGATCCAACAAATCGGGAATGGATCTGGTCCAGGATTAAAAACATTTTACAACCAGTAACAAATGATTTATGGGAAATCTATTACAGGTTTGCTGGATCACCCAGATTCTCCCTGGATAGTCTATTATCCCCAGTTTTTGAGAGATTTATGAAATCAGACCCATTGGGCCTGATTTATTATAGCGCTCCAGGGCTGGGGAGGATACACTTTCATCAGTGAACCTGGGTGATCCAGCAAACCTGAAACAGATCTGGTCCAAGATTGAAAATATTTGCTAACAAATAGCAAATTATTTTTAAAAATCCTTACCAGGTTTGCTGGATCACCAAGATTCACTAATGAAAATGTATCCTCTCCAGCCTTGGGGAGCTTTAACTTTTTTCTCTTTTTCTTTCTTCCTTTTCCTTCTATCTCCCATTTTCTATTTCTTCTTCTTGCATTTTCTTTCATCCCCCTATTCATTATTCACTCTCCTCTCCTTTTATTTTTCCTTTCCTTCCTCCCTCCCATTTCTCTGCTTTTTTCAGTTTCTTTATCTTCTCCTTTCTCAACTTTTTCATCCTTGACGCTCTTACTTTTTCTCTCCTTTCTTTCCCTTTTTTTACTATTTTTCCTTTTATACTTTCTCTTCTTTCCTTGTTTTCCTTCCTCTCCCTTTTTTCCCTTGTCTTTTTATCTTCTATCCCTTTCTTTTACACACTTCCTTTTCCTAACATTTCTTGCCATTATTTCATATCTTCTCACTTTACTACCTCTGCTCTCTTTCCTCTCTCTTCACTTGTTTTTTCCTTCTCTTCTCTGGGATCATTACATGACATATGATATTTTGTACATGATCAGAAATCAGTACATTGCTGGATAGGTTGGTGCTTGTCCCTCTACCAGCAGTGTAAACACAGAGGGTTTGTCATTGCCCAGCAAGGCACGCAGGGAACTAATTAGCTCTGAATCTCAGCTGGTGTGTTCACACACATTACACAGAAACGAATTGTATGCCAGCTGCAGTGCCAACTGAAATGTGATGGCTATATTTACTTGTGTACCTATTAAGCTGTGCCTATGACAAACTGTTTGTTCACATTTGGTATGGAAAAAAAAAAAACTAGAACATAGAACAATTAAGATATGACTTACTTGTCAATGTCTTTTGTATGATTATATGGGCTTCATGTGTTCCTTATGTTTACAGGTGTGGGACGGAGTGGATACTGGGAAATGTCTACGCACAATTACAAGTCACCGTGTGGCAGTACGTGACGCTCAGTGGTCTGCCTGCGGACAGCACATTCTTACCGGTGGCTTTGACTCATTTTTGCATTTAACAGACGTTGAAACAGGTAAGTTGGACGGTATTTCTGTCTGCTTGTGCAGTCATGACCTCCAATTCACACAATGCTTGTCCACTCATGATTCATATTTCAAGCAACACAGCGGAATTATTACAATGAGGAAAACAATAGCTGTAAAAAAAGAACAACTTGCAACAGCTCAATTCAATGCTAATATTTCAGTTCTGCATATTTGCTGGCAGGTTGGATCTGCAAATATTTTTTGTATACCCAGTTCATCAGTTTCATCATTAAAAAATGCCTTGTGAAAAAATTCCTAGTTCCAGAAAAACGTCATTGGTTGAGCACAATTGTGAGTACTGTTGGGGGTTATCATAGCACTTCATTTTGAGATATACAGTGTTCTCCGCAGCCCCTTTTAGCTGGGTGCACCACCCAGCAATTGTCAGTAACCAACTGGTGGTTACTTGGTGGTTACTGATGACTTGGGTCACAGTCCAGGGACTGTTACCCACCAACAATTTCTTTCCACCCAGCTGAAAAAAAATTCTGGGTAACACATTGGATATATATGAGCTCACTTCATCGATAGCCACAGCTTGTCAGGTTGTGCAGTGAAAGTTGCTGTAGATCTGCAAGTATATTAAAAAGGAATGAGTGAGGGAGGATAAATGCCATTACATTGTACTTCTTCCAAAAACTACACTCAGCTTTTTATTTTTAACACTGAAGACTTTGACTGTGCAGCTTTTTTTTTTGATTATTCCATCTTGTATACTCCGTATAGTCCTGTATATAAGCAGAAAGCCAACCCGAGACCATCACTCCTGGGAAAGTGCCAAGCAATAACAACTAGACTAAGGATCTCATTCTTTAGATTTTTCAACTCCTCATCACCAATTTTACCTGAAATGTGAAATTAAAGCCCAAATTATGAGTTACCATAATAGCTGGACCAAAACAATAATGGGAACACATCTCTGGCCGTCCTTTTGATTTGTTCTTCCACCAATCCGAACATCCAGTAATCAAACTCACCATTCGTTATCTTTTGATCATCCAACCACCATCCATACCCTATTCCAGGGGATGGCCACTAGGCCATTTATGGGGTGGGTGGGAGCATACTAGGCCGGACCCGTCCTAATGGCTCCGCCCACCACCTAGGAATGCCCCCTGAAATGAAATCCCTCTCCTCCATATGCATTGCGGAGGAGAGGGATTTACCTTCAGGGAGCTTTCCCTATTTACCGCAGTAGGAGTATCATCTCGGGCCGCTGTAAGCAATTGGGAAGCAATTGCAAAGGGGCAGCACTGGAGCTTCAGTGGCTCCGGTAGTTCCTAACGCCCCCTGGTTGATCGGCTGGCAACCCGCGGCTCCAGAGTGATGGGAATATCAACGCCGGCCGTTCCGGTAGTTCCTAACGCCCCCTGGTCGATCCGCTGGCAAGCCTCGGCTCCGGAGCTGTGGGTTGCTGGCCGGCATTAGGCTGGATCGGTCAGGGTGCGTTAGGCCGGAACGAACTACCAGCTAGGCGATATCTGGCCTAAAGGCTGGAGTTTGCTGACTCCTGCACTATTCTAGCTATCTGTCCATTCCATCCTGTTTATTCACCCTTCCCTCTTATCCTTCTGTCGGCCTGTCCATCTTTTGTCCCATTCCCTCCCATTTTGGCACTAGATTGTGTTTACGTTCTCTAATCTTCGGAAGTAGTTAAAAAAAAAAAAATGCAATAGCGTCTACAGTTACATCAGAATTTGTCACATTCAAAGCAAGCTGTAATTAGAGCTAAAAACATTTTCAAATTACAGTGGGCATCCAGTCACGCCGATAGTTTACGCAAAGACATTTTTTTTCTCCCAGCTGTCAGACGGTTTTGCCAAAGGTTTTGTTAATAAAATTTTGTGTCTAACTGCTGCCTCCTGGTAATAATTCCATATATAATTACATCTCAAACATCATCCCCATGGTAACTGCATTTCTTCCCCCCCCCTTTCCTTTAATATCTCAATGCTATTTTCCATGGGGAAATTAAAATGAGTCCGTTCACATGTTTCGTATACTGCAGAGAAAAATGAATACAATTTGTTGTTGATTAGGTACCAGGACACTGAACAGGACCCCAAATTTACACGTTTAATTTTAACAATGTTGTAATTACATAGGCAAGTCAATCAGTAATTTGTGCCTATTTTAAATTTTAGGAAAGGACCTTTTCAGTGCAAACAATGAATGGAGAATTGGTGCGGTCAAGTTTCACCCCATTGACCCCAATCTTTTTATATGTGGGGGGTTCTCACCTGCGGTAAAAGCGTGGGATGTTAGGATGAACAAGGTAAGCACTTGTGTGTTGTTTTTGCTACAATCAAAAGTTTATAATGCCCTCATGTTCCATTTTTCGATTGAAGTTAATGTCTGTGAAATTAAAGCATGCAACAAATTAACCAACGAAGTAAAAATGAAATTATAGACTCATTTAACAAAATTAAATCAAGATTGCTGCTGTTTGATGATTCAGGAGACGAGCATTCTTACTTCTATAAAAGGTTAAGATGTTGTTTGGAAAGAACTTCCAAATACAGGAGCAGAAGTTTCCACCAGTTATTCCGCAGGTTATTTGCCCTTCTCTACAACTTATCTCTGGCTTGATGGAATGTAAAGCAGGACTAAACCCTATTCCTGTTCCATCTCCTTTTCTTTCTGGAGATTATCTGCGCTCCTCTTCATTGGTCAGACTGGGATGATGTAATGAAGTTAACAAAGTCACAAAAAAACTTTTATACCTGAATAAAAAGAAAATTGCATCAAACATTTTATCCAAATAAAGCAAAAAATGTTAATCATTATAGTGGTAAGATTTATAGGGAGGTGGCAACCTAAAATGAACGATTTATTATAAGAGGATACCTAGTGTTCTATGTTCACTTGCCTGAATTGCCAATGTTCAAAGTGGAACTTTAGTTCTACTTTAGGTTTGGTGACTATGATGGCCACTTCATGATTTGTTCTTTTTTTATTTCTTTTAAGGTGTCTTTATCTGTAGAGATGTGCTTTGGATCATTACCTTGCTTTAGGATGAACCCCTGGCTAACTTGGCATAGGTATTGGTGGGGTATGGGTATACATGGTGCTATATCCTATGGTTCTGCATCCAACAAAAATGTCCCAACCCATCACTTTCCTTTCCATATATTTGGCATGCACTTAGGAACCATCTCCTTACCTCCTTGACAAATACATGTATTCAATGATCTGAAGATGTTAAATTCATCCGTCCATAAACCATACTTCCACTCTCCAGTAGTCCACTGGCGATAATTACTGGCCTAGGAAAGCTTTTTACTCCCATTTAACCTCCGTGTGAAACTTTGTCTTTTTTTCACAGATAAAAGAAGGACATACTTGTTCTTGTTAGCTTCCTCCAGTTTTCAAGTGTTTGATGGTTTTCCCTTATATCTTAGATTTTTGTTCAAATTTTTCAAAGCAAAGACTTTTTAATGGTCATGATGGTCTGTCAGGGACTATTGTAGGAGCTGCCTGCATGAATAATCAGAGTGGAACTGTCAGATTACCACATACTTTTGTACCATTCAGCATTGCTATACTGTGGAACGTAAGTCCTATTTTGAAAATTGATGATTCAGGAAGGTGGTTATTGTAGAAATGGACAGGTGATGTCCCTTCTGCATGAACCGTTTACCTTCCTGATTGATACCAAACTGTCAAGTTTTGCTGAAATGCTTGTGCGCAGTTCAGTGTTGGTTGCAAGGTAAACTCTGCATTCCCAGCTTCTCTTGGCGGTGCGGAGAATGAACTCCTGTGCACCTCAAGTTGAGTTACAACCTTATTGCAGGATCGAGTTACCTCATCCTAGCTTGGCCAAACAAGATGGTGGAAAGTCATTTCCAGGAAGAAAAGGAGACTTTAAACAATCATTTGATTTGTTCTGGGATCTGGTGGTTCTGGTGGATCATAGGCTTAATAACAGAATGCAATGCCAAGCTGCAATATCTAAAGCTGGCAAAGTATTTTCTTGTAATAAAAAAGGAATAGACATAATCCTGCCCCTGTACAAAGCATTGGTCAGACCACATCTGGAATATGCAGTCCAGTAAACTAATAAAAGGAATGGAGGAGCTCAGCTATGAGGAGAGATTAGCTGAACTGAATCTATTCTCCCTTGAGAAGAGACGTATAGGGGGATATGATCATATATATATTTATATGGCCCATATAAAGAACTCTCTAACCAATTATTGACCTTGAGATCATTACAAAGAACAAGAGGGAAACTCTTTGTGTCTGGAGGAAAAGAAGTTTAAGCTCCAGATAAGGAAGGGATTCTTCACTGTAAGGTCTGTGAAAATGTGGAATCGGCTCCCTCAGGAAGTAGTTTCACCAAGTTCTATAGATTGCTTTAAGAAAAAGCTGGATGATTTTGTAGATGCACAGAATATAACTGGGTGTTAAGGCTTTAAAGTAAAAATAACAGTGACTGTTGATCCAGGGAACATCCGATTGCCTCACGAAATCAGGAAGGAATTTTTTTAAGCAAATTTTCCAGAGTTTTTTTTTTGCCTTCCTCTGGACCAACTATGTCTTATAGAGTTTTATATCTGAGATATGTTTATTTCCCTAGTGGTTGAACTTGATGGACTTATGTCTTTTTTCAACCTAACCTACTATGTAACTATGTTCTAAACTAAGTTTAGAGTCCAGTGCTCCACCATTCTAATTCTGGGTTTTTATTGCTGCTTGTGTTTCTTGCTGTGATTATTAATAATATTATTACATAGTATTTATATAGTGCCAACATTCTAAGTTGCTTTAAAAGTCCAGTGTTCAACCCTGGTGGGAAGAAGGTGTAGGCGGGTGCTGCCCCCCCTGTATTGTGAGCCAATTCTTCAGACCACAGCCCGGTGGTTACTGAAAAGTTCAGGGTGGCTCACCTGGCTAAAAGGCGCCAGGAGAACACTGAAGTCCATAGTCATGTTACTAATTGTCCCTCAAAGGTGCTCACAATTTAAAGTCTCTACCATAGTCCTATGATACTGTCCAAATTGTCAATTTTAGAGGGAAAGCCAATTAAACTAACTGCATGTTTTTGAATGTGGGAGGAAACCGGAGTGCCTGAAGGAAACCCATGCAAACACAGGGAAAACATACAAACTCCTAGCAGATAGAATCCTGGCGGGGTTTGAACCTGGCACCTAATAACATTTTCTGTATCTCAGTGACCGGTGTCATTGGGGCTGAAAATGAGTGAAAAATCCAACATTTTGAGTTGCCAGAACAGAAACAGATCTTTCAATATGGACACTTGCCCTGGTGACTGATTTGTAGTAGTGGATTTTTATCACTTGGAAGAAATCTTTCTTGCTTCCTATTGTATTTACAGTAAAGAAAAAAAAAGGAAAAGTTCCCCAGTAGGACACAAATTATTTTAAGATCACCTCTCCTTGTTCAGTTCTCATCATAAAATCAGCTGAAATTCCTTAATCAATGTCGTGTAAAACTCGACTGAAACTCCTAGATTAGTGTTAGGTTACTAAAAAAAAAAACAAAACAATTGTATATGACAATGGGCACGGTAAGAGAAAAGTAAAGCTGAAGCCATAGTGGTTTTGCTCAGTTTCCGCAGATCAGTAAATCTTTTATTACCGGTGTTACCATAGTAACCTCTTTGCAGATGATTGCCTCTTCAAAAACTTCTCACACTTATCCACTAAGCATTTGATATAGTGTTATTTTCCAATCTTTCTATTGTAACTTCAATCTGGAAACTATTTGGGATAGAATAAGAAAGATTCTGGCTAGTTATCAGGCCAAGGCTGTCATCTTCATCCTTGCTTTACTACTTATCCAGGTCTGGAACTATGACCAGGATTTACATGATCACTTCCTCCCCGAGCTACTATTCCAGTCTCGGTTTTATTATTTTTGTATTAGTATAGACGTGTGTAAAAAGGTTTTAGTCTTATGTTTAAATTCACTTTTCGTTGACAGACTTGCTGCGTCTACTGAAACGCTGTCTCTCAAAGGAGCTGACAATCTAATGTCCCTACCATGGTCATATGTCTTTTTTACAGGCTAAGGTCATTTTGGGGTAGCCAATTAACCTAACTGCATGTTTTTGGAAAGTGGGAAGAAACCGGAGTACCCGGAGGAAACCCACGCAAAAACGGGGAAAAACTGCAAACTCCATGCAGATAGTGTCCTGGTCAAGATTTGAATCTGGGACCTAGTGCTGCAAAGGCCGGAGTGCTAACCTCTGAGTGACCGTGCTGCCCCAAGCATCAACTACTCTTTCAGTAAATCCTTCTAGGGTTAATTTTGGCCTTTTTTCCTGCTCCTTTGGGGTCATGTCCCTGTTGTTGATCCTAGCTTTTTACTGAAATTGCTGCTTTCTTGGCACAACTCTGCTAGGGCTGCAGAGCAATCAAGGAGGACCGCAGGAGCATACAGCAGAGTGTCCGCTGATTGGGTGAGAAAACGGAAACCCTGATGACAGCTCAAGCCCCTTTTAGGGTTTCCATTTTTCTCAGCCATCTAGCACTAGAGGTGCATGGGGAGACTTGTCCTCATTTGCCCTCCAGTACCAGGGGATCCCACACTGTCAAGAGTACCATGGCTGCGCTCACCCAGATTCACGGATGAAAGTGTATCCTTTCCAGCTTTGGAGAGCTTTAATTAATCAGACCCTATGTTTTATCCCTAATCCTTTTTAAACTCTTTTGTCTTTTTTTCCTAATGCCATGGTCAAAATAAAAAAAAAAATAATAATCACCTCCTACAATAAGGTAGGTCATACAAGTTGGTGTAATCCTCATATACTGTATATCTTGATGTAGCAGATCCAGGGTCGTTGGCCTTTCCTGATGTTTGTGCCTCACTAAGTATCTCTCCCGCATTCCCTTCCTTCTTATAGAAATTCCACCCCAGGAAGCTGTGCACATTGTCATATAGCGTATAGATTTTTCCTGTGCAAGTATTCTGTGCTCTTATCGATTTTATAGAGTGCTCACCCACAGATTTGACATGGAGAATGCTGCCATCGATCGGATAGTCTTTCTTTGCAATAGGTAATTTATTGTAAAAGTGTCCTGTGCAAATTTTCAATCAGTGAATTTCAGATATACATTATTTAGGGTAGTAGGAGTTTCAACCGTTGGTTATCAACAATTCTATAATTTTGCCAATTTCTAATTACAGGTAAGAGAAAAAAGCTTGTAAGGAAAAGACAGAGGGGTGTGTTGCCAAGGAATTTCAAATAAATGTTTTTACTAAGTATGTTACACTTCTATTGAATGAGTTGGCACTTCTGTATACACTCTGATCATATGTTTATTGTACCCTGGATCCCTTTTCATTCTATTGGAACCCATACCATGAAGTAACTTGCTTGTTCATCAACTATTAACTGTCACGGTAGCTGCAAAGCAGGATAATGGACCCTCTGTGTCACCAGCTCGTGGGTAGATACGTGCACAGGGCGCAGAGTCTAAGCAGCTGCCCGGTTTCACCAGAGCCTCTAGAGGTGAGGGTGTTGCACTGCGGGCAACTGCCAGGTTGCGTCCCCCGTGCACGCAGAGGCAGGTGACTGCTAACAAGCAGGAACCAAAACGTAGTGCCAGAGGGAAACCCAAAAGAGTAGTCAAACGAGCCAAAGGCCAGGGCAGGTAGCAAACAAGGATTATCGGGAAACGGGCAAAGGTCAGGTCGAGCAGCAAACAGGAGTTGTCAGGAAACAAGCCGAGGTCAGTACACAAGGAATCTGGACCAGGAGAAACAAACAGGAACCTGGAAGCAGAGCCAAAGGAACTCCTTGTTCAGGGAACTTCTTGTTGACAGGTCACTTCCTTAAGAAGGGAATGTTAGGTGATGGGCGTGGATCAAGTGAGCTGCAGACATCAATCCCACCAGCAGAGGGAGTGCTGTTGCTGGGATAATCTCAGGTGTTTTTCAGGTGTTTGCCAGTGGAGGGAGTGCGTCTGTGGAATACCCTGGTTCTCTGAGGCAAGGGAGCAGCTGACAGAGATTCACCTGACTTGGAACAGGAAGTATGCAGAGTGTTGGATCCAGAGGCAGAGATTGTGCTTGCAGCAGGGGACTGCAAGGAGGGTGAGCAAGAAGAAAGCACAGATCCCCCGGACCTGCAGGGAGCTGTGGCACTAACATTCTAAACAATCCCCCGAAGAAGCCACAAGGCAAAACGCGTCAGGTGTTTCAAACGTTTATTTGACCACAACCTGTCTATATAAGTTTAGGGATCTATGTTATAGTCTTTTGGTCCTTTATAGTCTGTTAGTCTTTTGGTCCTTTATAGTCTGTTAGTCTTTTGGTCCTTTTCCCCCCATGAATTTATAACAGGGATGACCTCTAGCACCTATTTCTTGTAACCATGATTGTTTCATTATGTTTGCATGGATTTTTTTAAACACTAATATCAGTGATTATTGTTTACAAAACCCCAGCTTCTCTTCCTTTCGTTTCTTTGGAATAACCAAACGCTTCATTAATTACTTAGGGCGGCAATAATTAAGATCAAATAGGAAGTTTGTTTACTCTTACTCTTTGAACATTTTTTAATACCCACTCTTATGACATGTGCCGTGGTTTCTTCCTCCAGCCCCTACATCTTGTAGTGAAATAAGAACTGGCTGTTGTGGACAGGATATTTGGAATTGTAGCACTTATTGCAATCCAGTGCATTTCAGGGGTATCGGGGGGGCCTTCATCAGGGCTATGGGGTTGCAGACTTAACACATATTACGTATACTGCAATGTTCTTCCCAACTCCTTTTAGCTGGGCGCACCACCCGGCATTTTTTTGAGTGGTTACTGAAAAGTTGGGTTACAACACAGGGGCTGCCACTTGGTTAGTTTCTTCCCAGCCAGCTTTAAAGAAAATTTCTGGGATGAATACTGATATTCTATTGTGACCCTTCCTTGCGGGCTTCGTTATGGAACTTGGTGCTGTTGGAAAAAAAATCTGGGATGAATACTGTATTGGAAATCTAATCAAGCAACAAATCATTGGGTGTTTATGTAAAAGTAAAAAGAAGAATGAAAAGTATTTGTTTTATGTATATAAAAATTTATAAAAAAAAAAAATTTTTAAAAATGAGAATCTGACATTCCCTCAAACATTCCCTGGTGGGGATCTTCCAGGTGTTTCTATGGCAGTTGATCCCCACCAGGGAATGATTGAGATATATATATACAGTGCTCAACCCAGAAATGTTATATATATACACAGACACATAGGGCTCTATTTTTATATATATATATATATCCCTATGTGTCTGTAAATATTTATATATATATATATATATATCCCTATGTGTCTGTAAATATTTATATATATATATATATATATATATTATGTATTTTCCCATATCCAGGCACACAGATGACTACTCCAAAACCAGAGCTGTCTCTGGTAATCGGGGACATCATGTCACGGTACTCGGGGCCCATTAGGTGATAATGACTGTTACCATTGCAGCGGTTTCTGTGGTAACCCCTCTCCATAGGGACGCATTTTGCGAACCTTTGTACGGATACGGAGAGTTTGTGGGAGCAGAACATTTAATCGGAAGTTAGACGTGTTCGGCAACAGTTTGTCATACAATACGCTGAGTTTTAGCGGCAATAACAGGATAATGGTTTACTAAACCAAGTTCCAAATTCTTAGTCTCTATAGCAACCATTTGTGCACATTAGTGCTTGTTAGCGAGTAATATTCAGCCAGGGTTAAATCATGTGAGGTAATTGTTTCTAGTAGTGAGCCTCCGGTATACCCTTTAAGCTTCTGTTTGTTGACCTTATTATATAGAGCACTTCCATCTGCTGCAGTAATTACATTCGCCATTAAAATCCACCAAATACGGTAATTTACCATAACAATAACTCACAACTGATCTGTAATATGTATTTTAAGAAATGCCAGCAAAATGCAACTTTTATTTTACAGCATGGCGAGCAGGTAGGTTCTTTGTTGCAGAAGGGAAAAGTGATGTCTCTTTTGCAATGAAATAAACCCACCTGCCTGATTGCAATATTTTCTATAATAAAATTGAGCTATGCATGTGCAGGACAGGGTACAACCCTGACATAGCTGGTTGTTGGGACTGAATGAACACTTGTGCGCATGCGTATGAGTTGCTTCCTTCAGGCCGGGCCAATTGCAATGCCCGAAGATCCCAAACCTGAAAGAGAACCAATTGAGCTTTGCAAAGCTGGCTGCTGGGATTGAATTAATTCAAGCGCATGAGCAAGAGTTTATGTCCTTCTGACCTAGCTAATTATGATGGATGAAGATCCCATCCTGAAAGAGGACCCATTGAACTATACATGAGCAGCACGGTGTACAATCCAGGCATAACTGGCTGCTGGCATCGAAGGAACTCTTGTGCACATGTGCAGGAGTTACGTCCTTTAGACCTAGCCAATTACAATGGTTGAAGATCCCATCCCAAAAACCAGACCAATTGAGCTATGCATGTGTAACGCACAATGTACAACCCTGACAGGCTGCTGGGACTGAATGAACATGCACAGGATTTTGTCTTTCTGCCCTGGCCAATTACAATCAGCTCAGTGTATATCCCTAGGATAACTGATTGCTGGGATTGAATAAACTGTATGTACATGTGTGAGAGTTATGTCCTTCCGGCCCAGCCACTTTCTTTGCCCAAAGATCCCCAATCTAGAAGAACACCAGTTGAAGATGCCAGTGAAGGAGCAAGGAAAGATTCATTGAAAAAAAAAAAATTGACAACAGGTATGTAACTTTATTTTATTCCAGAGGGGACATACCCTGTCCCTTCTGCAATAAAGAACCTGCCTGCTCCCAAACTTATTATTTTTTTTAAATTTCTGCTTTGAATATATATTTGCAGAAATAGACAGCATGAGGAGCAATACAATCCATTTTACAAGTTCAGTGAGTCAGGGCAGTGATACCTTCTCTTCACTTCTCCCCTCCATGATTCTGTCCCTATGGCAGAAAGTGTGATTGGTAACCCTTAGCCCTTTGGGAATCCTTTGTCATGTATCAAATTCCTTTAACTTTATTCAGCTTAATTTAATCTTTACAGAATGCCTGTGCCCACACCTAGTGTTTCAGAAATTCAAGCAAGTCATTACTAAGCTGCGGCTAAGCACTGGTGCTGTCCCCCTTGCAATTTCAGCAACTTTTCCACCCCCTGCAACTTTGGTGGCCCTTTTGTGTTCTAGCATCCCCTTAGTGCTTCCCCTCAGCTTGTACACCTGTGTTCCTGCACCTGCAAACCTGTGTTCCTGCATATTGTGTATCACTGCTTCCCTGTTTATGGACTAATGACTATTCCTGCATATGCCTGTTCACAGCCCCTTCTGAGCTTTGATTTGTTGGAGACTCTGAAATTGTCTGTTGTCGTTCTATCTCTGCAGCTACATGCACTGGGTGTTCAAAGGTTTCAACCGGGCAGTCCATCTGAGTATACCTATATACCTATATATATGATGCCTATTCGGCCCGTTATAGGGCTGTTGACAGAAGTGTTGTGCCCATACCCCATGTCTTATGATCTCTACTGACTTCTAGGGTTAGATATCACTTTCGTTAATAACGTCTGTTGGTAAATTTCTCTATAGGTTTGTATTCTGTAATTTCCCATTTTGGCTTGTTTAGTTGTCATGTCAAACTCATCATGCAAGGTTTTGTGCCTGTGACCTTAACTTTCTCCCTTCATAAGGAATTGTTCTCCTTCCTGTGTATAGTTGGCTTTTAGAGTCTACCTCTCAGCTTCCTACATCATCATGGACGTCTTAGTTAGACCATTTTTAACTTGGTCCTGGGTTGGGTTTCTTTCTTCTGGCCTTGGTGAATTCTTGGTTCTGGAGTCCTTCACCTTCCATTTGTATGGTGATACCATTATTATTATTATTATTATTATTATTATTATTACTATTACTATTACACAGTATTTATATAGCGTCATTATAATATGCAGCGCTTTACAAAGTCCATTGTCATGTCATTAACCGTCTCCTAAAGAGATCAATCCAATGTCCCTACCATAAGGGGCTACCATGGCTCTTTTGCCTGGAGGAATTGTTTTCTTTTCTGTTTCCTGCACCAATCCTTCAGGCTGTCCCACTTTCCCCTCTATTTTTTCCCTTGGGCTTATTGGCATGATTTCCTATTGACCCCCCTTTCATTTGGACTGATTTTCCAAATGCATTGTTCTCCCCAGCCCCTTTTAGCTGGGCGTAACACCCGGCACGTTTCAGTAACCACCCGGCTGTTTTTATGTGGCTACTGAAGAGTTGGGTCACAATACAGGGGCTGCCACCCGCCTAAAATTTCTTCCCACCCGGCTCAAAAAAATTCCTGGGTTGAGCACTTAAATGCTAAAGGATTTTCTGGGTCAAGGAAGAATATAGAATGTTATTGGTGTTAAATTATGTTCTTGGAGTCTACTAATGGACTCTGGTTTCTCCCCTTTCTGTTATAATTACAATCTTGGTACACATCTGTGGCTGATATACAGGATTTTTTGTTTGCCAGTGCCCAGTCCTCTGTAAGCAGAAGTTTTACCCAAAGGAACAAGACCCACTGTTCCATGAAATTGATGTTGGGGTTCATTTAAAAAAAAAGTCCTATTTTTTCAGTGCATTTTTGATTAAGGCAAACCACAAAAACAGAACAAACACTAAAAAAATTAAAAAAAACAAAAGTACCCTTAATTTACTGAATGCTAGTTTCTAGGCAGAGAAAATCCTATGATCCATGAAATTTATATGGAGATGGAAAATAATAGTAGCTAGACTTTTGACCTTCATAAACACTGTGCTTTTAAACCCGCATCTTTGTGCTAGTAGACAAAACCAGTGACCTACAATTACTGCAGGATCAATGCATGGTGGTTTTCATTATGTGTTGACACGAAGCTACTTGCAAAGCAATTGTTCTGTGTCTAATTATAGCACCACAGGCGAGCTACGTCCTTACTGTATCTCCAAATTGAAGGCCTATGTCTGCTTTAAGCTTTATTGTAAATAAGATACTGGGGCCAGATCTGCTAAAGCAAAGAAGAGGAGTCCATTTGGAAAATGTTGAGGCCCATTCACATGCGTTCTTTACTGTAACATGCAGGAAAATGCTGCTTTAAATGCCACCCAGTGCACTGGTACAATTATGGGCAACGCACCCGTACTGTCACACAAAAAGAAAGGATTGTGTCTAATGCTGGATCCCTTTGCCATGTGTTCACAGCACATTTATCATAAATAAATTGGCTTAGTGTACCACAACAACCTAGAATAAAATAAATTGGCCCTAGAAAACAATTGGGTATCCCAGGCCCATATGCAAGTCCATCATTCTACTAAACATGATCATCAAACGTATCCAACCGATTCTACACTTGCCTCCAACATGTGCGACGCAGTTTTAGTTTGCTATTCACACTAAACTTATGAAATGATAAAGTTACCCGCTTGCTAAACAATAAAACACAAAGCTAAAGGGCATGTTGAAAAAGATTAGTGAAAAACAATACTCCTCCGCATGTGGTTCACTGAGGCTTTTTACAAAACCAAGGTTTTTTTATGGCTTACTTTTATGATGGCCATCCACAGATTTTGTTTTATTTCTACATTCTAAGCTTATTGCAAAAATGCAGTGACTAGGGACATTCAAAACAGTAGAGAAATATTTTTATTAAAGAGAAATCACAAGCTACATTTAGATACTGGAGAATATGTTCTATTGCAAACCACCTGCAATTCTCATACCTTTGTATGTTTGTAAAGATTAAGGGCCCTTAGTAAGTTACTTGAGATTACTATTCTGTCCTAAATGCTCGACTGTTCCATAACTTTGATGGAGCACAAAAAAAGTTGAGTCTGTGGGGTTGTCATTAAAGAAACCTCTTTGCTTTTCTCCTGCATGGATGACCCACTGCAGCCAGATTTAGCAGACTGTTGGGGTAGGATTGAAGCAACCTGTCATATGACATTTTTTACATTAAGGCTTTTTTCTAGAGCATCCTTTCTTTGCTTTTTTTTGCATGGATGACCCATAACCCAGAAATTTTTTTAAGCTGGGTGGAAAGAAATTGTAGGCGTTTGGAAGCCCTGATTTGTGACCAAACTCTTCAGTAACCACCCAAAAACAGCCGGGTGGTTGCTGAAAATTGCCGGGTGGTGCGCAAAGCTAAAAGGGGCTGGGGAGAACACTGGTCTTTCCCGAAACCCCTTCTATAATTACATATCCACAGTAAGCACTTAAATTGCTGGCCTTGCACTTAAATGCTTCCCATTCTTACAGATAGCTGAAAAGATCATTGGTGTCACTTAACCTGACCTCAGAGGCACAAATTGCTCAAAGAACCCCTAACATCCTCTGGAAGATACCTAGGGTTCCACAGAATCCTAGTTGAGAAACACCGTCCTAGACAGTATGGGCAAAGCTTCAGTGGAGGACACACTGAGCTTCATATTGTAGCCTTAAACTCGGGATCATTATCATACTGGCAGCTATTGGGAATAATTATCAGGTCAGCCAGGTGGACAAGATAGAAATTAGGCTAATCTCATAGATGAAGCTAAAATACTTCTTCCTCCTTACTCATTTACAGGCTTTCTTAAAAAAAAAAAATAGACCCCTTAAGCCTTTTTTTCTTACTTGTGTATTCTTTCTTGTGTTTCCTACTGTGGGAAGGTTTGGTCTGTAGTACCCCATCTCCCCATCCCCAAAAATAGAACCAACCTTTTAATGGTTAGGGGGCAAAAGAGGGTTCAAATGTGTGGCTACATCATAGACAATTAAAACATCCAAAAATGTTAATTGCAAATAATTAAAATCCTATAACAATTCACACTAATGTTAATACATCCAGCATGAATATAACACTGGGAAGTGTATATCAAGTTTAAAAAAAACATAAGTAGCTATCCAAGAAAAAGGCTTGTCAATCACAATTTCCTGACCCGTTTCGAGGATGTACCTCGTCTGCTCAGCAGCTATCACTGGTCCTTTCATGTGGAATTGTTCCGTTTAGTCATCAGAAGGTTTTTTGTCCTTCTTGTAAGCTGCATTGACCTGTGCTTCAGCCTTTGCAAATGTCTAGTATCTTTTTATGTTTTAACCATTGAAGGGTGGGTTCTGGTTTTGTATATGTAGTATGTATAGGGATGTGGCAATGTAAATACCCTGTAGAGATATACTGGAAATTCTTCATATCCCCTATGGGACAGTTGGCACCAGAACATATTTCCACATTGAAGCATTTACTCATTTTATGTTGGATGCATTTAGGATTTTTTTTTAACTTCAGTCTTGGTGCAATGGTTAATGGATACACAGGGTGAATCTCCTCAGCAGGAAAGAATAAATAGTATGAGCTATAGATAGATGTCAGGTCATAATAAATGAAGGTGTTGGAGATCTATTGATTCATGTGAGCTGTCTGCCCAGCAACATGCACAAAACATGTCATCAGGAAAGAGAATAAGAGCCACAATTACAGGTAGTTCAACATTTGGCAGCACAAGTGTTCTAAATGTTTATTGTTACCTGTTACCTTGCTACTGTGGGAAGGTTTGGTCTGTAGTACCCCATCTCACAATGTAGCAGCGGTTCTACAACACTTGCACAACACAATGCCACTTCAGAGGCAGACACAACACCCCTCGAATAGACCAGGGTAAAGAAAAAAAGTTCTTTCAGACTGCTGGTCCCCACCATTAGAAGAACTTCCCCATAGAACAAATAAGAGAAAATTGTACGTCCAATAGGAGTCCATATTTTATTATGTATTTCAGGGAAGGATAGGGCTGTGTTACTGTTAAACACCAATTTAGAGTTGATTCTGTTACCAGATCATATGTTTATCTCCGAGAGCTACTCGCCTAGATACATAAAAGCATAATTCTCTGTGGATGTATGAAGGAAGTAAACCTGGAATGATTAAAGCATCGGAGGCCAGGCTGCAAGAATATCTCTCCACTGGAGGATAGACTTTTACTTAACCTTCTCAGCATCCAAGCTCCTGTTGACACGGAGCAGAACAAAGCTTCTCTAAGAAGACACACTTTTATCTTTTAAAACAGAAAAACCATTCTCAATATCCGTGCATGAAGAGCGGCAGATAAACACACATCTGACACCCCATTCTGTCTTCTAAATATAGTTCGCCATGGCAGAGCTCACCCGGCAAAACAAAGGAAGCCATACACAGATTATAACCTAATATCTGTAACATGGAGATAACAAATGCCAAGAACTGGATTTTATTTGACAGATAATTCCTAGTTTATAACATTTTTCATGGTAGAAAATGCAGCTCTAAGGAACTAGATATAGAATAGGGAAAAGTTTTAATCCTCCAATTTTGGTTGTTTTATTTGTGTTGCAGATACACAACAGAGGTCTTCTGCTGCCGGTTATGTTGCTGTACCTACAAGTTTTAATTTACTATATTTGTCTATTTTGAAAGCTTTTTTACAGTAGGGACAAAACTTTGCAGAAGGGGCTCAATGCAATATTCCGGTTTTAGATACAGTATCATGGAAATCTGTATTTTTACTGAAAAGTTTCAAAATAGTTTGTATACAAAAATAGAACCAAACCTTTATTGGTTAGGGGGCAAAAGACGGTTCAAATGTAAGGAGCTACATCATAGACAATTAAAACATCCAACATTTTAATTGCAAATAATTAAAATCCTATAACAATTCACACTAATGATAATACATCCAGCATGAATATAACACTGGGAAGTGTATATCAAGTTTAAAAAACATAAGTAGCCATCCAAGAAAAAGGCTTTGTCAATCACAATTGCCTGACACATTTTGAGGATTTATCTCATCTGCTCAGCAGCTATCACTGGTCCTTTCATGTGGAATTGTTCCGTTTAGTCATCAGAAGGTTTTTTTCCTTCCTTCCATTGACCTGTGCTTCAGCCTGCTTTGCAAAAGTCTAGTATCTTTGTTTAAAATCTTCTGGAGGTTTTGTAGAGCCATGTTGTTTCTGAGCACCACTAAGGTGTTGTTTGCTTGTTAGTCATCCCCTGAAGAAGCGGATACATTTG
>NC_092869.1:41772558-41810028 GCF_032062135.1 Pyxicephalus adspersus
ACAAAACATGTCATCAGGAAAGAGAATAAGAGCCACAATTACAGGTAGTTCAACATTTGGCAGCACAAGTGTTCTAAATGTTTATTGTTACCTGTGGCTTGTAAAGCTATTCTAAAATATCCATGCAACCTAGCAGTCTGTGGATTACTTGTGGGGATTAGTGGTGATTGGATCATTCCGACTGAAGTCAATTCCAACTCAAATTTGATTTATTCTTACCTTGAATTGGAACTTGGGATCACAATCATCCAACAATAGTCTGTGGCATTGGCACACCTTTCTCCATCTTCTACAGAGGGCAGATGTGAGTGCAACCTTTTGTAAAAGCAGGTGCATGGCTGATCATTGTACCAATATTTACTACTGCCTGCTAGTCAGGGACAGATCTTGGAGGGATATTATCACATATATATATATATATATATATATATATATATATTTATATAATCGTCCTAATTATTCACTTTAAGATCATTACAAAGGACAGGGGGGCGCTCTTTGCGTCTGGAGGAAAAGAAGTTTAAGCTCCTGATAAGGAAGGGATTCTTCACTGTAAGGTCTGTGGAAATGTGGAATCGGCTCCCTCAGGAAGTAGTTTCAACAAGTTCTGTAGATTGCTTTAAGAAAAAGCTGGATGATTTATAGAAGCACAGAATATTACTGGGGATTAAAGGTTTAAAGTAAAGATAACAGAGACTGCTGATCCAAGGAACATCCAATTGCCATATGGAGTCAGGAAGGAATTCCCCCCCCCCCAATGGAGCAAATTGTACCGGGGATATTTTTTTTGCCTTCCTCTGGATCAACTATGTCCATAGGGTTTTATATCTGGAATATGTTTATTTCCCTAGTGGTTGAACTTGATGGACTTACGTCTTTTTTCAACCTGACTTACTAAATAACTTTAAGCCAATCCGGATACTGAAGCAGAATTGCTGCATCTGATTGGATTTTTAGATCGGATTCAGTCCAACTTGAGAATTTTCCAATCCGCTCACCTCTATTGGGGACATCTTTCTTCTTCTGCAAACATTTATCTTCGGGACTTCTGGGTAACCATCCCCCTCCATTAACCATTGCGATGAGCCCCAATTTTTGTATTTTATATGTTAATGTTGTAATGATGGACAATCAAGCAGTTTTCTTTTGTCATATTCTTTTATTGAAAGTAATAAAATCATCAGGTCAGTGCAACTGCAGCCCCATTCATACTTTCTGAACAATGAATGAACACTGAAGAAGAGTGGGAGATTAGGGAAGTGCCTTGATCCTGTCTGCAGGAGACATTAGAAATGGAGGCTACAGTTCTGGATAGATAGGAGGCAAAAGAAAAGTTAAAAATAATAATAATAAAACCCCCTTTATTGTAGGAAGCTTCCATTTGAGTTTTGGTATGAAACTGACCTGTCTTTTCATCTGAAAGCAAGGACCTGCTTTTTAAAGTGAATCTGTATTCCATCTTAGCATGTGGCTTTCACTACGGGGAATCCATGCTTGTATTTATTTTTATCATTTGCTTAATTAAAACAGTACACCACCCAAGCTTGTTGTTTGGTTTCCAACCACATTTGTCATTTACTTGAATGCTATTTCTGCAGGACAGGTGACGACAGCAGCAAGCTCTGAACTCATTCATGTTTGGAACCCTCTTTCCGTGTCACACTGCTGCTGTTGTTTTTTATTTTTCCTTTTGCTCCTTTATTGCCTCTCTGGATACAACTCAGACTGTCATTCCTGGAAATACCATAGAATTTAATTGCCTCTGGATGAAAGCGATGAGCAGTAATGGTCCCCTGGAACTGGCAGACAGTTGCTGGGCCTTAAAGTGCTTATTAGTGTCATCTATTTACTTGTGGGTTTAATGTACTGTGTGGACACTTTGCCCTGAACAGTCATTTTTTTTCCTTTATCTTTGCAGAAGCAGAGAAACTGCAAAATGCGAAAAAATATTAAAAAAAAAATAAACTTCATGTTATAAATATATTATGAATTTGTATTGACCTACCCAATTTTAATAAGCCACATCCCAAATATTGAATAAAGAGGAGCAAAGAACTAAAGAGTAAGGCTATGTCCACACGTCAGATAATTCTCATCTGATAATCAGCTTAGGGCTGATATGGATTTGTTCATGGATTCGTCCTGGTGGATCCACAAGCGGTCGTAATGAAAGTGAAGGGGTCAGAGTGCCACCTAATCGTTCTCCCCTCTCCATAGAGCAGAACGGTGATTGTATGTACAGCACTCATTCATGCATTGTGCAGTTGTTTGTCATTGGAAAGGATCGTCAAAGATCCCTATATTCCCCATAACTGACCCTTGGATATCCTCTGCCTGAGATGGGGCAATTAGCTTTTGGCTGTGTTATAGTGATTTCCCAAAAAAGTATGTGTAATAGATGTTATTTGTACTTATAGAAATTTCTGTATAAAACATCTAACTGATTGATACAATTATGATTTCTATTGTAGTATTTGGCTCTCTCCACCGCAAAACAGGTTTGGAGAAATTAAGAGCTTGAGTTCCTATTTAGAAATATACAAACCTATAGTTTAATATTGGAAAGAAAAGAAAAGTAGCATCCTCCCTGTGGAGGAAGAATTCTTTTACTGATGTGCTTTCTGTACTTTTATGTCTGGTATAAACTTATATGCTTTGATATGAAAAAAAAAATATTGTTGTAATGAAAAGTTGTTTGATTTTAAACTTATATAAATGTTGTTTTTTGTCTTTTTGTCTTGGAGGTATAAGCCTTTAAAATCCTACACACCTCTTTAGTTATTTGCTCCTCCTTATAATTATATTATGACCAAAGCATGTGCACACCCCTCCAAATAACTGAGTTCAGGTGTTCACAGTGAAAGTTGTTGTTAAGTGTATGCATTTCCAATCCTGTGGCAGCAGTTTGTAGAAGGCTCTTTCCTGACTTTACTATCAGCTAAATATGCGGAGTATTTATTAGTAGGAGGTAAATATCTGTTTCTGTTATTTGCAAACATATTTTCATCCATTGTTACAACTCCCGGTGGCTGAAAATTGTGCAGAGGTATGGGGTAACACATCTCACTGTACTGAACAGCAGGTATTAATAAAATATTCATCTTACAGGTGATCCACGTTTACAAAGCTTCCGTGCAGCAACACTTTGACGTCCTTTTCCTCCCCGGTGGGAAAGAATTTCTTAGCACAACAGACACTGTGAGCCGAGATTCTGCTGACCGGACCATTATCGCGTGGGATTTTGGCACAGCTGCCAAAATATCTAATCAGATATTCCATGTAAGTTCTTTTATTTTGTTGCTTTTTGTAATTGTATTTGACACTTCGAATCAGTTTTTCTCAACCAGGGTTCCTCCAGAGGTCGCTAGGGGTTCCTTGAGCAATGAGCAGTTTGTACCTCTCAGGTCAGTTTAGGGGCCACCAATGATCTTTTTGGCTATCTGTAAGGGTGACATTCTTCCCAATGGCCAGCAATGTAAAAGGAATTCTTCCACTAACCTCCAGGCTAATGTACTGTAATCTGTGGGTATAGTAGGGGTTCCTCCATGTTACTTGAGAAAAGTTGTTCTAGATTCTGTCCAAGATGTCTAAATGCCATTTATTCCTGGAGTCATTTTTAAAGGTTTTTAATGCCAGATTCACTGCTATAGACTCAACCCTATTTAATGTGCAGCACTGCATAATGTGTTGGCCCTATATAAATCCTGTTTATTATTAATAATAGAAGTACAGCATCTACCTTCCCACCCTTTTTCACAGCATATTTACTGCTAAACCAATGGCGCTGTTTGAGCACTGTTGTAACATGAGGTTACCTTTGCCATCTTGACACAAGTGAAGCCATTTTTGTTTACCTCAAATCCATGCCTGACTTATTGTGTGTTTTCTAGAACATCTGCTGTTTAAAAAAAAAAAAAAAATCCTAGAAAAAAATTATTTTTCTTTAGAATTAAGTGACGCCTACGTGAAATCTTGATGATTCTCTATATAATGTGCAGCACTGTAAAGTCTGCCATGTGGAAAATAACTTGTTTTTGTAGTAGAACCTATTAATATTTCCCTGTTTTCAAAGCGGAGCGTGACACTGTTGTGAGAATTATTTGTTGATTTTGATTCATGAGAGTTTAATAAATGAGTACATTCAACATGCTTCAACCTCTTGCTGTAAGAATGGGGAATGTGTTTTGATGTTTTATATCAATTTAGCTCAAATTCAGCAGCTTGAAGAAAAATGGAGGCTGCTATTTCTGTTCTTGATCGTTGTCATTATCATTGTCCTATTCCTGATCAGGGATTAAAAAGTACAAAAGTTAGATGAAAGCATGACTGCCAAGCAGCCTATATTTTCTGAAAGGGGTCAACCCATATTTCCTATACACAAGCTAAATTTAAATTAATTTTTTATTTTTCCCTGCGGTTCAGGCCAGCGCCGGCTTGGACGGCTGCAGGCAAGCGTTGGCTTGGGTGGCCGGGGGGGGGTGCAGGCAAGCGTCGGCTTGGGGGCCGATGCGGTTCAGGCATGCGTCGGCTTGGGCAGCTGCAGGCAAGCGTTGGCTTGTGTGGCCGGGGCCTGCAGGCAAGCGTCGGCTTGGGGGTCGACGCAGTTCAGGAATGCGTCAGCTTGGGCGGCCGGGGGGTTCAGGCAAGCGTTGGCTATGGTGGCCGGGGGGTTCAGGCAAGCGTTGGCTATGGTGGCCGGGGGCTGCAGGCAAGCGTCGGCTATGGTGGCCGGGGGGTTCAGGCAAGCGTCGGCTATGGTGGCCGGGGGGTTCAGGCAAGCGTCGGCTATGGTGGCTGGGGGCTGCAGGCAAGTGTCGGCTTGGGCGGCCGGGGGTTCTGGCAAGTGTCGGTTTGAGCCGCCAGGAATCAGGCAAAAATTTTCTTTATTCTCTTTTTTTTGGATTGAGAATTATACCACTGAAAGTGTTTTGTTATATCAGTTCAAATGATGGTTCTGTTGGATCCTTCCAGAAAACTGGAGCGATCTCAAGCAGTCTTCTCAGCTATACCCAGAACACTTCTACCCAATGTTGTAGAGATGATTGGTGATGGAGGTGTTCTGTAATCCTAATATGCTGCTGATCCATAAAAACAGAATATGAGTGAGTGTTGTCACCCTAGGACAAGTTATATGTACTGGCAGGTAAAAATAAAGGAAATAAAACCTGCAAATAAGAAAAGTAATGCAGCCACTACATCTAAGAGACAGGTTAAGCATCAAAATATTACATTTTTATTTTCAGGTTTGGATACATGGTATTTATTTTAGTGATTAATCATTTTAGGTTGATGTAGAATGTATCTGATGATATGAAGTGTACATTTTTGTGTACAGGCTTTATATTTTATAGGCAGAGTTGCAGGTTCTCCCTATAGTTTCTGTGGAATTTGTGAGCCCTGCTGCTCCCTATTCCTAAAGCAGATCCAAGGAAATAAAGGGTGGATTGGATGGATGGAGATCAGAATAGGCAGACAAGCTGGAGATCTGAATACATTGGTGAAGATGGAGAAATTAATTGGGGTGAATAACTAGATATTGAGAAGAGGGATGGATAAGGTAGTTGAGAGAGCTAATGGAGTGCTGGGTGGGAACAAAATAAAAATGGATAGGTACACAAATATAAATGAATAGACACAAAAGGTAGAAAACAATCAATTAAAGGTGCAGGCACACCCAGTCCATCAGAATCAAAAAGTCACGTGCTGTTGTTCTAATATCCACATCCAGTCACTGTTAGCACTCTGGCCTTTGCAGTGCTGGGTCCCAGGTTCGAATCTCGGCCAGGATTATCTGCATGGAGTTTGCTGGTTCTCCACTTGTTTGCGTAGTTTTCCTCCGTGTACTCCGCTTTCCTCTAACATTAACAAAAAACAAAACATGCAGTTAGGTTAATTGGCTTCCCCCAAAAATTGACCTTAGACTATATTAATGACATACGGCTATGGTAGGGACATTAGATTGTGTAACTTTGTGCACACAGCTAGTGACATGACTGTGGGCTTTGTACAGTGCTGCGTAATATGTCTGCGCTATATCAATACCGTGTAATAATAATTGCAGGAGATAGATGGAGGTAAAGAAATAGAAATAGTTGGGTGGATGGAGATAAATGTGAATGGATGTAGGAGTATGAATGCTAAATATGTATGAATGGACGTGGAGATATGGATGAATGTACAGAAATAGCGCGTGGGATGGATGAAGGGAGAGATTAGAATGGGAAAAGATGGATGGAGACAGAGAAAAATAATTGGCCATAAAGACATGGATGAATGTACAAAAATAGGGAGTGCAGCGGGTGGAGGTGGCAATGGTGGGGCGGATGTTGTTGTTACCTTATATACTGCATAGTACAGTGACATAAATAACTTTTTATACTTCCCTTTTATTTATCCTGTATAAAACTTCTGTATTTCAGGAGCGATACACCTGTCCAAGCCTCGCCCTTCATCCCAAGGAGAACCTTTTTATAGCACAGACTAACGGAAACTACATTGCATCATTTTCCACCCAGCGCCCCTACAAAATGAACAAGAGAAAGAGATATGAAGGACACAAGGTAACATGTTCTGTTCTATCTTAGTGCTTATTTTGTTACAAAATGTGCCCATTATGGAGTTTCTAACCCTTTCTTTATTCCACCTAAAATTTTTAAAAAAAAGTTGCTGGAGTTTGGATATTTTTTTATCTAGTTTAGGCAGATTGTTTGTTCACTGCATTGTGTTTGTTCACAGTACCTTGCTAACCTACCTCAAAGTTTCCCTTGCTCTCCTGACTTTTTTGGATTGTCTGCTGAATCATTAGGGTGGTGGGAGTGCTTGGGAGGCTTGCAGGAGCTGGGCAGTAAAAAAAAAAGTAAAAAAAAAAACAGGATGAGAAGATAAGATTGATGAAGGGTAGGTGCAAATTAATTGCCGAATGACATTACTGAAACCATGTTATTTATTTGTGTTTTGATGTTTGATTGGTTTGAATTATGTTTTTATATAGTTTTCTAATAAATAGCATTTTATGTATAGCTGAAAAGTCATTGTGCATTGCACCTCTAAAATCCCAATATACCCATAGGGTTTTTTGGGAAGTGGCCGCTTTTTCCTTTACCTTTTTGCCTTATCACCACTTTTAGGACATCAGGCTTTTTCAAAGGCCATTTTTTTTTACATTGGTGATTAGTGCTTGGTTAACATGAGTTGGAATAACTGATCTCCATATTTGCAAGTGGCATACATGGTTCACTAATTTAATTCGTGACTTTCACTTAAAAAGTTGCCATGGGGGTGTTTTGCATCAATGAATCTGATCTTCATTGTGGCCTAATATTAAAGTAATGAATGTTGTCTGGCCATCTGTAAAGGGATGATCATGCCGATTATTATTATACTGTACAGATAGGAGTAGGTGTAACAGGCCAGGATATCTGAGGATTTACAGAATTGTATCAATAAGATGATTTTGTGCCAAGCCTCAAACGTCCAATATTTGGACTGAAAAATAGAGATGAAATGTGAGAGAGAAAGAGAGAGAAAAGCAGGCTTTTTAGGGCACAGAGGGATTATAGTAAAAAAACGATAATTGCTTTATTTAGTTGAATATAACATATAAAGTTTAAAACAAGTACACGGGTACATTAGTAGACCAATATGTAAAGACACTTGAAATATTTAGTCTTATCACATAGTAGTAGACATAGGTTTAGGGTTGACAATTATGTATAAAAGCAATGGGTCACAGGGCGGGTCTCACACCGACGCATTTTCCATCCTTTGGGCTTCCTCAGGGGACAAGGAGACCCTAGAAACTATGATAGTAGACCCAGTAAGTACAAATTACTTACTTGGTCTATTTTCATACTTTCTAGGGTCACTTTGTCCCCTGAGGAAGCCCAAAGGGTCGAATTGCGTCGGTGTGAGACCCGCCATGTGACCCTTTGCTTTTATACATGTTTGTCAACCCTAAACCTATGTCTAGTATCATGTGATAGGACTAAATATTTCATGTGTCTTTACATATTGGTCTACTAATGTAACTGTGTACTTGTTTTAAACATTGTTATATTCAACTAATCAAAGCAATTAATAATTTTATATTATAACTATCCTTCGGTGTCCTAAAAAGCCTTCTTTTCTCTTTCTCCTCACATTTCATCTCTAATAATATACAGTATTTTTATATCGCCAACATATTACGCAGCACTGTACATTAAATAGGTATAGAGTAAAACTGCCAGTAGTGATCCCCACTCACGTCATCCAATCTCTACATTTATGAATGGAGCATTTACAATAATGCTATTATTTCTACTGAAACCCGGCAGCTTTATAAATGAGCCCCTAGGACTCTGATTTAGGAAACGCTCATTGTTACAGCCCTGACAGCCTTACAAGAGGAGAAAGAATTGCTAATAAGTTATATTTAGGAATCCAAACAGCTCCGCCATTGGGAATTGTAATAGTTTATACTTCAGATCTGACGGATACGATTCAGTAAGCGTTCTGCATATCAGATGACTGCCGGGGGGTATAGACAGAGATCCCAAATATAAGTCACACTTTGTACCTGCCAGCGCTGCAATTGGCGGCTGGCTTATATATTATTCATACAAATCTCTTTGTCTACATGTAAGCACCTACAAACACTCTTACCTGTGGCAGTAAATGCTGGAGAAGGCTGCTTCTGTTGTGTGTAGTAAGTTAATATTTGGTTTGATGGATTAAACTGAAGGAAATGTTTAATTTATAGAATCTGTCACAGTGAAGTCAAGATCTGGGCATTACAGTGAAGACTGAGCTGCTGCTATATTTATGTTTTTGTTGAGGATTGAGCAGTGAACATTTTCCTGTCTTTTATTTAAATATCCCACTTTCATGTAATTATTAGAAAAATGGAAAGATAACATACTGAATGCAGCCTTTCAGTAGCAATAGTTGTTAAGTTTGTCTTTCTGGGTTAACCTAGTTTTATACCAGATTGCACAGCGCAGTTTTAGATGAGATTTTATGCTGAAAAGAACAAAAAATTGTAATCAGGCAAGTTATTTATTGGAGGCGATGCCCCTTCTGCAATAAAACATTACCTACCTGATTGCAAATTTGTATTTTTTTTTTTTTGTACTCTCACCTGTCCCAGATTTATCATAGGCACCGCCGCCTTCTTTTGTCCTTATTCCAATCTATGGCAGTGTTGATTGGCTGGGCCCGGATGACGTGACTCCTGCGCAGATTAATTCAGTCCCACCAGCCACTATGTGCTGGATATTCTGGCTTCGTATTCTGAGCAGCCCCTGGGCAGCTCATTGATTTCTGACATGAGGAAAGCGAATAGGCAGATAAGTAGATTTTATTGCAGAAGGGACATTGCCTTTCCCTACCTGATCACAAATTTTTTAATGTGGATTTTGCACCCAGTGAGGTGAAGCTGCTGCAGGCATATTTGCATCTTGCCATCCTTTCAGATGTGCATCTTTGGTTTGCATGTCTTAGGCTGGGTATACACGTGCAAGAATTGTCGTTGGAAAAGACCTTTCACAACAAAAGACTGCACAATGCATGAACGAGCTCTGTACATACTGTGCCATTCTGCTCTATTGAAAGGGGAGGGGGATAATGACGGAGTGCCCCCTCCCCTTCTCTTCCATTACAATGGTTTTCATCCATGGATCTGCCTAGATGAGAATCATCTGATGTGTATACTTAGGCTTCGTGCACACAATAGGTGAATGTCGCCTGAGATAAAATGTGTTTGTCTCAGGTGAAAATCTGACATGTGCACAGCAGTAGCATGACGCCATCCATCAATCTGTTGTGAATGATAGTTGACTAATTGGTCGCTGTACTTTTCTATGGTGGAGAGCACAGCAGGGTGCTACTCATTCATCCTCCTCTCTCCATAGAACTAAGTGGCTGTGTGTACAGTATTCATTCATTCATCTGTAACTGGAAACAATCATGAAAGATCGTTTCCAGTGTGCATGGTGTTACTGCAATCAAACCGAAGTGCAGAACTTAGAATGTCTGCAGTTTTTCCAAAGCTCTGTGCAGGAAATAAGCAGCAAGACATTCACATGAATTAGAATTCCTGGGGCACACTTTATGCAAACCCTCTACTCACCTTTGTATTGAAAAACCTAACAAGGGCAACAAAATGTATTTTGTTAATTATCAGTCAGTGTAAACATTGTACATTTGTTCTGAATGACGAATCATCGTTCATAGGTTCCCCAGTGAGAGCGAGCGGATGATATTCTCAGACACGCTCATTAATCTTTTCTTCACATTCTGTTCTATGTGTCTCTTACAGGTTGAAGGGTTTGCCGTGGGCTGCGAGTTCTCCCCTGATGGGTCACTTATCGTCACAGGAAGTTCAGACGGCTCTGTTTATTTCTACAATTATCATACTTCGAAGATTATCAGATCTGTGCCTGGCGATGGGAATGCGTGCGTCAGTATTAACTGTCACCCGGTTCTGACGTCCCTCGTGGCGACCGCTTACTGGGATGGACAGATCAGAGTTTGGCAATAGCTACATTTTATAAAACCCGACTGGCTTAAAGGGTATGACCAGTGCAAACTTTTTTTCTTTTTTAATATCAAAACCCTTCTCAGACTTAGAGTTATATTTGTGTCGCTGTGGCAGATTTTCCCTCACCTCCTGCCTTGTAAAAATATTGCCACTGGGACTGAATTGGGAATTATCTATCTACCTATTCTTATATGATAAGAATTGGGGGTAATCTCTAATAGAGACCCCTATAGCAGTAAAAATCTAAAAAGGGTCCTAAACCTAAAAAGAAAGTTGTCAAAAATTTCACACTAAATTATTATTCAATTTAATTAAAGGAAGTAAATTACAACGTCAGCTAGGAAGCATACTTTACTTTTACTTAGTAACCATTTGTACACAGTGTATATAGGTTTGTATATATTGGGTAGTATATTATCAATATAGTTGAATTTGGTCCATTTACCTGTACCAATATCACTGTTTTTTTTTTTTTTACTTTATCCTGTTTATTAGGGACAAGCAGGCTGGTTTCTAGATAGACAAATGTACAGAAATAATGACGTCTTTAGTGACATAGTTAGGTTGCAAAAAGACATAAATTCAACCACTAGGGAAATAAATATATCCCAGATAAAAATTTTATGGACATAGTTGATCCAGAGGAAGGCAAAAAAAAACCCTGGTACAATTTCCTTCCTGATTCCATAAGGCAATCGCATGTTCCCTGGATCAACAGTCTCTGTTATCTTTTCTTTAAAGTCTTAATCCCCAGTTGTATTCTGTGCTTCTAGAAATCATCCAGCTTTTTCTTAAAGCAATATTTATTAGTTGCTGAAAGTACTTCCTAGTTTAATATTATTTTAAAGTGTTGATGAGCTAAAAGGATTGCCATTTTAATACTTTTTATATACATTTTTGCATTTACATGCCTTGCTCATAGTATTTCTAGTGTTAATTAACAATTTATAGATTTGCAGATAACATTCACCACAGTGAAAGTGGAGAATTCTATAAACCATAATGGGGATCAGCGATTGTTTTTATTACTCTGTTCGCCACTTTAAAAATGAGAACATTTTATATGCAAATGAAAGGAGCTTCTGATTGCAACTTTAGAGGTATTACAAAACTGTTCCACTTTGAAGCCCGTTCACATTTATTTTTTAGATATGGCATTTTAAAAGTAATCGGGTTACTAAAAGTGGAGAACGTTTTTTAATACTTTATTTTATATAAATAGGTCTGCATAACTGTTAAAGCAGTTTAATACAGCAATCCACAAAAAGCCTGTAGAATTATTTTGAAAAATACCTACCCTGCCCTCCGTAAACAAAGTATGCTTTTCTCATTGAATGTAATGTTTTGGAGCAGAGGTGGGCCAGTATTTAACCCCCCCAGCGGTATTCCCGAGTGGGACTCGGGGTGGATTTCACTAGCAAAAAGCGGTAATCCCGAGTCACACTCGGGGTAAATTTAGAAGCCTGCCTTTCCTTTGCCCTGCGCTCCAGCAGCGATCGGATGGTCCTGCTGTGATGCTGGGGCGCCGGTCCGTCAGGGGTTGTGGCGGGGCAGGAAATTTAAAAACAGATTACTAAGTAATCTGCTTTTTAATACCACCCGGGTCCCGGCCACACCCCTGCTCGCATCAGCACTGAGATGCAAAGCACAATGCAGGACTTCTGCATTGTGTTTCACATCTTACTGCAAATGCGAGCAGCAAAAGTAAATTCTGGGGGTGATGGCAGCTGGCACCACCCCCGGAATTTGCTATTGTTGCTCGCATCTCCTGGAAGATGCGATTTACAATGCAGAAGGTCTGCATTGAGCTTTGCATCTCCCTGGAGATGCAGAGCAGCAGCAGCAGTATCGGGATGAGGTGGGCCGGGAAATCCCCACTCGCATGACCCGGGAGGATGTGACATCTTCGGGTGATGCGAGGGGTGATGTATTTGGAGGTGTGGCCGGGCGGGAAATTTAAAAGCAGATTACAATGTAAATGGTTTTTACAGTAAAAAAAACACTATACAACATAAAATAAAAGTACATTTTTAATTTTATTTTAAATTACATTGTTGTCTATTTCATTATTTTTTAAATTATTATTTAAAATTATGTATTATAATTTATGATTATATTATAATAAATAAAATTTTTATACCAAGGAGTTAATCCTAAGAATTAAAGGCCCACAATATAAACAAAAATTTCTATGCAAAAAAATTAGGATCAAAAAACTGACAGAATTAGAACGCAAGGGGGGGTTAAAGGGACACTTATGTTTGTTAAAAGTGAGAGTGGCTTTTGCATAGAACCCCTTACATTTCCAGAGATTGCCACTATACCTTTGTTACAGCCAAGTCTTCAGTGTCTGACACTAAAATGAGCGGTAACGTTACTCTCGGACATGTGACATTGCTCAGGACTAATTGGTTACTAGCCTTGAGTACTGTTACATGGAAGGAGGTGGGGTGTGCACCTCCATACTTACAAATGCTGGATGTTATCAGGAGTGTCAGGAAGCACCGGCAAGGTATCACTGACCTGGAGAAACCCTTTATGCAAAACAGTTACTTTGCCCTAAATTGCCAAGGTGATTGTGATGCATTTGTAAGGCAGACTTGCCATTTTGATGTTATTTTAAGTCAAGGGACACCTCTACCTTCAGACTGCATGACATGCCAGAGCAGCATTTACATGATATCAGACCCCGGTATACCTTTGAATGTGGCCACTGACTTCTTAGCACCACACTCTGATATTAGAGAGTACACCTTCGGATAAAATCTGCCCTCGGTGGGTACAATTGCACCACCCAGTCTCCTTGAAATGTACAGACTACTGTAGAGAGCAAGGACGTACCTTAACGATTGACATCATTTATATCCAATCACGAGTGGTCCTTTTACTGCTCAAATGTTTGCAAACTTTAGGTGGTTGATTCAGTCAGACTGGAATTTGTGACCAGCTTCACAGTCCTATTATAAAAATTAAAAATTTTATTAAAAATCTGAAAAATTCAATGTTGCCATTGTAAAGAATCTCTATTCTATTTTTGTAATGGCAAAATTTTAACTAACTCTAGTTAGTAATAAATTGCTTTTATAGATTTCATTGCAAGTGCAAAAAAATCTTGATCTCCATCCTCTCTAATACTCTGTTATCCACCTCCTACATGGAAATCATTCTCAAACTACTACCTCAGGTCTGAAATCAGTGGCCTATTCCTATCTTACTCCTGGCATATTACCGTCAGCCTTGGTTGCGTGAACCCATAAAAAAACTGAGCGGTCCTTTTAGGGTGGCAGAACAGTCATGGAGGAAAAACACTACCGTCACTTATTTTCTTACAGTCCTACAACAGTAAACAACTTTTCAACACCTTAAAACTTCCCTTCTGCACCCCACCTCCCCAAACTAGCTTCTTATCTCAACATTCTGAATCATATTTCTCCAACACGATTGACACAAAACCATCATCTTCAATATACAGCCTTGTCTAGTTGTCCATTTAAAACTTTCTTTTCCAACAGGCTTCAGTGTTTACCTTTTATCTAAATCTATCCTATAAGATCTCATTCTTGTGTAAGTTCAACTAATAGTTATTTATTGTAGTCTACAGCAGCCTTTCTAAGATCTTTCTTTACCCCAGAGGAAATTTTCAGGGCTGATTGTGGCATTGATGGACCAGGTCAATGCAATACGTGATGGCACAGCTCTACCATGGGCACAAGTAACAATACAGAGAGCTGTCACTCCATAACAGGACGTGCCTAAACAAAGACCTTCATGGCATATAACCAGGTATCATTTTAATAAAAACTGCAGATTTAAAAACATCAAAATTTAGACTTTGTGAGATTTTAGTAATTGGGTGTACATATATTTTGGGGTGTGGTGACTTTCCAACAGACTGGGATGTACTACATCAATCCAATCCAAAATGTTTAACACTTTAAATGAACCTGTCAACATCTGTGGTTCAACATAGAATAAATACTGTCATGGTATCTATCTGTTCCTGGGAAGACCTTTTTCTACCTGACACTGCCAAAACATGCTAAGGGGCTGTTCCCACCAGTGAGTTGTATTTTTGCAACGCAATAGACATAGGTTGGTGCACTGAGTTGCCATTCATTTAATGGCACTCCAAACACAAATATTTTGCAATTGCACTGGTATACAACACATCACACACATGGAAGAATTTTGCTGCAATGGGTAATTCATTCACATGAATGGGCTGCCCTAATGCAATACACACCAACAAAAACACAATTTGCTGCATGTTGACAAACGCAGCGTGCCTCTATAGTGGGAAGTCCTAATCTCAGAAAACAAAACGTATCATTAACATACCCAGCCTAATTCCTATTTATATATTAAACATGAATAATCTCTTCTGTGGTTAGTGCAGAAATGAGGGCTGTGGATATTTAGAATATTTTTTCCCAGTTTCCATAGCTGCCAGCCTGATTATTTGATTGACAGACAGAAGCAATTAAAATGTGCCAGAAGGCTTGAAAACACAGCGCCGGGTCATTTCTCTGGCCTTACAATATGCCGCTCAATCATTCTGCCAAGTACCCTACTTGGTGTTGCTGACATCCCTCAATCCCAAGGTAAAGAACCCTCTTATAAATTATTAACTTGGCTTATGCATATTAGACACTTAATACCAACCTACTTAGTAATGTTAAATGGTGTTTTTTCAATTCAAGCAAAAGTATTTCTTTATTTCAGTAATGTCCATATTTGTGCACTGCATGACCTTCTCAATGGGCAGGTGATAAGCATGCAGAGCTGTCCATGCCATAGCGGTAATTGAATTCTGTTGTAAACTCAGGGCTGACCAATCAGCAGGGATCAGTAGAGTGCTTTAGGCAAAATTGATATAAATTGATATAAGAGTATTGATTTCACCTATGCCAAAAATAGCCTCTGATTTCCAAGCAAAGGGCAAGCTTAAATGTGCTCAGAAAAAAAAAATGCTCCCCTAAGGAAACTATCCAATGCTGCCTTGCAGAACCTGTGAACTTTAGCGACCAATGGGTGAAGGTCATGCCACAGCAAATAAACAGTTTAACAGGGCAACAAGTAAGCACACATCAAACAGACAGTTAAGGCAGGACCAGGGCAACAAACAACAGTCCTATTGTACAATCAGATCAATACATTTGCCCAATGCGATCCCATTACTTGTTGCAATAGGAGGACAACAGATCAGACTGGATGAAACAAGTAATCTAACTTACTTCTGTGGGCAGCGCCATACCAAACTCATGCACACAACGTCAAAATAGACAGAAAAAATTGGGGTAGAGTGTTAGCGGGCTCTGGTTTTTATTAATGCTAGAAAGATTTACCCCTTCTGTCCTGATGACCAACATCACAGTGACAGAAAGTGATGGGAAATGCAAGATTGAGTCGTCACAAGAGTAGAAATTGATCAGGAATCCTCCAGTGATAACTGTGTGGTCATCTTAAAGCAGAACTAAACTGAAAAAAAATCACATTTCTCTTTAGCTCCACAGATCCTTCAATAGCACTGGAGAAGTCCTTGTGTGAGTCCCGTGCCATCCTGAATTTCTCCTTAATCCTTGCCCCAGGAACCGCTATCTTGCCCCATCTGAGTACATCACCTGATCCCGCACTAAGCAGGCACAAGATCAAGTGACATAGCCTTTGTAAAGAGGGAAAAAACAGTGCCGATCCCACTACGCATGCCCCTTCTGCGAATGCCTGAGATTGTGCATGTGCAGAGGGATGTGCCAGGGCCCTCCTGGGATCCATAACTTGTATATCCCGAGAGCTTCTGTGCTCCCTATTCAGTTTTAATTGCCGCAGGGGCTTCACCCTTTTTTTTTTCCAAATGGTGTTACAGTTAAAAAAACATATATTTGCACTGTTATGTAATGTAGTATTTTAGTAAAGTAGTTTAGGTCCACTTTAAGAGTATTTTGTAGTATAACGAAATATGAGATGCCAAATTCAGGGTGTACCATTGTGCACCTCATTTTAACCTAAGATAAGGATTCAAGGGCCTGTCCGTAAACGTTGTGCTGTATATTTGCGGCTTAATATTTGGGATCCAGGCCCGGGGTGTCCTGGAAGGAATGGGGGAGCCAGGGTCTCTTTCCAGGTCACAAAGTGAGGATGGCGCTGGTGCACTTGGACATTGATAAAAGGGCACCTGGCTTTCAGACTGGGGAGATTGAGGAGGGCAGGTGGCTCAGGTGAAGAGGCTGGGTTCAGCCAGTGTGCTGGAAGATGTCTCAATGTTTAGGTCTGCGGGACCGACAGAGAGAGAATCGGGCTAAATTTTTGTGTTTTTCCAGTCATGCTGTAATGACCCTGATCATCTGTAAAACCCTGGATTTTTCTTATTTGTGTTGATGGTTTTCTGATAAAACGTTGGCAGAGCACACAGAGATTAAAAATGCCTCTCTCTAGTGAGTGAATTTTGAAGCAAATCTCCCACAATATGTAAATCCAATTACTAAAATCTCAATCCTTATCATTTCAAATAATTTTTGTAATACCTGATAATCCTGCCATGAAGGTCCTTGTTCAGGCACTTTTTCTTATAGATGCTTCCCTCCTTTTCCTAGTGGAGACTGTAATAGCAATCCAACTGTTGTCACCCAGGAAGTTGGCGCCGAGCAATGGTGTGCAGTCATCACTGGAGTGAGTGATGTGATAGCAAGTGACCTGTAGGAGCAAACTAGCACTAGAATGGAAATAAAGAATGGAAATGGTATTAAAAATAATGTTGATGGTTTATAATACATAATACCTTTGCATACTAAATGTTATCTATTTAGGGTTTACATCTACTGCTATACTTTATTTGTATTCAACGCACAGCTGTAATAAGGTAGCCTTGCATTTCCATAATATTTTGTAGGAAACATTTCACATACAACCCAAAGGGCTCTATTTATAACACAGGAGATATTCCAAGTTTATGTGTTTCAATGGCAGTAATTGATTCCCACCAGGGAATGTTTCAGGGAATGTTTGATTCCATGTTTCATCAAAAGAGCCCAAAATGTGTACCAAAAATGCACCAAATTCAATTAACTGTTGCATTGTTCAATCCTGTCTTTTAGTGAAGACTAGTATTACTTTCTATTTTTGATGTGAATATGAAAACCGAGGATTTGATTGTGTACAGCGTGAGCCTGGATAGAAATGACTTGCTTGCTTTTAACACGACTACATCCAAATCTAGTGATCATTCAGCGAACCTTTGAAAAAAATAATTCCAAAACTTTACCTATAGCTGCTGCAGTTAAAAAGATTTGCAAGTTTTAAAATATATATATTTAAGTATTTTTTATCCTTAATGAACTCTTTCCTCCCCTCCTTACTTTTTGCTATTTTTTTATTACTTTTCTCTTTAAACTTTTATCCAGTGTCACATAGCAAGAAAATTTGAAAAATCAAATTGCAAATTACTTAGCTATGCTTTGTACCAGAAACATAAATTTATGTCATTTTAAATAGGACAAATTAAAAGTTAAAGTTAACTTCTTCCATCAAAATAGAAAAAAATGCTTTTTTTGTATTGTAATTTGTCTGGTTTGTCATAGTTTGCATGTAAAATAAATATTTAGTATTGCGGAAATTAAGTCTAATTTGTCTCCCATAGGTTTGAGAGCTGAAGTGGTTAAAAGTTTCCTGCTTTTCATTACAAGAAATGTAATTTCTCCGTAATGGTGGAATTTCTTTGGCTTTAGGAATTATCTGCTTTATCGGCTGTAGCTCCCTATCGAAGCGGCACAAGGCCAGGAAGGGTGACATTGTTTAGAGAGTAAAGATCCGTGACTCACTTTGTTTTACCATCTGCCTGAGGAAAATCCCCAAGACACAGAGGAGGAGAAACAAACAGCAGGAGCTCCGAGTTAAATCAAAAGGAAAGAACGTGAGGTTGCTGCACCGACCATCTCATCATCATCATTATTTCACCGGGAAGAGGAAAACCAGTGCTAAAAAGGAAAGGAGAAGTGTTGCTCTGGGAGACCAGTTCAGGACCGGGCAGAGCTTTTCCAAGCAGGTGACATTTACAGGTATTAGACTATGACATTTTCCTGTATGACAAAGAGAGCAGACATCTCAGCAGAGCATACAGGAGCTATCCAATGCTGCAAACCCAATACAGAAGTATACGATTTAGGCCACATTCACAAGTATGCACTGAGGCTGATTTAACAAAGGAGTTGAGAATTGCACATCATTATTATGTCTATTCAAAGCTTATATCATCTGCACATGATTGGATAATAAAGTGAATATTCAAACTATTGTGTGAATATTCTCATTTCCTGCACAGTGATCTTGCATGGTAGCCCATTCTACACTCTGTGTGCTGCAGCACCATTCATTCCAAACATTTGACTATAGAAGGTGCTGATGGATCTGCCTAGGTTAATGGTTCAGTCTAACGTGCAAAGCAACACTGCATGCCATAATACAATGCTAAGGTGTAAAGGAGGCCCCCTACAGCAAAGTAAACCCCCTTCATACCTTAGGGTTGTGTTATTGCAGGTGCGTCTGTGAGTCCCTGCACAGCATATATGCATATGGCAGATTACTAATAATAAACAGTATTTGTATGGCACCAATATATTATGCAGCGCTGTACATTAAATACGGGTTGCAAATGACAGACAGTGACACAGGAGGAGGAGACAGATGTGCCCAATTGTGGGTCCTCCTTTGATGCAAGGACCAGGCTCCCCTTTATCCGCTTCTGCTGCCATCTTTTCCTGGATTTTCCACGTCTACCATCTTCCCGTTTTTGCCATTGAGTGCCCTTGGATGATGTAACTCATGCACATTCAAACAAGAGTTTCACCATCACAACACCCTGCTCTATTCTTGGCATCCTACAGAAACTTGAAGTGTACATTTTTTCTTGCTTTAAGAAAAAAAATGACTAGCATTTCATATTTGACATTTGCAGCCACAAGACAATCCACTTTTCCCCAAAGCTACTGTAGTGTTATGCTTGGCCTGTGGATGGGACCAGCCAAAAATCATATCAGCGTAAATACTTAGAAGAGACCATCTCCCTCTTTCTCCTAGCAGAGATGACAGCATCTTTAAGATAAACTTCATGCACAAATATATTTCTCAATAAGCACTAAAGATAATAATCTGCTGTATGTACACACACTGAATTGCAGACTGTGATGTACTACAAGCTGTCTGCACAAAAATACCGAGCAGAGAAACAATACCAGGAAGAGAGCAGTGACTGGCCAGCATTACAGGAATCTTTTACAAACAAGGAAAATGTAAGAGTTGTTTTATGTTGGATTACAGCACAAATCTGGAAGAAATACACAAAGGATGCCAAGATTCAATTTAGAATACGCATATCTCCTGTAATTAGAGAAAGTTTGTATAGCACAGATTGTAGTTTTAACCCAGCTAAACATTGGTAAAAGCCTGTTCTGCTCATTCTTAGTATTATCCAGCATCCTTTTGCAAATTGTGTCATTGAGGGCCGGCGTCATAACTGTTTTTTAATAATTTAGGATTTTATAAACATCTATAACATAATTTTAAATACCTACAAACTAAAACTGAACAAATCATTCTAGTTTCCCTTTAAAGGAACATTCATTTGCAGATTTTTCATGTAAATAAATAATAAACACTTACCTGGTATGTGGCTCCTAAAATCCAAAGATTAATCTTGTTCACCAGGCTTGGGCTTTAGTCTTCATCTTGCCTATGGGTACTACAAATATGTAGGCTATTGGGTTCAATAGTACACATGGTTACAAAACAACAATTGATCTTAGACTGTAATAAAGACATATGACTAAGGAAGGGTCATTAGATTGTGAGCCCCTTTGAGGGACAGCTAGTGACATGACTATGGATTTTGTATGGTGCTTTGTATTATGTTGGTGCTATATAAATACTGTGTAATATTAATAATAATAATAATAATAATACCTAGCTCACAATTGGCATAATTGATCCCAAAGCTGTTCAGTAAGGTTGAGGTCTGGACTCTGAAGGCCATTCGACTCATTAAACCAGGTCATTATGAAGGTGCCTTGGTACAGTCTTGCTGGAACCTTCCTTAAACTGTTGATGCACGGTTGGAAGCCCATGGCAGCCCAACAGAATGAATTGGGGTGGCAATGAACAGTTCAGTAATGCCCAATTTCAAATGTGCAAATGCTGGTCCTTAAAGAACCAATGCTACGGTGTGGATGGCCAAGCGGCTCACAAAGTGCCAGCTACATGTAGCCACGGAGGAATGCTCTGAACCTGGTATTGCTGGAAACACCTGAACTTGGACAGTAGTCTACATTTTATTAGCCATACCTTTTGGCCGGGTATGGTAATTTCATGTAAATAGACTATCTATAACATATAATAATATTATACTATAATATATAAAATAATTTATTCCTTGCTTTATGAATTCAAATTCAGTATGTGAACAATACAATATTTTGTTTTTCACGGGTTCTCTATTTAAATAAGTAGCATAAGGAGGCCAGGATCGAGGGTTTGAACCTAGACCAGATTTTCATACCTGTGTTAGAACCTAGATCAGGTTTGCATACCAGCGTACGGACCCAATTGGAAGATTTCACATCATTTTGCTTTCTCATTTACCAACTGACACCAGGACAAGTAATTAAACAGCAATAAAAATAGAGAAGCTGCCCTCTTCCAATACTTTCAAAAAAATAATTCTACATCAAACATTCTTGTGTGTGCGAAGATACAAAATCCTTTAAAAACTAAAACAAATAATACTTTTAGTATTTAGTAACACTTTTGACTGGAATGTCTAAACTGACACATTTACTTGATTCAAATTTTACAAATCCTAAATGCCTTTCCACCTCAATTAATACCAACGTCAAACATCCACACCAGTCATCATTAAGTCATATTTTTTTATTCATTTTAGGAGCTTTCATCATTGAAAATTACAAAATATTTCATAAATGCATTCTTCATCTTTTTTTTTACCAAAAAAATGGAAATGTCACAGTTAGAAGAATAGACAAATTTTAAAGGTGACTGTGGATGAAGTAAAAGAGAAGCAGCAAAAATCTAGGATCAGTATTAAACCAACCTTGCATTAAACTAGTTCATAAAGCAAGGGCGTTGAAAAAGAAAAGAAAGTACAGAAAACACAACCAGAAAAAGAAAATGTACAATGCAACTGCATATATCTTCTGTATACAGAAATTAATGTGATTGACCTTTGGGGCGAGGTCAGAAGGGGGGTATTTAAATAAAGAAAAAACAAAAGTTGTTTTCGGTGTTTAAAGGATAAGTGCACTTTTTAAACCCATTGAATATATTCAGGCAAATCGAGCAAGTTTGCAGAAAGAAACCTATTTTCCTATCTTCCCTGCTGATCTTAAAAGCAGTGCCAGTTTATATCTTCCTTTGACACGTCTATCAAAGACGGCATCCCAGGAACTCCCACCCCTTTGGACTAACTACACCTAGACAGAGCCTGGCACAGCCAAAGTGCCCTTACCAATAAGTTCTACGGAAGGCATGTGCTCTTTGGAAATCAATTTACGGCTCCTGGCATTCAATTGTCTACATACGAGGAGCAACAAACCAATATGAGGTGGACTTATCCTTTAATACCTCTGTCCTTGCACTTTTCAGAAGTCTGTGCTAATAATTGATTGGTGCAGGAGAGTGTATTCTGTAAACCACACTTACCTCTTCTGTATGCTTGTAACAATGGATCACTTTTGTCTGAGTTACTTGAAACTTTAGCATGCATCATTTTAGATAAAGAATGCCTTACTGGTAATCTAATTTCACAATCACCTCCATACCCCTTTTTTTGTAGTGCATGAAGGTCCAGATCCTGGAGCACTAACAACTAGTTATGCCACCCTTCCTCTCAGCATAGACAAATGCTTTAATGGTTGGAATCAACACCTGATGAAAAGAAATAGAAGTATAAACCTTGGAAGTAGAAATCTCCAGCCTATTGAGAAAAAACAACTTTTCTATCAGTCTTACACAGGTAAATTAGATGTATTTTAAAGGCCTTTTTTCATAACTCTACTTGAGAAGTAACGGAGAATGGTCTGCAGTGGCCACTTTGGAACATGTGCTATATGGGCACAAGATTGTGGACACTTGAACATCACACCTATATGAGCTTGTTCGTCATTTCATTACCATTTCATGGGCCCTAATACAGGGACAGTCCCCCTTTGTGGCTACTAGCTTTTGATAAGTTTATCACACAATGTTGGGGAGTGTCTGTGGGAATTTGTGCACATTCTAAGGTCAGATACTGATTTTGGACTAAAAAACTGGCTGACATTACAACTAGTGATACATCTTGGTAGGGTTGGGATAAAGATTGGGGTTGGAGGGCTGTCCACACACTTTTGGGCATATAGTAAGTATATTAGTCAGGTGTCAAATATATTTGGCCATATAGCTTACTTGCTTCCTGACATTTCCTTTTTTCTTCGGTCACTGATCTGAACAAATTAGGTGGCTTTAGAGACCAATGGAGTCAATTGAGTAGCAGCCAGGGAAACCTAGGTTTGCTAGGATGCATCGGGGTGTTAGGACTATTAAGAATGATATAGATTAAACAATTGTAGGGGAATGTTCTAGAATGAACACAACTATCTACAATCTAACTTTGGAAAAGTCAATGGGCATTGCACGGAATGTAGCATTTTTGGGAAGTGTTAGAAATTGTAGTAATCAAAACCATATTTGGCTACTTTCCATGCTTCATTACACCGGCACCATCCATAACCATTAACCGCATTTATCAACGGGGGTACATAAAAACCCAAATTCAGGGCCTTTTGTGGGTATCTAACATAATCCAAGGTATTTACTAGGACGCTCTCTAGGAGGAGAATGTGAAATTAGGGGTAAGGAAGAGAATGTTGTTAGTTTTCAAGACTTCTGGATTTGACCTTCAGTCAGACCAGTTTAAATCTTGCTGAAAAAGCTTACATCAGTCTCCAGCTTACATGAAAAAAAAAATCATATGGACACCAACAAAGAATAACACCTCTAAGATCCCAGCTGCACTTTCCTAATGCCCCATGACTTACCTCAAGGCCTTTAACTAAGCAGTGTTGGGTCCCACCAAACTACTGGATTATCTTTTTGGAATTTACAGATGATCCAGCATTGGCCAGGTAGCATTGAAACTCAGTATAAAGCCATGTTGAGGTGCCTGTTTAAAGTTTGAGATCCAAGTAGTGATTATCATAGTGATGGGTTCCTAAAAGGTTTACCAAGCTGGGGGTATAAAATATTTTTGGTAGGTTTAGTACAAATGTGGCGATTCAGGATCCTATCACAAAGAGCAACTAGAACTTTACTGTTCTCCTTTAACAGCATTTCAGCTAATACTTTTTACCCAATTTAGAACTGCAGAACCTAACTCTAAGGTTTCAAGCACATAGGTTGCCAAGCTCATAATGAAAGCACAGCTTCTTTTATCTTTCACCTACTTGGCCACTGATAATTTAAAATGTTTTATGGAGAAACAGAGCAAACTGACATTGTAACACAAATTGATAGGCACAAGGCTGCCTCCCCAAGCCTTTCAAGTCTGTGCATGACAACCTCATCAGGACATACCAGCATTGATCAGCCCATTAACAATTTGAACCCACAAAGCTTCGTCATTAGGATGGGCTTAGGTGACCATGTGCATGAACCTTAGAAGTGACCTCGCCCTCAAGGGGGTATTCTCTCAAAGTTGTGGAAAGGAAAATGTTAAGGAGGTTGGGTAAAACACAATCTAGGAGAATTGTATGCTGATGGACTGGCATTGACCAGCACTTTTACAAAATTTTGTTGCAGAATACTTCCTCTACCCTGCACTGCATTTGCTATTCAGATTGATTTCTAAAATAAACCCCGGTGGTAGGTTTGCCTACAAAGATTAAAAAAAACAGTTGTGGTGCATCTCCAGCAACAAATATACAATTTTGGATTTCCTGTCACCTTCTGACAAGGGTGACTAAGACAAATGGAGTGGTTCTCCCAAAAAGAAACTCAAAAAGTACTAAAAACTGGACAGAAAGACTGAATATTAAAACTTCCCTAATCTAATATAATAAAAAATCCTTTCAACAACTTTATAGAATACCCCTTTGTAATACAAAAAAAAACATATATGCAATTCTTCAGATCTCTTATGTACTTCCAATAGAAGAAACAGAAATAGAATAACTAGAATGAATACAAAACTTCAACTCTTATCTTGCTTCTCACATTTCACACCATTCCAAAATGTCTGAAGGGGAAACGTATTCCTGAGAAGAGTGTATATATTTAACAAAGGTGCCAGCGTGCACGGGATCTAAGGAAATTTTTGAGATCGTCGTTTTTTGTTTTTTTTTATAGATCCACTTTAAGGAGAGCTGTCCTGGCAGACAGGGGAATCAACTAAAGATTTTTTTTCTCTATTTAGAAACACATTCTTAAAAACACAATCCTCATAGAAAATAGAAACAGTTCAACTTGGTGCTTTCATTGGATAATGCAAAATACAACACTATTAAGGACAGTTCATGCGTTATTACCAATATAAATGCAAGCCTATATAAAAAAAAAATAATAATATTAACAAATGCCCCCTCAATCACTTCTGAGGTAGCACAGAGGGAGCTATTTGGGTCTTGTCTCCCTCTACGTATGTATTACCTCAGTCCACAGTTTTGGCCACCCAGGTTCCGGAAGCTGGCTATAGTTGGTGATACGTTTTGGCTAGAATATAGTTTACAAAATTTTCAAGAATTTCCAGGGACTTTTTGCAGCTAAGATGATGTTTCTAAACTTGTTGCAGATTAGAGTGGGGACGCGCAATACAACAGATGCAGTTACAACAGTCACAAATTCAGTTATAAATTTGCAAATCTAGTAAAATATATACAGTGCAACTTTTTTTTTAATATACACAGTTTAAACCCCATAGTGATCAGCTAAACTTCTGTCTCCGGGGCTTAGATCTATGCTATTTTTTTTTTTTGTAAAGTGCATGTGCCCTTGCACTCTTATGTACACTTCAGTACGGTTGCTGTGAGCAAGCAGTTGCTACGCATATGGCCAAAGTCAAGGTAGTGGGAGTCTAAGGATCTCAAAGAGTCGACAGCTGGGTGACATCAACATCATCAGGAGGCATGCAAAGGCAGCCAGCTGACCATTCTTGGTTTGTAGAGGTTAGGGGGTGGAATTGGTTAAGCAGGGTTGGAAAATTTGTTACAGGTAGATAGTGCCACCAGCACCAAAGTTTTGCTCTGTTCTCCATCAACAAGCATTATAAAAATCTAAAGAAACATCTGTTTTCCCTGACCCATTCAATCCATAATCTAAATCTTTACTTAATACTGGTAAGCTTGTAAAACACAATATTTCATCAATCCCTGAAATTCATTCCCTTTGGCCTGTTTCAGTCATTTTCTATTATCATACAGTTGCTCCAATGTTGGCTTCACCAACCAGCTTCTTGATAGTGACCATCTTGATACAGCCACTTGGCATCTCCATCAAGGGTGCAGGTGAAGGGGTGACAACACAGGAGCATAACTGGGAGACAGTGTTACAATTTTAGTGACTGGGTTAAGACTGGAGAGGACATGGGAGTTGCAAAGTGTGCCACTGCACAGGGGCCCTCCTCAGCCAACAGAGCTTTCTACAGGGACCCTAAGTCAGTTCTGCACAAAGGTCCACTGTTGGCTACATCCAGTAGATAAGTCACATACTGAAAAGTCACATAAGATAACAGAAGCCTTGCAGTACCTACCACATTGGCCAGTCTCCTGCCCAAATGCCTGAACATTTGCTTTCTGATAAAAGGGAAATAAAGAGTTTACATTGACTTACCCTCACATTTAAGCAAAGATCAACATTTCAGAGCTTCTGTTGCTCTTTCATATCTTTCAAAAAGTAAGCTGGGTAATTACGGAAAGGCTCCACTATCAGTGCAGTGACAACAGTAGTCCATGAATGTCCAAATGTGTGTTTGGGGTTCATACGTGAACCCCAAGCAGCAATGAGAAACCCCTGTTGTTAACAACAATTTTTCAAAACTATATTTTGGACTTATGAAACCCAAACTTCCAAAAAGTTGGTCTATAGGAAGACATTGGTCTCACACCAACTTATACCTCACTTCACCACTTTTTACTAAGGCTTCCAACAATACAATACTGAGCCTTTATGTAAACCATCGCCAACTACTGTCCAGCAGTCCTTAAAACCAACAATGGATTCCATTTACTCAACATTAACTAGATCACGTGACATTGTGCCGCTTCTTTGCTCAGCATGTCCTACATATCATCACCCTTGCAGAAATGTTCTGTGACCAGTGCTATCTAATGTCTACTTTTAAAGAAGGGTTACACATTAATTTTATTTCCAAACCTAGCACAGTTGTAATAGAAACTTGCTTTGGTTCAAAGCAGCATTAAAGGGCCCAGTCATATAAAAACTGATATCGATGAGAGATGTTGTCATCTACCATATTCCTACAGATCCAGAATATGGAGCCTTTGAGGAAATTACATTTTTGGCTCTGCTCCTTTTGCAGCAGAAAATTGAATGCCTTGGCATACAGGTGGGCAGAGTTGAGAACTCTTGTGCCAAGATCTCATCCTCACTGCCTCTTGAGCTTTCTGTATAAACCGCTTGGGGGCCGAGTCAAAATGTTGGAATCTGCCCACAACAAACGCCCTTTTGTAAGGTTAAACATTTGTTTTAAGGATGAAAGGGATCCCCTTAAGGTTTTAAGAGGACAATGAATATTCAGCCTTCCCTTTTGTGGAATTCAATAGTTGGAAAGCAAAAGTTGTATGTGCCAAGTGAAAGGTGCTCTACTGTAAGATGGGGCAGTATCTCCATCATAGAAACCTGAATCAACCTATTTCCTGCACTGGGACACTTTATTTAGGCTTTTTAATCTAAAGGGACTCCTTTTTTGGTATACAACGGAATATGATCATCTTAAAGAAAGCCAGTTCCAGTTGGGCTGATGCAAGAATACAAATATTCAAGACCAAGGCAGTTTTGGTAGGAATTGAACAATCTTTTTGTTGAGAACAGATTTTACCAAGCCTTTGGGGACAAGACTCTAAACCTTTCCTGTCCCCAATCCAAAGCACCAACACTGTGTTCTGGTGTGGAAAAGGGTCAGGCAGAGACTCCTTTGAAATAAATGGGCCTACCCCCTAAATTACAACATGGTGCATGGTAGTTAATGAATATTTGAGGCTGGCTGAAAAACCATAATTATGTGTATTCATTTGGGAAAATATATTTGCCTCATTATTTTTGCTTTGTGTTCTTTAAGGCTTGCTTGTTCAGCATGATAGTCAAGAATCTGGGGTCACCAGAACTCACAAATTGCTGTCCTGTCAACTGCCTGACCACACATATGGGCTTCAAGCTTCTGAATATGCAAAGCGATATCAAATATTATAACCCGGTGGTTGTTTACAGTGCTTTTACCTATGTGGCCCTATTTTATGACAATGCTACATATAATTGGAGCTGGGAGACCATGCGTGAGGTCAGGGAGTTTATAGGATAGCCAATGTGTTGCTTATTTGTGATCTGACCTGTATGGTGATCTGTGACTCAAGAGTCAGGCTCCAACAAACTATGTTTGGTTAAACGAGAGGATTTGTCATTTGTAACGAAGCACACTTTGCAAAATTTTAATACTATGTTTTAACATTGAGGTTCTTGCATTACTCCAACTACAATTAATCTTTCAATAGTTTGTAAATGCAAAAGCAATTGATACCAGCCACAACTAATCCATTTCTACACAGGCTCTGCTTCCTTCTCAGTAGTTCTACACAGTGATTGTGCTATACAGCTCATTCATAATGCAAGTCAGCCAGTCTGCTGAGACTGATAAACAGCAATAGACTCTCTCTGTGTTTGCTTCAGCAGTTGTTCTCTTGGGTGGCTTACACTGCCAGATAGACAGACTGACACCAGAGGGGGAATCTGCTATGTGTGAAATGCCACCACGATTAAAATTGGAACAAGCAAGCATGTAAAAATGTGAAGGTCACAACAAAAAATCACCTATAATTAACAATAACAACAACTTAAAACATGTTCTTACCCAAAAGAACAGTACAGTTTCCCTTTACCTTTAGATTTCATGGCTAAATGTAAACTATCGTAGGGCTTTGGTTAAATTTTGTGTAACCTGGCCTTAAAAATTTGACTTCACTTGGTATCAAAATGCCAATGAGTCTTCCTTTTTGAATGCCCCTTAGACCATTGAATTCTTCCTGATAAATCTGATCTTGTAAAGTGTTGGAGAACAGCAACTTTTTACCTGTCTTACATTTTATGCTTAGGGCTCTTAAACCATCAATTGTAATGGTATGTCAGCTTCTGAAAATTAGAGGGGTTGTATTTGGTGTTGGAGCACCGGCAGAACATTTTTGGCACCGTATTTTTGCTAAATTTTGACAAATTACTGGCCATATGTATTGAACACTGGTGCATGTGGCAATTTAAAGCCATCACCTAAAACTTTAACCCAACCTCTATTCTTAAGACTGAACCCTCATATTCACCCTAACTCATATCCATGAATGAGTAAAATAAAGAATTGTAATTTCCCTGAATTTCTAAAAAAATTGGAACATTTTTAGCCAAATTTGGCCATAGAATAATGCGCTTGAACCATCTATTATGGTGGTATATTCATTTCTAAAAACTGGAGCAATTGTATTTGGTGTCAGAGTACTGGCACAACAATTTTGCATCAATTTTGTCAAATTACTGGCCATATGTATTTGGCACTGGTGCATACACCAATTTAAAGCCATCACCTGAAATCTCCACCCACTACCTATTCCTAACACTGAACCCTCATCTTTAACTTAAATCATATCCATGGATGAGTAAAACGAAGAGTTTTTATTTCCCCAAATTTAGAAAAATGCATGGAACTGAAGTGTCTATGTGCAATGAAGTTGGGTATGATCGATTTTATGGTTAAATTGGGGTTTGAATGGATCTTTGGGGTTATAGAAGCCCATGTACATTTGCACTGGACCAGTTTTTGTACCAAAAAATGGAAAATAACCCCAAAAACACAAATAACATAGGGACCTATTCATACAGGTGTAGTGTGGCAACACACACTATCATAAGGTGTGCAATGCACATTGGCATAACATGGCACAATTCATTCCTAATGGCACACACCTGTGTAGCAGCGCAGTGCATGGTTGCAAATTAGCCTGTCTTGTTGTGTTGCATACAAATTCGGTTGCATACAAATACAAGTTCTTCTAGGCAATGCCTGCCCAGTTTAAAATTCAGGCTCTGTATTCTAGTTCACCAGTGTGAATGAGACTGAAATAAATAAAAGTAACCCAAATAAACCCATGCTCTCTAAATAAGAGAAGCAGGGCCATCATAAAGGGGTAACAAGGGTTACTTCTGAACCGAGCCATGATCATTAACGTTTGTCTTTTGCAAGGCTGGACATTTTGAACATGGGAGTGGAAGCTTACCTAGTGCGGGGCCCAGAAATTTCTGATGGTGGACCTGCAGAAAAAAAACTGAAAAATTGGTAATTTTCTGATGAAATACCTGATTTTCCTAAATCACTCTGCTCATTCTAACCCATAGCCATTTTAGTAGTAAATCTAACACCAATATTACTTTTGGCGTGAAAAGAACTTGTGCCTCATAGCCTGGCCCTAACCTACAAATGATAAAAATGCCATATCAATGAACAATATGAAAAAACAAATCTAAACGGCCAATGCCAAAATCCACAATTTTCCCCTGGCCATTGGTTTAAAGTTTGCATTTTGCTTTGGAATCTCTCCAGACACACCACATGGTAAGTCTGTAGGCATTCCATGGACAATTGCTGGCAGTGGGCAAAGATTGACCATGTTCAATGAAACAAAATTGAACAATACCTGTGCATAGATAACCAATAAAAAGAAATTATGAATATTTTTTATGAAACTGAAAATTTCACAAGATCAGATTTCTCAGGAAAGTAGAGTTATACTGTATTCACCTATGCAATGAGGTAATCTTTAAATATACAAGGTCATTGAATTTTTTTCTTTTAGACTGGAAGCTTTCCACAAGAAAAGTGCAAGTTACACAAACACAGAATAAAACAACTGGTAAAACTGGCACGGTAGCATCATCGGAAACCCATGGCATTCTCATCATCCTTTGTGATAATATGTATTTTTTTTTCTCTGCAATGTTGCTTATTGCAATTTGGAAGATCATTAATTCAAAAGGGTGCCATATAATTGTGCTTTTGTAAGACTATCTTTTCTAGTCAAGCCGATGCTCCCAGTTCTTTGGAATGGCTGGGGCTTGCCATGGAAACTGGCGTGTCCTTGATCAATGGAAGACTGGTGTAAGTCTGAGGTCTCTATAGGGCTTTGAGTCAGAGATTCTGCTGAACTGTTTGGGCTGACGTCAACATATTCCCTCTTGACAGAGGAGTTGGAATCCAAGCTTTTGCTTCCTAGCTGGACCGACATCCTTTCGTTTTTTTGGTCTCTTGCTTCTTTTGCCTTAAAAGTAGACAACATTTCTTGTTTACAGCTGGCGCTGATGTCTATTTTCAAGCCAGAGTCTGTTCTTAGGAAACAAGAGTCCCCCAGTCGGCTTTGACAAACCTCTTCTCCTTCGGAAAAGCTGTCTTGCTTGTAACTGGCGTACAATGGGCTCATAGGGCTCTCTAACTGTTTAACTGGACTTGGTGCAAAATACTGTTCCGTAAAACTACACTGTGATATTCTGCCATCATTACTAAAAGAGTATGCACCTATATCTTCTACACTGAGCTGTCTCCACCTCGTTGGTAAGTCTTCTTCTGAAAGGTTTGAACCTCTACACTCGCTGTGTGACTTGTGAGTTCCCAGTGCCTGTTGAGTATGGATTCTGGAAAAGTGAAATGGTTCCTCTACATAGGAAGAAGACCTAATGAAATTTGGAGATGCTGCATTATCCGGGCTGTGTTCCATGTGCTGGACAGACTTGGACTTTACAAATCGAGGACTGGCTGTGTGTTCGTAACCAGTGGTGGACTTCCTTTCGAAGATGTCATCTCGGTTTCCCATGTAAATGGCCTGTTGGGAAGCGGTTAACGTATTGGCTTGGTTGTTCTCCTTTTCTTCGGAAGTAGCGCTGAAGCTTGAGTAGGAACTGGATGTTGGTAAAGATGCTACATATTCATTGAAGGCTTCGTGTGAAAAGCTCGAGTGGAAGCCGTCTTCTACTGTGCTGTCTGTAGAGTTCTGAGATCTCAAGAAGACCTCGTCTTTCACCTGTACGTCAAAACTCTGCCTCCGGTCTCTTCTTCTTTCTTCTGGGCAGTATAGGGCTGTGTCACTACAGTAGATCTCAGATTTAAACTGCTGCCTCTGGCGGAACTTTTCTTCGGGTTCTTGAGCTCCGTGCTCGTACGTAAGGTCCCTCATTGAAGTGCTTGATAGATGTGAAGAGAGGCTGCTGGGATCTGGCTTTTCTAGCACCTTAGCAATGACACAAGTAGGAATGCTGTCAGCATATGTAGTGTTAGAGAGGGGCACAGATAGTTTACACCCATGCTTTTCCAAGTGTTCACTTACTCTTTCCTGGAAGTCGGCTGGCAGCTGCACACAAAAAAAGTTATAGGTTAGCAACAATGTCACTAAAGAAAAAATGGTTTCACTAAGCATATTTAAATCAGACATTAAAAGGAAAAAAGGCATTCTTGTCATGCTAATATTTTTAGCTACATGAATAATTGTCTGCCACTATGTCTGCCCAGAAAATGACCAGCCTACATGTTTAGAAACTCAGACTGGCGGATGATAAATATATCTTTTCTGATTCATCACAATACTGCTAATTAAAGAACGACTGGCAAGTCCTATTTTAATTCTAAAACATTGGTTTGCAGATGAAATTTCAATCCTCCAGGCTTCAGAGATAACTAAAAGAGCTGCTGGTCTTCAGCTTCTTGGGGGGTTCTGTCTGCCTGTGGTTTTTTATGCTTTACCTGGATTCATATTTAATTACAAGTTCTATTTATTAATATTTAACTAGGAGTGGACAGAACGAACTAGTACCAGGGTATTTTTTTTGCCTTCCCCTGGATCCACTGGGATATGTTTATTTCCCTAGTAGTTGCACCTGATGGTCTTTTTTTCAAACTGACTTACTATGTAACTATGACTTGGGGCCTCTAGTGGGTAAGGAGGGCTCACAGCCCTCATTCAGTGGCGCACTTTGCACCTCCCTGTCCGTCCTATTATATAACTGTGGGGAACCTTAAGAAGTGGATACAAGAAATTGCTGACTGTGTTTTAAAAAGGGAATTTAGTCTGGTTTTTGTATGTTTGTATTCCCATTTTTTGTGGTCAGGACAAATGGATTTTCTTTTTTTTTTTTTTGGGGGGGGGGGGGGGGGTAAATATAAAACATATAATGTAAATGTTTTTTATTTTTAGTTTTAAGCCAGAAGGAGGCGCTTTAGGTTATATATATCCATTAATAGTTTAGACCTGCATGGCTCCTGGTGGATGGTACCTTGCTAGTGGTAACTTGCCATTTGCTCGGTCACTGCAATGTGCAACCAGCGTCCGCACATTTGACAGCTGGTGGAAGTGAGCTGTACTACACCGCTCACTGCTGCCCACTCTTCTTTTTTTTGGGCCTGCCTCAAGTAAAAGTTACATATGTAATGTAGGTCAGCAGTTTCCTGGTATAAGCCTCAACACAACCTCAACACCTGTATGAACAAAGCCTAACTGCATCTCCAAACCTTTTTCTCAAAAATTGGTATTTACCCTCCCTTCAGCTGGGGAATCTTTTATCTGAACCAGGATGGTCTAAGATGTATAAGGAATATTCATTCTTTTTCCCTTTTATGTCCACAGGTAATCTAAGCTTGGTTACCCAGACCAAACATAGCAGCAACACTATGTGATGGTTTACCCGACTATACCTCTATAGCTGATTTGCCAACTTTCTACATTTTTATTGGCACATACGGATTTTATTTGGTACAATGTTTAAATAAAAACCTTGCTAAGTTTATTTATTATAGAAACATTGAACACTCTGTATAAGAAAATTATAACCCTGTATAAGAAAATTACAGCGAAAACCACAATACCATCTGAAAGCTTTGTCTTCATTGCATTGGTCATGGTAGGTGTCATTTTTATAAATGTTTTCACAGCATGGGGCACTATATACAGGAAGGGTGTACATTATTTTATGATGCTCTGCTGCTTCCTAAAATGAATTGCTGTGCAACAAAAGGATATATATCTTGCATGCATTCACAGAGCTTAATCATGCAACACCTACCTCGGATAACTTGTGTGCTCTGTAGAAACCTTTGCCGCACTGCAATAACTGAGAGGCCAAGTTGCAGTCTTTTCGGTACAATTCCTAAAAAGCAAAGACACGGCAAGACAGGGGAGGGTTATGATTTACAGATATTGCATTTACATACATTGTAGCATTCATTATCAAGGTCTTGAAGAAAGAAGCCATGCCCAAATAAATACAAACCATTGGTAAGTCCACCGATCCGGTTAACACAACTGAAGGTTGTTGTAAATGGTCCAATAAAAGCAATTGTGGAGAATGTGGCTTTTTCGGATATCCTGGTGGACAATCATGAACTCAGCAGGGGCGGGCATAGGTAGGTGCAAAGTATGCTGCTGTCAACAGGGGTCCCCACAGGGGGCCCGAGTCCTATCATTGATTTGGAAAGACAGTTCCATATTTGGACCTAACATTAGGACCATGGCCCAGAGGACCTCGCTGTAGTTAGTCAACCAAAGGCATATGGCCATATCACCCATAGCATCTCAATATAGTGACCTCAATATAGTGGAACCTATGCAGAGATCACCTATAGCAATGGGTCAGTCCAAGGACAGGAACATTGAATGGACCAACCCAATAAAAGTGTGCTTTGGTCCAAACAATAAAGGTAAACTTCAGCCAAAATAAAAGATAAAAAAAATCCAGATTTTGTTATTTGATTTACAAATCCAGATATTTTCCCTAGACCAGGCCAGTGACTGAACAGTGAAAGGAGGCGAATTCATCCCTCTGGCACTGCTTTAAAAAGTATAGTCTGTGCACTGCTGAACAGTTATTTGGCCACTTGAGCAGCTTCTTCCTCTCCCAGCCTGAGCTTTGTTGTACAGAGTGTTGCAGAGAAGAATAGTGGGTATAATACTGGAGCTTGCATTTTATTGAACACAAAGCTGCAATAAGTTGCTTCTTTTCTATCTTCAGGGTGTTTAGCTCCAAGCCCTTAAATCTACCCAGTGCTCCGAATGTTTTATTCAGCCTTATCTGCCATAGACCAGCCCACACTTTCAGCCTGCTTCCTATCCAGTTATTTTTTGTCGGGGTGCTGAGATCTCCCTGCCCTGGCTCAGTATCAACTATTATGCAAGGTAATAATGGTAAATGTAACTTTAATGCCTTATTCCAGGCAGCTACAAAGGCAGTTAATGCAGCTGTGTGTACATTTATACATTATTAAAGTACAAATCCAGCCAAAGACAACAAAGTACAAATGAACAGCCCACCAAAAGAGAAAAATACAAAAGCAGCATTTGCTGCGATAATCACATTAAATCCACACACGGTATTTTTTTTGCCATTAGATATCCTTAGGCCGATGGGCGATTCAACCCAGTTCAGGTCAACCTCAGCCTGCCATTGGCCTCTTATTGGACAGTGAAAGGAGAAGCAGCACAATGGTAAGCTCATCCCTCATCCCTCACGGTCAGCACATGAACTGATTAACACCTTATGCCACTTCCAGGTCTATACAGGTTAAACCTATTCAGATTCACAACTTACACTGCTTGCATTTAAAAATATTAATGTAACTAATTCATTAATGATTACAGAGCTGCATTAGGCAGCCTGGCAGTGAGGTTGCGGTGTTATTATTGGTTCTTCTCACCATTGAACCGATTGCCTTGGGACAGATGCTGCATGCAGTGCTCAATAGAGAATGATAGGGGGCAGCAGTGAGTGGTTCAGCATGACTTCTTGCTGCCCACAGTCAAATCAGTGAATGCAAATCAGCGAATGCAAACCAACACTGGTGCAGGTGGCCGAGAGGCTGGCAAGATGCCAGCCACGGGGCCACACGGGAATGCTAATTTCTACCACAGGTCTAAATCTTAGAGATTTAGTAATAACCTCTTGTAATCCCCTGTATATACAGCATGGAGACTGGGAGCCAATAAAATGTGCTGCATGCGCATGTGTTTTTAAAGGGCAAATACTGATAGGAAAAGTGATGACGTCTCTTGTGCTGCTCCTTCACTGTCCAATCAGCAGGCTGGAAGGGGGCACTGCTGGATGGACAGGCATAAAAATCTTTTGGCAGGTTTCCACAATATAACAGGTTCACTTTAAGACACCATTCAGTGAACGTCCACTTACGTTGTCCTCTGATAGTTTGTCAATGGTCACCTTGGCTTCCAGCAAATGATTATTGAGTGCAATCACCTCGTGACCCAGAGCTCTCTTCTCCTCTTCATAATGTTGTCCCTGGAAATACACAGCTCATGTTATTCCTTAATGTTTTGTCTCTCGGCTATCATCAAGGTACAATCAGGCAATCATTAACGGTGAAGGCTTCTCCCTGCCGGTGATAAAAGTAAAGCTGCAGCCATCCAGGACACTTGGACACTTTGCAGCCATCCAAACACCAAAATGATTTTACAGTTTGCCATGAACCCCTTGAATGCCAGATAAGGATTGAATTCCATCTACTATCTGTCCCTGATTGACTGGCATTATATAAAGAATGTCAAGTTCCTTTGTTCACCCAACTAAAGTGACATTGAAATTCTGCTTTTGTATTTGTATGGGTGAAAGGGATGATGTGCTACTTAAATGCTTTATTGTTAAGGAAAATAATCCCAGCATGCAGCCGGACTTACCTCCTAAAACATTGTGGCGGTTCAGTTAATTATCCGGCTTCTGGTACAACATACAAGCCAGGGACCCCCAGTTTCAATTCTGTACCCGATGCCACCCATAAGGATGGCATATTAACAATCTCAACTGATTTAACTCCCAACCATGCCCACCCCATCACCTCTTGTATTATCAAAGACTCAAATTTCTGTAACCTGCCCCAGCTGATCACTCCCCACATATCCTAAACCATAAGTACTTGGCACAGTGTGTCCCCTTTCTGCTCCCAGGTGATGTAGATGATCGTTACGTGGACATTGGACCTGATTAGATGAACCGCATGGCTGCAAATTTCTATACCCCTGGTATAAAGCCACTGACTTCAGTCATCTTGTAGTGGAAGGACTGGCACCCTAGTTCAATTGATTTTCTATTCAGCAGTCTTTTTAATAAGTCTTGTATCAAGATGTGAAAACAAGTGAATGGGGAGGAATCTGAATGCTTAACTCATTACACAGACCAGTCAATATTTAGTTTTCTATTCTATATAGGAAATGAACAGGTGTAATACTTTCACATATATAGGTTAGGTTAGAATCTACATACACCAACTCTCAAAGTGATCACCACATTCCTCCTGACAATGCCTTTATGTGCTTTTCTCTACAGGAGCAGAGGCCATCTTTGTTCAGACATCAAGAGTCAGCATCGTGCTATTTCTGGCATTTGTGAGTGTTTCATAAATGTCTGACATGGATAAGCCCCTGCCGAAGCGTTTCCAAAAAGTTACAATGTTACGGTCTGATCACTGTGTGAGAGGAGATTGGAGAAATTCTCCCATCTGTCTGCAGCTTACTGATGACATTATTGTGCCATGTGCCATAGACAAAGTCTAATTGGAACAGAGGGATGGTAGAGGAAAAAATAATAATTTGGTATAGTTTGTGAATAGTGACATCACTAAGAATGCAGCCTATCCAATCACTAGAGACCAGTGACAT